>NW_004524617.1:1101412-1135161 GCF_000260255.1 Octodon degus | reverse complement strand
AGAGAGAGAGAGAGAGAGAGAGAGAGAGAGAGAGAGAGAGAGAAGTTTCATGATATTGGTCTGTGAAAGAATTCTGGAGCACTATAATTTCAAAAGAATAGCCAGTGAAAGAAAAAATAAAGATTTCAATTACGCAAAACTAAAAAGCTTACACAAAGCAAAAGAAAGATTTGTCTAACTAAAAAGACAACACCTGGAACAGAAGGAAATATTTGCATACATACATATGATAAGGAGTTGTTATTCAAAATAAGGAACTCAAACTACTCAATGGCAAGAACAAAAATAATGCAATTAAAAAATAGACACAGGTCTCAAGTAGACATTTCTCAAAAGCATACAAACAAGTATATGAAAAATACTTAACATCCCTAATTATCATCAAAGGCCAATTAAAACACAATATCAGCTACCACCTGTTAGAGAGACTGTTGTCAAAAAGAGAAAAACAAGTGTTTCTGAGGATGGAGCAAAAAAGAAACACTGGCACACAGTAAAACTGAAAATGGGAACAGCCATTTGAAAGTAGTGTGGACATTTCTGAAAAATTAAACGCAGTTTGCAGATGACCCATTTATCTCATTACTGGGTATATATACAAAAGAATTTAAATTACTGTATCAGGGACATCTGGCCCCATGTTTACTGCAAAATGGCTGAATGCATAAAGAAAATGTGAGATGTATGCACAGTGAAATATCATTCAGTCCAAAAATAAAAACACATTTTGCCATTTGACACATGATGGATAAATGTTGAAGACAATATATGAAGTGATATAAGCCAGAAATAGAATGGCAAATATCATGTGATTTCACTTATTTGTGGAACATACTAAATCATGCAAGCTTAAAGTGGAGGGGGAGTTACCAGGTGCTTAGGGCACAGCTAGTGTTGGGACATGTTGGTCAAAGGACTCAAATTTTCAGTTAGGAAAAATAAGATAAAGAAGTCTATTATAGAAAATGCTGATTATACTTAGAAACAATGCATTACCTACCTCAAAAGTTACCAAGAGTAAACTGTGCTCTTACCACAAAAAACGTATAAGCAATAATACATATGCTAATTGCTCTGAGGAAACCATTCTACAATACATACATATTTGAAAATTATGTTTCAGGCCATACAGCAATTTGCCAATAAATAAATATATGGATGAATACATGAATGAAAAATAGATTATGTCAAAAATAAGTCACACAGTTAAAAACAGGTGATATAAAAGCTCAGTTGCTACTTCCCTTATCTTTCTTTCATTGAACTTTTACTGGTCAATAACTCTGTTTTTATATATTCATAGAAGGTAGGTTATTTAGTTTTACCCAATCAACACTGAGAAATTGCCAACTGGAATTACTTGTGTAGAGAAGAAATCAAGACATTACTGTAGAAATGAATTATTTCAACTTTATAGTGAGGAAAACATGGTATAGTCACACATTTTGCTCCAAAAATGAGTAAATGTTCAGGAACATGATCGAAGCTGCTGAGTGACTTGATAACTTTTCAATTATGGGCATTAGCATTTTCTTGTTCCTTCCCATTTAATCCTTAAATAAACAGACTTTCTTCATCTCTATATACCCATTTTGACTAAAATTATTATACGATAGCCTTTCAATTACTACTGAATGTAAAATTTAAAAATTAGTATTACTGAATCAATTTCACATACTGATGATTAAGAAGAATGCTGTTTTTAAAATATCTAAAATGTATAAAATTACATGTCTGGTGGAATGATAAACATTCTAAAACGAGCTCTTATCTAAGAAACAAATTTCAATGCACAACTCAAAGTAACAGACAAAAGGAGAATGATCTCTTCAGGATATATGGATATTTCCATGCTGTATATATCTTCTGTCAGTTATATCATTTTATAACTCACATAGACCAAAGAAATTATTCATCAAGACATGAGGATTTTTGTCTTGATGTTCTTTTCCAAGAAGCTTTTGAAATCATGTGTATCTACACCCACTCATTGTCATAAGTTTGATGGAAGATCTCACAGCTTGATAATAACAGAAGGAAAGTCTTGCAAGTTTTCTGCATACATTGAATACATTTTTAGAATATCAGAAGCATTGGGGTCTGGGAGATAGCTCAGGGTATCAGTGAGATAGATCAGGGGACCAGGGAGATAGCTCAGTAGAATAAATGCTTGCCTGGCTAAGTGCAAGGACCTGAGTTCAATTCCCGGTTGCGGGGGGGCAGAAACTTTATACGTCATGTAACTCAGTAGTGTCCCAAATTTTCTGATCAAGGAGATTATGGAGCCAAAGAGGAAAGTGATTGATGATGTAGACTGTGCCTAAGGAGAGTCACATGGAGAGAAAATATTCTCTCAGGCTTTCACAGAGAGCACATTGGCCAAGCAATGGCCATGACTCATCCACATGGCTGACAGTGACAAAGGTTCTACAATCAGAGATACAGGATCTCAGGATAAATCCTGAGAGGATTTCACTGACCTTATCAGACCCAAAAGCTATAACTTTTGTTGCATAGGTCCTGCTATACCTTGGTCTTAACCATCCAGCAGAAAAGTATAAAAACAAAATATAAGAAGTAAAGCCATGGTGTTATGTTGAGCTGTAGGGGACTCAGGTCAACAATTTTTGACACTGCCAGTCAAGAGAAAGATCCAATACTATTATGGACTACTGGACTCTTTTAGAAAATTTTGCTGAGTTAACACACCTATAATATTCAAATAACTGAACTAAAAAGGGGATACAGATGAATGTCCATTTTGTATCTGTGTATTCAAAATGGTTAAGATAGATATAAAGTTACATTCTCTTAATGAATAGAGGGATTTGTTCTTATAGTGTTTGTAAATAGGATATCATGTCTGCATCTTGTACAGCAATTAACCACTAGGAAGAGAGAATGCAATGTGTTAATTATTGAAACTGTCCTACCAATTTGATTTGAAACTGTCTCATTGCTTTTGTTTCTCAATAAAATTATGGGAAAATAAAATAAAATAGAAAGACATGAAGTAGTGCCTAAAAAAAGAAGTATTTTTATCTGATTTATTTCTTAATCCAGAAATATGTTTCTCCAATAATTTCTAACATAAGGGATCACTACATTTTATGCATTGCCAAATTACTATCCAAATGTCAATTTAATTATTTATTTCAATCTTATTCACATTACATAAAAAGGTGTATTGGTTTGTGACTATTGGTGGAAATGTCCAATAAAGTAAAAATATATTGAAAGTTCTGACTACTTAGGATAATTATGGGTAAAAATAATTTTTCCAAAAGAATCCAAAAATTTCTCTCCATTCTTCTAGGTACTATTAGGGGTGAACGAAATATATGAGATGGTGTGTAAAAAAAGAAAGCTTATTAGTATAGTCAGGTGAAACACAGATAAATGAGATCTGTTTTTACTTATTGATTGGTGAACCCAGGGTAGCTCTCTTTCCCAGACTCACTTGGGACTCTCCTACCTCAATTTTCTGAGCAGCATACATGTTGCTTTCCACTCAGGTTTTTAAGTTTACATTGAATACAAACTTTGTCTTTTGTTGAATCCCTGTGTTTCCTGAAAATAACATTTAATTCATTCATGATGTGTTCATCTGAAATATGTACCACTTCACTATTTAAAACTTCAATATATTTCTTATGCTTATTTTTTTCCCAATCTACTCAGAGATAAGGGTGCATATCCTATGGTTCCAATCATATTGGAAATGTTTGAATTCTTCATCAAGGGGGCTTGAAAATCTGAACTAAGGGCTATAAACTGCAATTATGAAATGAACCATCTAAGCAATTTTCTCCATTTCTGATTCTAGATTCCTTTTTATAGGTTGATGGAGAATGTGCATCAAAAGAGACTAGTAGTATAATATTATGTATGCCTGAGTGAAGGAAATAGGGAAACATCACAATATCTATTACAACAATAACCCCTACACTGCCAAGTGCAATAGGTAATTCTTTTTTATCAAAGGAAGAAGGTAATCATTACATATTGCAAATAGGTGCTAATAAATTTCTAGAAGTTAAAAATCAACAAATATCTATGAGGGAATTCAAGCATAGAAGTAAGTGGACCTTGTTGTCCAGTGAAGCTTATGAATGCAATATGCTTTTAAAGTTAACACATGCTAGAATTTGTGTAGCTTATCTGTGCAAATAGGCAAGAGCTGCCCACTCAGTAACATGGACTTCCATGAATATAGGGTACAGTAAAATTATTTCCCACGTGCCTACAATTAACACTGTGTTTGATGGATTCATACAATGACCAGAATGAGAAGCAAACAGCTATGTCTCTTGTTCACATCGATATGACGGTCTACAGCTTAGAAACAAGGAACATGTTCCCCATGAGATGAACTATGCATAAGATCAGGGAATCCACACACTCATCTTCAAATATTAGTACTATCATTCCCCACCAAAAACTTTAAGATGAAACCCCAGAAAAAAAGTAGAGCATATTATTCCTAAATTGGCTCAGATAAAATGTGGGCTGTGGCAGAAAGGCGGCTTAATAAATAAATTAAGTTCAGATGCAGGAAAATGCAATTACTGAGATTCATTGCTGCTGCACGTAAAGGGCTTATCTGGGGATTTCTAAGAATCCCTGTCCACTAAAATACAATGCAAGCTGGTAACAGATCACAAACAAGAATTAGAGCCAAGTCATTTTGAGAAAAAACTTGTTGCCCTGAGACAGGGGGAGCAAGGAGATACCAAGCAGACATAGAAATCAGTTATTTTGCCTTAAAGTCTTCCATAGTTTTTTAGTACTGATAGAAGAATAGTGAACTCATTGGAGGATTTTGGTAACAATTTTAACCTCAAACTCTGAGTCTCTAAAACAATTAATTCTTCACCTGGATTAGAAAAGGTAAGTCTACCGCCATGCCTGCAACTATGAAGCACAGAGATGTATTATCTACAGCAAGTCATACCCTTAATGTGTCAAAACTGATGAACATAGAGCTTTTGTAAATGGGAAGGAGACTGAGATTTGAAAGGAATAAAAATTGGAAGGATGCAGCAAGAGAAGAAAAGTAGGGGATGAAAACCAGAAAAAAGAAAAAAATAATAAAGATTTATTATGTACATGGGCCAATTTCACACAATAATTGTAATTATTATGTACTGCAAACACATGCTAATAAAATATGTGATAACTGATTCTAAGATTTCTTAACTCAACTACAGGGCAAAAACATTGCAAAAAGGACTGCTAAATAAACTTTACAGGCCCTTTTCTTTTGTTATTGTAATGAAACTGCTGAAGGGCCTTGCATTGTTTGTGAATTTTAGGTCTCTGGAGCTATGCTGCCCAATAAGAGAGGCACAAATCATACACAGCTACCAAGCTTGTGGAATGCTACTAGCATGACTGAATGAGTGAAATTTTAATTTAATTTAAATATGAAACTCAAGTCTTGTAAAATATTTTGCATTCCACAAATGTAATTGGTTTGGTAGGACAGCAGTTCACCTTAGCCCATTAACATAGGACATCTGAATTGAGACATACTATGGGCACATGATACTACTCACAAAAAACAAACACTGCAGTCTTACTAAGAATGGAAAATCCTGCAACATTTCTATACTGATTGTATGTTGACTTTTATATAGATGGTGTAGCTATGACAAAATTGTAAGATTTTTGTCTTTTTGTTGGACTTCTGAGATTTTGTCTATCATGTAGGCTGGGACAATTATTTGTCATTGTACTTGGCATTCTATAAGCCTCCTTACCTATATGTTGCATTGTTTCCCCATACTTGGAATGTTCTGTGCTATAATTTCTGTAAACAGATTTTATTCCATGTGTGCTGTCCCTTTTAGTTTCTTTTTAACTCTAGGGAGCCTCCGCTTTCTCTGAGGTCATCTAGTAGCTGTTGGTTGAGCTTTCTTATCCTTTTTAAAGTTTCTCTGAGTATATTATAGTGTGAGCCAATCCCTCCCAAAGAATGTAATCATTATATTCTGTAAACATATAATAATAAAAATTAAAAAAATTTTACATCACATATTTCACACACATCATATTTCTATTGAATGTTGCTGATTTAGAGTATAAATGTGAACAATAACAAGAACCACATTTGTATTTCTTTGATGTCTGAGTTTTTAGACCAAAATTAATTTCTGGTACATATGCATCAGTTTATGTACCTAACATAACTAATGAAAAAATGGACCTTTGTCCTTATCAATCTTTTCAAATGCATAATATATTGGAGAATAAGAGAGAGATTGAGTGGGAACAACATTACATATATTAGGATTGAGGAACATTAGAATAATACAAATTAGAACCTACATCTTCTGACAAGAGTAAAAATTTAAAAGTTATTTTTTTAAATTAAAATATTTTATTTCTCTCATTATACTTTTCTTTTTTTCTTGTTCTTTTTTCTTTTTTCTTTCTTTGTTTTTTGAGAACTGGGGAATGAACTCAGACCCTTGAGCTTGCCAGGGAAATGCTTATTCTAATGAGCGATCTCCTCAGCTCCTCCTTCTGTTTTTCTTTTTCTTTTTTTTTTTTTTTTTTTTTTTTTTGCGGAACCGGGGATTGAATTCAGGCCCTTGCACTTGCCAGAGAAGCACTTATTCCACTGAGCCCTCTCCCCGGCCCTCTATTTTTCTGTTTAATAGTTTTTACAAGAATCAGATGTTCTAAGAGGGAAGACTGGTGGAGGCAGTCTGATAGAATAGGAGTGAGAAAACCAGTCTCTCTCTCTCTCTCTCTCTCTCTCTCTCTCTCTCTCTCTCTCTCTCTCTCTGTTCTAACCAAGAAAGTTTAAACAGAAAACTTCTGGACTCATCAGCTAATTAAAATATAAAAAGAAGTATAAAATAAGTATATGAAGAATATAACTATATTTTAATGATAATGAAGAATTAGGAATAACAGAAAACTAAGACAATTGCAAACTGCTCAGCATGAAACTATGGTACTATGAACACTATCTGATTTGAGGTTTTTTAAAATATTTCTTCCATTGACTAATAAATGGATTTCCTTTTCTCAGACTTAGAGTTCTGCAGTCTCTTTAACTGTGTCATATTTTGGGGAACATTGTGTGTATATGTGTATGGTTAGTACAGACATGGGATATAGAAGAGAAATCCACAGGACGCTGATATGTCACTTATTAAGTTCATTAACTGATAGCCTGGCAATCATTAAGAAGTAGACTTGAAATGGTTTCCTGAAAATCAGAGAGATGCTACAGAGCTGGGGACACTGAACACGTATTACACCACCCACTTTATATAAGATTTGCACATGACCTTGTCTTTGGCTATCTCTCAACCCTCGCAATTCTAATCCAGTTTCCCACATTTCTGTCGGTGTCTAAAATACACTAAACTTTCACAACACTTAGCAACTTCCCTCAAGCGTGGCAACATTACTGCATATTCATCTTTTTAGGTAAGATTTTAGTCCTGGTTGCAATTAACATCATCTGACTCACTTTTTAATATATACCCCAGTGAACTCCACATCAAAGATCCTGATTTAATTGGCTGGGGGTATGACCTGGAAAAAGGTAGTTTTTCAAAACACCTCAGGTGATATTAATATGCATCTGGGGTTAAAAATAAGTAGACTAGATCATTGCCTATTGTGAACATGCAGTGTTATTGGAGTCTTCTTATGTGACTTTCTTGGGAAACATTATATTAAATATTATTTGTGAAACCCCATTCTTGCAGACTCCGTGTATTTATTGGCATTGTTTCCAAGCTCAGGGCTGGGCATTCAGCACACTCTATTTCTAGTCACAACACAAGTTGAAGCATGCACAACAAAGTGTGACATCCAACTCAAAGGGATAGGAAGCATTAATAACTGGAGACTCCTATAGATGACACATGATGGTGATTGGATGTCTATATTAAACACTGTCCTCTGGAAAGTTAGAAATCAAATGATTTATTACTAGGAAATATAAGCAATGGTAGAATAAAGGAATGAAAATAAATACTTCATAGGGGTGGTGAAATAAAACTTAAAATATTACATTAACTACTATACTTTGTTTACTGTAATTGTGTAATGATTAATGAAATTATAATTGGTATGTGCAGTTGTCCAGTACACCAGTATAAGATACTTTTTTGATTATCTACTTTGTTAGACAGTTTTCTGACATTGCAAATAACCCTTTGCAGTATTAAAATAACCTGAATTTCTCTCTGTGTTCTTTACTACACTAAATACTCATATTTAGAACCAGATTACACTATAGTTCCCACATGTGTAGTCTTGAATATTTTACTGATTTTCTCTTGGAATTCATTTATGTCCTTACAGAATTAGGGGTATAATATGATATGACTTGTATCTAGATCTCCACCCAAAGCCTCATGCACACATGGGTAGGGGTTGTCTAAGTGGCTGGATCTAGGATTTGTTAATATGGATTAAGTGTGTGAGAACTAAATTAGCTAACTGATTGGTTTAGTGCAATTCTAAGTGTAGATAATAGGAAAGTTCCACTTTGTGTGACATAAACCAATATTCTTGTATCCTGGATGGAATAAAAGGGAAAGGAAGGTTCATAGCTTGATGCTTCCTTCCTGGCGTGTGTTCTTCTCTGCCATGTTACCCTGCCTTGAAACCAGCCAAATATAGACTATAACCTCTAAAAGTGTGAGCTAAAATAAACTTTCCTTCTTTAACTTGTGTGTACATGGTTTTTTTTTTCATACAGGGTCTACAGGTTCTTACTATGTAGATCTGACTCATAGTGCTTCTCTTATTTTCAGCCTCCCAAGCAGTGGGATTATAGGCACCCACTACCACGCCCAGTCTCAATCGCCATCTCAGTGTGCCCCAGGAGCAGAGGTGGCATGGCACAACTGGGATTGAACCCTTGGCCACTGTGCTCTGCCTAAGCCAGCTCTTTACTGCACTGAGCTATCTGGCTGGCCCTCCTTTAACTTGTGAGTGCTGGATATTTTGGTCAAGCACTGAAAAGTAAGTAAGAAATATTTTTTTCCTGTATCCTATGTTTATAGCTGAATGTATATTTACATGACATGTATAAACTACCTTCTGTGGAATGCACTCCTTGGGATGAGAAAATGACCTCCTTCCTCCTTGATGAGCTTTATTATTACAAAGACTTTAGCAGATGGTAGGGACCTGGGTATGTAATCGGGTGGTGTACACTGCCCCTCGAGCAGCCAATAGGGTGCTGAGATGGACCCACATGAGATTAAGAAAAAACTAGACACATAATAAAAAGAAATCTGGGACCAGATGGGACTTGATGTCTCTGATGGAGAGGCAGTGACAATCCAGCATGGTCTGTGCCTTTATTTCTACACAGTAAAAAAGGGGAGAATGGGTTTTGCTGTGAACATTGAAAGGGAAACATTCTTAAGAGCTATCTGCACTGCTGTTAACAGGGAGGAACACCCAGGTCAGACACTGCTGTACTGGCTGTGCTTTAGTCCTGGCAACTTGTTTACATGGCTCACCTCTGGCTCTCTGTTTTCAGGGCTAGCTTTGCTCCATCCTAAATGTGTGATCAAGCTCTGGTTCAGGTACTTCCCACAATACACATTTAATTCCAGCCCTCTGGGAGACTGAAGCAGAAGAATCAGAGATGTGTGTGTGTGTGTGTGTGTGTGTGTGTGTGTGTGTGGTACTAGGGATCAAACTCAGGACCTTGCACTTGCCAGGTAGGCACTTATGCTGCTGAACTATATCCCCATCCCAAGGATCACAAGTTGAAGCCCAAGTTGTGCAGCTTATCAAGTCATGAGAACCCTCAAAACTTAAAAACAAAATAAAAATGGCCAGGGATGTACTTCAGTGTTAAGGCTCTGAATTCAGTGCCCAGTACGACGGGATATCAAAAGCATCTCATAAGTGATTAAATTTGTATGGCAAACAGTGTTGTCATAAAATAGTGAAGTACAGTTGTATAAAGCTTCATTTATTGTTGAGCCACTAGTGTAATTAATCTTTAAATATGAATTTTGTAGATTCTTCTTTCATGTCCACAGAATAAGACTGAGTTCACCAAAACTACACTTTTTGTGCCATTAGAGAAGGGGCCAATTGTATGATCTCATGTTAACACAATTACCTACCAAAGGTCCTTCTCCAGACATTATTATATCCAGGGTTAAGGTTCAACATATGAGTTTGGGAGGGTATACAAACACCCAGTCCATAACAAAACATAAATACTAGTGAATTTATTTTATGCAAAACTATTTCATTTTGTTTCATGAGCTGCATGAAAGTGACAAAGCAAGTGAGTTAATTACATAATACTATGACAAAGACTAAGGAGTAAAATCGAACAAATACTGTATCGATCTGTTTCAATTCATCATGATGGAATTTTCCCAGAATATAAAAGAAATACAATATTTTGTTGTTTTTTAAAATAACATTTTCTCTTAATATGGAGTGGATTTCTGCACTCTCCTATGACACACCTGGAGTACAAGTCTTCAAGGTTAGTCAGGGTCATGTGTTTGGCATGTAAGTTTTCCTTTTGTATGATGATTTTTTGAGAACATTTCTGGGATTACAGCTGGTCAGACACTCCCATTCCAATGAGATATATTCTCCTACTGTCAGGGAGTCAGAGTCAGAGTCCAGGTATCTACGGCAATAAGAGAAGCCTTGGCATTCCAGCCATAGTAAAAGGAACTGAATTAGAACATTAGAAGCAGAACTTGAAAGATTCCAACATGAACATGGTAGGGGTAACTTTGATAAATTTTCATATGGGCAGGGAGCTATTACACCAAGATTATATAACTAAAATGTAAATAAAGTAAATTATAAGGCTGGTCCCACTTGTTCTATAACCCTTATAATTGTCCATGAGATAAAATCAATCTAGAGGAGTAGATCATCAGTTCCCTAGGAACTAGTAATGCATATCTTGCCATGGAAGAGATGAACAATAATGGCTATAATGACTTATAAGAAAATTAAATCTAAGAGCATAGCCTCAAAGCAGATACTAAAACATAGGGGGTTATGTACATAGCTGTGCTGTCAAATGAATTAGCTGTGCTATATCCTGATGCTTTTGTAAGAGTTCAAAAATCGGTGAACACCCTACTCCTTCCTGTCACCAGAGCAGCCTGATCTAGCTCACTTAATTAGCATGCTATGATCAAACCCCTTGATTACACCCCTAAGGTGCAATAGGAGGCAGGTTTCACTTTAGTGACTTTCATTATATGGGAGGCAAATTGCTTTATGGATAAAAATATTCATACCTACACTCACGATTGACATCAGTCACCCTTGGTGACTTCAGGACCCATCAGCAATGCACAATTGTTTTAAAATAAAGCAAAGAGTGACATATATAATTGAAACTACAGGAATAATGAGATGTAAACAGCAAGAGACCTCATTTCCTTGAGGGTTAAATTATAGATTAAAAATATAAATAAAACAGAAACACAGTATTAAAAGAGACCCTAACCAAATCGTTTAGGGGTAGGGCAATTTTTAAAGCAGTAGTAACTATACAACTGGTGCCACATAACACTGCTTCATCAGAAATAATTCAAGTGACTATAAGATAAACTAAACTCAAAGTGTTAAGTAGACAACTATTTTCTGTGATCAGGTAAGTTGAAATGTGGAGAAACTGGACATCTCCAATATTACAATAACAAAATGACACTTAGTTCTAACTATGATCAAGAAAGTATCTTCACCATCATAAATGCATTATCAGAAATGAATTTCATCACAACTATAGTTGTAAATGTTTTAAATCCAAAAACATTATAGTGTACATCACTTTTTTTGTATCATGAATAAACATGTAATGAATTGAAACAAAAAAATGTGCCTGCTCAGGCAAGTGCAGGGACAAGGGTGTGATCCCTGGTGCCACATGCTGTACTGGTCCTGCCCCTGGGCGTGCAGACCTGGCCACCAGGTCCGGGTGTGGTGCTTGAGAGCCTGAAAACAGGAGGATTACTATGAGTCTGAGCTGTGTAGTATACCCTGTACCGAAAGAAAGAAAGAAAGAAAGAAAGAAAGAAAGAAAGAAAGAAAGAAAGAAAGAGGAAACATTCAAAAGAATGTCAAGACTTTTCTTTTGAGAGCTTTTACACTGAGAAAGTATGCTTTAAAATGTTTGTTTTTTAATTGGCCATTAATTATGTATTTTTGTGGAGTAAAACGTGATGTTACCACCTTTTGTAAACCTCTAAAAATATTCAAACCAAACTAAGTTACATATCTGTCACTTTATCATTTTTTGTTGTGACACTAATAAAAATCCACTTTAATAATTTTGAAATAAACATTATTACTCACTGTGGTCACCACATAGTGCAATAGATCCCTAAAAGTTATTTCATCATTCTATCTGAAAGAGTATATTCTCTGATCAATGTCCTTCTGATTTATGAAATTGACTTTTTAGGCTCCATGTGGAACAAGATCATGTAAGATTTGTCTTTTTGTGTTTGGCATATATCTTTAAAGTTCTTGAAAATGGTATCTTGAAGACATATTTGTATGTTATATTTATCACAGCGTTATTCAGTAGCCAAGATATGGAAGCAACCTAAGTATACATCAATGGATGGAAAGGTATTCAAAATATGGTCTATAGACAATGGGATGCCATGTGGGTCTAAAAAACAAATTTGTCATATATGAAAGAATAGATGGAAATGTAGAACATTATGCTAAATGTGGAAACATGCCTTTTATCTTCTCCAAAAATATATTTTTGTGAAGACATGATCTCACTATATAGTTCAGATGGACCTTGAACTCATTATGTAGCATACACTGGTCTCAAAATTGCAGCAATCCTCCTGCCTTCCAAGTGCTAGGATTAAAAGCATGTGATACTAGGGACAGTCAGATAGGTCAGTGGACTAAAGTGCCTGCTTCAGCAGAGCACAGAGGCTGGGGTTCAATCCCTGGCATGCCATGCTGGCCCTGCCCCCGGGGCCCACTGAGACTGCGATTGACATTGGGTATGGTGGAACGAGCCTGTAATCCCAGCACTTGGGAGGCTGAAAACAGGAGAATCAGTAGGAGTCTGATCTACGTAGTGAGACCCTGCACACCCTGTAGACCCTGTAACAAATACAAAAAAAGCATGTGCTATCATGCCCTGCTTCCAAAGATACTCTAAGATGAGTTATCAAGTACCTGAATTTATTCATTATTTTAAAATATTTTTATTTATGACATTGATTTATGACTAATTATTTTGTTTCTAGTGTATCAATGATTAATTTCTTTTTTATTACTGTAAAATTATGAAAAATTTAATAATTTTGAAAGATATATCTCATATTCAAAGAAAATAGAGAAGAAAAAACAAAGATAGGAGGGACAATAAGGGGAGGGAAAATAAAGCAAGGAGTGGAAAAGAGAAAGGTGAAGAGAAAATAGTGATTTTCATTATTCAATAGATTGAAATATAGTTAGAGAAAGTGAATGATGCTAGAGAATCCTAAGAAAGAATAACACATGCTTTTAGATTAGAGGATTCTAGTTTGTGGAATCTTTAATATTTGGCCAATCAAAGTTATTCATTAATTGTTTCATCTGATCTCCCACTATTCATCTAATAGCTTACATATCCTGTGTTGACAACTTAAAATCACTTGCCCACTGGTGCTGTATAATTCACCTTGAAGAAGTTGACATAGTCAAAGACTTATCTGGGTTTTGTCTCTCTCTTTTTTTCTATTTTAAAATTCAACACTATTCATTTCTTTTGCTTTATTCTCTACAATCAATATGAAATATGTGTTCATAATATTAAGAAGACCATGCATGTGTTTAGCAGGCTTAGTTCAATGGATTAATAGGAAGCCATTTTGCTAATTAGTCTTCCCCTCTGAACTTTTCTCCACTTTCAGCAGTAAATTAAAATGTAATGAGATACTCACAGTATTCTTCTGCCAATATAAAGGAGCTGTCAGGCGATAAAGCATATCCATTTTAACTGTCACAAATCGCATATGTAGAATTATAATTTATTTTTAATGGTTTCACCCCCATATTCAGGAATCAAATTTCTTCTCTGAATAATCATTGTATGATTATACTTTGGCTCCATATTTTAACTTGCATATAGACCATTTCGAAACTATTTTTTCTTAAAATATGTGTTTTGAAAAGATATTTGTTTCATAGAAAAGATATTCGTCTAAGCCTACATAGTAAAGAAAAGTAAGGCACTGGCGTTTAAGTTGTATGATTGGGAATCTAGCCTATTGTTTCCTGGGCTTGTAAATATCACCCTACCCAGTAAGATGTAACTTTCTAATAACAAAAACAGGAACAAAATTAAACTAAAATCCATTGATCTAATTCATACCCAAGATATACTTTGCTAGATTTGCACAGAATTTTTAATTGAAGAAATGATAAATTTCTGGCTGGCCAATTATTATATGTCAGTCAGTGGATCAGAAACTTGAGCAGCAATGGACACAATACAACACCAATAATAAAGTCCCTAACTTATGAGTTAAAAAAACAATAATACTAAAAGAAGCTATGCTTAAAAATATAGATCTTTAGTCTCCTTTAATAAATGAAATAACTAGTAAAAAGAGCTCAAAATTCAGATAGGGCCACTGTGAAATTGAAATAAATAGTATTTGTCCATTATGGAATACAAAGTAAGCACAGACATTCTATTTGATAGTATACATTTCAGATCACAAAATGTGCATATGCATTTAGATCTATATTTCAACTACTTTTTAAAAAATTATTAATTTTTTGAGAAACAAAAATCAAGAGATCATGTCTTCATCTTATATTTCAACTACTTCAATTATTTTTTAGTTTTTTGAGACAACTTAGTTTTGGACTCCATCTACTATGCTTTCTTATTTTATTACATTTCATTTTGGCATACTGTTTTTATCCAGTGTACTGTCATATAAAAGTATTTGTATAATTTCAGAACACAATGTTTTGAATTCTAGTATTGGCTTAGGCAACAAAAGTCACATAAATTTTTACAAGTCCTTTCAATTATGTGACCTAGTTACTTCCTCAACCAAATAAGAATTTTGATTATTGGTAGATTTAAAACAAAGTTCTAGGAGCTCATGCTTCAAATGAGCAGCTTTAATGTTAGTTCATGTTTGAGACATTTTTATGCTAGCTTTTTATTTTTGCACAAGTGGGGATTGAATTCAGGCCCTTGCACTTGTCAGGGAAGCACTTATTCCACTGAGCCATCTCCCTGGCCCCTATGCTAGATTTTGTTTAAATATTTATCGCTAAAACAAAAGTTAGGACCCATTGGACTCCATGTTGACTATGATCATTTCCAATCTTTAACTTAGTGTGATTTTAAATTATAATATTATATAGGCAGAAACAGAAATAACTACAAATAATGGAGGAGGGAATATCAGGTCTTTAAAAGATTGCATGTAGAGGAGGAAGAAGGCTTGCAAGGTCATGGTAATATTTTATTCCTTGAACAAAATAATCATAAGATACATAAAATCATTATTTTTCTTTATTTTGTACTGTTCTACATTCCATATATTAAATATATGTATGAATTCTAAAAGCAAAGGCAGTTGTCATCTATATTTCTTTATATGAATCTACTTTTCCAAGTTAAACTGTCACATACAAAAATAAAGACAGGAGAACTCAAAGATATTTTACTATGATTAAGAAGTGTTTAAAAAAATGAAGTGTTAAAATTGTAACTGACCCAAAAATCTTCTGGGTACTTTTTCAAAAGAGCTCAAGACATCATATATCCAGGGATATAGCTTATTGGCACAGTGCCTACCAGGCAAGCACAAAGTCCTGAGTTCAATTCCAGGTATCAAAACAAACAACATCAAAAATAAGACATACAACAGTGATACATATGTAAACATGTTTATAACCATAAAATTCATAATACTAATCCTAGCTATCATGGAAGTAGTCTATATGGCCATCAACAGATGAATGGATAAAGAAAAAAAAATATATATATATGTATTCATCTATAAAGAATGATGAATTTCATTCATTTGGGGAAAATAAATGTGACTTGCAACAAGAATTCTAGGTAAAATTAATTGGACTGCAAAGATTAAATATCTTATAGTTTTTGTTATGTGAGATCTTAAATAGATCAGAGCCCCTTGCAGTAGATTGCAATCCCTAGCCCAGGTTACAGCATATAGCAAGAAAGGAAAGAACAAGTAAGAGACAAAAGTAGAAGGAACTAAAAGGGATTTTCTAGGACAACTTGCTCTCCGAAAACAAAAGGCCATGAGGCAACGCTGAGTCAAGGACAATGAATGAAAGGCAGTGAGTATTTCCAGAAACAGTAATGGTGACTACAACGGCCTAGGAAGGGCAAAATATTCTTGGAAGGACAAGGACAAGCATTTCCACAAGAACTTTATCCTCTTTATCAGATCGTATCTTGCCCTATGAGGCCACAGTGGTCATTAGTCCTAGGGCTTTTATCTCTGAAAAGAGTGGGGGAATTTCCATGTTCCAATCTGAGCCAAAAGAACAGGACAAGGACAAGCTTCATAATCCCCAAGACTCAATTTATACTACATGGTCCCCATCACTAAAATATAAGTAACTTAAAGAACAAAATAAAAGAGAGTCAGAGGGACACAGTGAGCCAGATTTTGCTGTGATGGAAAGAGGATCTGGGGAAGAATGTTACGGGACAGCTAGTGCTAAATGCATCTGTACCAATTCCCCAGGCTGAATGTGAAATTATGTTTTGGAAATATGTATCACTAATTGAAATCCACCAGGAAAATAATTATAGTCAATGGCAAATTTTGAAGTAAAGAAAGATAATAAATTTTAGTCCTTACGGAAGGAAATAATTCCTATATACTTTAGCATAATTATGTCAGAATTAAATAATGTTAACATTTTATGTTTTAATTTTATAGAAAACAAATATTATAAAAATTTTATGCATGGCTTTCATGGTATTATACATTTGGATCAATGTCAGAAGGTAACTTTTCCTCCTCCTACAATTCTTTTATAAAGGAAACATTGTAAAAGATGATCTACTGTGCAGTTTAAGAAGTTTTTCTTTAAAAATGTTAATGGTGATACCGACTGCATTAAACTGTAGAAAATCTTCAAAATTGTTACTTTTTAAACTACAAAGTCTAAAAGGCAATTTGCTGTTTAGAACTCTCAAAATACATTATTAAATGCAATTTCTAAGCATACCCATTCTTTGAAATACAAATTTTAAGTATGCTTTTGAAATCGCCTAATGAGAAACCACCTAGCTTTGCAATAATATTCACCAAAGATCCATAATGCACATAGTTGTGTGCTAAATATCAGCATTATGAGGAGCTATGTCTGAAAGTTTTTATGAATGTTTTATATATTTTAGTAGCACTACACATGGAAAAATACTAAAATCACAACCATCTAAAAGACATTCATATAGAAAAGTAAACTTCGATGTTAATACAGTGTTGCACAGGATAGGCCCAGCAAAGGGGCCAGGCAGAAAGGATGGTTTATTGAAATCTCTGTCATACTTTTCATCAACCTTTATTTATTATATACCTTCCCAGCCAATTATAAGTATTCAACTCTTAGCTTTTGGCATTATGGATGTTTATGAATGTGCTCTTCAGTATACATTATGTAATAATGTATGCATATTTTGTTTATCAAACTATGTTATTGCATTTTGACTGATTTTTCTATTAAGCTTTAATGATATGCCATATAAACACTTAGAGGATAGGAGCTTCTGTTTTATAATTTTTTAAATGCAATGGTGAAAATTATAACCAAAATAAATTCCTCCCAAGCATGCTTCACCTTCACACACACACACACACACACACACACACACACACACACACTCACAAACACACTTGCATGCAGATATTTTATTTGCTAGCATTATAACTATTTTCACATAAGCTGTCTTGTAAATGTTCGAAGTACACAATAAAGCATTTATAAATGTGTTTACATTGCAGCAAAACGTAAGATAATTTAAGGAAAAAATATTCATACAAAGTCTACCAAGAGGCTGACTTCATTTTAATTCAGTGAATACAGTCCATACATAAAAAATTCCTAAGCACTGATAAGTCAGAATGAGTATAGTGCAAAGAAAACATAGACAACATACATTTTGCTAGACATAAATTGCCAGATACATTATTCTATCACTCACCTAAAATTAACACAATGTACTAGTTTGAAATGTTATAAAGCTCAGTATAGTACATTAAGTGGTCTTACAGCCTAAATAAGAAGCATTCTATATATACACAATAAAGGCTTTTCCCTTTTGTAAAATACAAAACTGATGGCAGAAGATTAGATTTACAAAAAAAGGGGAGAAAGACACTTATCAGATTTTAAACGTTTATTCCAAGAAGCATTATATACTGTAGAAGGAGAAAAAAGAAAAAGCTTGATGGATGAAGGAAAAATACTTTAAGTTAGAGATTGTCTGGGGTCCATATACTAGGGAAATTTTCTAAACTAAAAACAAAGAAAAGGCAACTAAAACAATTACATTTATTAGCATCAATTAAATTGATTAAGTACAAAAAGGTAACTGAGAGCAGATTAACCTCTTAAGTGAAGAGTATTTAAGCCAAGAAAAGTAAAACTTATGACAAACCCTTGCTGCAGGAGAAATAACACCATCAAATTAGATAATAGTCTGCAGGAGCTCATTGTAGGTGTGCTTCCCCAAGCATCACATGAGAAGTCAGCATACTATCATTGGGCAAAAGGATAATACACTATAGTAGTTTCTCAGAGGAAAAATATAAAATTATTATCAGATAAATACCTGCTCACTGATTTATTATGACTCCAAAGAGAATTAAAAAAAAAACAAAAAACAGGGATCGAACTCAGGACCTTGTGCTTGCTAGGCAGGTGCTTATACCACTGAACTATCTCCCAATCCCCAAACTGAACTTTTAAAATGTAGGTCATCTGTGAAACAAAATAATGTAAGTCATTTGTTCATTCATTTTTTCGTTGATTCATTCATTATTTATTCATTCCTTCATTCATGCAAATCCATGTGCATAGTACACGTTTGTGGATAAGAGTGAAGTGAAACAGCTTTTCTGCCTCAGGGATCTTGCAATCAAATCATGAAGACAAACAAAGTACTACTATGTATATGCTCCCTCACTAGAAACATGGCTCACTCGCTTTTCCTCCTTTACTCCTACATTTAACATCAGTCTTATACCCCACTGATTCTACCTCCCAAGTCTAACTTGTGTTCATCCATTTATTTTTTTTTCTGCTTCTCACCTGAATCCATGAATGTGGATGGATTCTAAAACTAAAACCTTTTAACTACCCCATCCTTTCTGCCCATCAGAGATTTATTTTGTAAAGTATGTTTCTTATTTCACTAACTTACTGTTTATAGCAGTAACATTATCCTCAATCTTGTCTGCTTATCTTTTGTTCCTAAAATGGGCCTCTGACCTGAACAGCAGATTAAAACATGTACTCCATAATCATACTGAGCTCCCATAATTCTCAAATTGCATAATGACCTCTACTGTAAATGAGCTTAACATGAATTGTTAGTACTCTTTTCATATATAATCTTTTTTTTTTCTTTTTTTTTTTTTTTTTTACGGTACCGGGGATTGAACAAGTGCTTATTTTATTGAACTATCTCCATGGATCCTATCATGTATAATGTTAAAAAAGACTTCTATATACCACCCCAATACTCCATGGTAGCATTATCCCCCCACCACCTGCACAGTAGAGCATAGTTGTCTATTTACTTTGTCCAATGTTACATAACATGTTTATTGAAAATCAGACACATTTTATATTGTTCAACATACCCCTCACTAGGGCCTATAATATATTATTTATAGGACATTCTTAAGCAATAATTTTTACATGAAAGGAGGATCAGTTAAATAAATAAACATATGGATGAAATGCTTAAAATCTAAAAGGATAACTTCCATGATAGTGGTACGTGCGAAGAAATGGATGGGAAGAAAAGGCAAGTCCATGCTGGCTTTGTGGCGAAATAACTCACTCTATCATTTTGTAAACAGTGCAAGCCTCTGAAATTGTATATTACTTCTAGAATTGAAGAGTTTAATACCAACAATTATATTTTTATTGCACAAGTATGCTCTTTACAAAATTTTGTAGTATATTGAGGAAAGGAGATCAATGAAATTGCTTTACAATGGGATCTATAATATTAATACTATATATCTGTACTACAGATACTCAAAGTGCTGAAGTATCCTAAGATGAGATAAGAAATGAGGAATTATTTTAAGTGAAAACAAAACGAGGAGGAAACTACACAAGGAGAGGTCACAAGATACAGTGTGTCTTGTTGCCATATGCCATTCAAAGGCAAAGCAGTGATCTTCACACAACGTGTCAAATGTCAATAATAGTGTGTAAAAATTTTGAACTTCTACAGTATACACAGTTGTTTGTGAACTATAGTTTAAAGAATGTGAGTTTTTACAATGTGTTATAAATCACCAATCACAAACGATGTTTTTCTTGGTATTACCCAATCAACCTTTAAGATTACAGATTTTTAAAAATGTGATCACAAGAGAAAAAACTAAGGTCTATAGTTATGATGCTAAGACCAACATTCAAATTTCTCAATGGAAATTATCAGGTTCTCATACCAAAAAAATGTGTCAATCAAGATCTCACACCAACGTCATACTGATCATGATTCTTTACCCTTCAGGAAATTGTGCAACTTGAATTTCTATAGAGGAATACTGTGTTGAAATATGAATAATATAAGACCTTATTATTATTACAGCATTTAACAAACAGTGTACATGGAAAATGGCCTGAGAAATGGACAACTGGTTTCATTACAATTATCACACATTACACATAATTTGTACACCTATTTCTACAAAGTACAAACATATATTTTGTCCTTATACATATTATTCACAGGTACTGGCCTTGTGTAACTTCTCACTCCTCCCTAAGAGTGAAAGTCAAACACTGTGAATGAAGTCAGGACACTGAAGTGCTCACAACTGTGTAACCAACAGCAGTCATAAAAGAAGTCCTCCAAAACTGATTCAGAAAGTGGCAAAAACAGTCAAATAAAGGTGTTCAAAGAAAAAGGAAGTATTTCATAGGGAATAATGACAATAAATCTTTTACCATAATAAAATTATAAAATTTAACATTCACTGTATATGTATCACACCCCTATATGGTGCATTATTATGTGTGTGAATTGAAACCACATCTGTATATTTTTATTAGCATTGTATATTTCAAGAACTATATAATAAAAATCTATAAATATTGATTACTTCTAGGAAACTGAGTTGAAAACTGTAATAATAGTGAAAAGATGTATTCATCTATAATTTACAAATTATTTAGCCTTTCCATATCTTAACTCCAAATAAACATTATTGAATAGGTAAATAAATGAGCAAAGAGAAGTTACGGTAATGTTCCCTAAAAAGATGATGTCCGCTCTGCTATTGGAAAGATACAGAAGAGATCAAATAAATGAGAATAAGAAAAGCATACATAGAAAATGATTACTATAGGGGTTGGGGAGATGGCTCATTGGAATACGTGCTTCCCTGGTAAGTGCAAGGGCCGGAGTTCAATTCAAAAAAAAAAAAAAAAAAAAAAACAAAACAAAAAAAAAAGATTGTTGTATATATAAAGACATGATATAAAAATACATGTCACCTAGGGAAGGAAAAACTTTTGCATAGTTATAATGAAATATATCAAGTATGTAGGGCTGGCCAAATAGCTCAGCGGATTAAAGCACCTGCTTGCAGGTGTAGGGGCCAGGGGTTCAATCCCTGGGCCTGCAGAGCTGGCCCCAACCTAAGGGCACAATGAGACAGCGATTGAGAGTGGGCATGGTTGCACGCACCTGTAATCCCAGCTCTTGGGAGGCTGAACACAGGTGGATCACTAGGAGTCTTATCTAGTAGTGAGACCCTGAACACGCTGAAGAACTTTCCTTAAAATATAGGAAAAAAAGAAATATATACGGGTGTGGAGTTGCTGGGAGGATGTGGGACAGAAGGAAGTATGGTCAAGTACACAAGAAAGAAGGAGGCAGGGACTAAATTATGAAGGACCATTGTACCATGGCAAGGAGTTTATTTTTTATCATAAAAGCCATAGAGACATATTAAAGCAACACTTCCCAAACCTGCTTTCACATTACAGTGACGCAAAGAGGTTTTTTTTTTTTTTTTTTTTTTAAATGCTCACACTTAAGTTTCCATGTCCAGAGGATCTGATTTAATTAATCTTGAGTAAGCCTGGTCACTGTCCTATAGACAAGGTCATTAACTGCAGTGTTAACAGATTGAAAGCTAATTAGATGACCAGATTGACACTGTAAGATGAGCACTAACTGTGGCAAATTTTTAGATGGAATTGGCTGAAAACTGCAGTACACAGGAGAACTCAAGATATTATCATTAGAGTATAGAAAAGAAAATCCAAAAACTTCCACTAAAGCCAGGTATTAAGGATAGAATAGGAAAAGGAAGGCACTCACAGCTTTTGCAGAGATGGAATATATAAGAAGCAATGCAACATCAATTATAACTTTTGGCTTAATGTCTGCTTCTGCCATTTTTCAGTCATGTGACCACAGACAAAATACTTTGTCTCTCTCGGTCTCAGGTTTCTCAATCATAAAACTAAAATAATAGTAAAAAGAAGAATCATAGAATTATTTTAGGGGCTGGCAAGATAGCTCAGTGGACTAAAATGGCTGCTTAGGCAAGCTTCGGCAAGCTCAGGGAACTTAGGTAAGTTTGACTCTGATGCACCAGCCCCACCCCCAGGGTAGGCTGAGTAGGCCAGAGTCTGGGTGTGGTGGTACAGACCTTTAATATCAGTGTTAGGGAGGCTAAAAACAGAAGGGTCACTATGAGTCTGAGCTGCATAGTCAGACCCTGCAACAACCAAATACAAAAATAAGAATTATTTTAGTGTTATTCCAAGTAAGGAAATAACATCACAATATCAAAGATATAGCAAGCACTCAATAATGAAGAGCCAGAAATTTTAGCTGTCTTATTAGAGGTTCTAGATTTATAAGATAGATGACACTTGACTTCTAGAATTCTTATATAAACTTTTCACTGAAATATGAGATAGTTTGATAAAATTACACAAGTCATAAGTGCATAGCTCAATGACTTCACACAAAATTCTCAGCCATTTAATCAGAGAAGCAGTTGAGAAATTGGAATACTACTAGAATTTCATACTCCCTTCATTTAACATCTCCTGTTTTTTATTTGACCAACTGAGAATTGAGAAATACTTTTTCCCAAAAGAAATATTAGAAGAAGAGGTGCAGCAGAGATGACAGAGGATGCAATTTTAGATAAGTGAAGCCAGGCTTCTGTGGCATTTTTTTTTCCTTTGGTGGAACAGGGGATTGAACTTAGGCCCTTGCGCTTGCCAGGCAAGCGCTTATTCTACTGAGCTATCTCCCTGGCCTCTATTGTTTATTAAAAGGGTACAAGTCAAAAATCATTGGGTATCATGTGTTACTTGTCATATTCAAAAAATTAGACAAAAGAAAGGGCAATCTCATTCTTTTGATAAGTTCAAAGTTTTCTAATTAAAATTAATTTAAATAAACATTTAAAGTACAATATTTCACACTGCCTTGCAATAATAGGACATGTTTTACTAGCGATTATATATGCAGGAAATTTTGATTTCCAATTAAGTTAGGAATATTACATATAGACTTTGAGGATAACTTCGTAGGAATGAAAATGAAGTACAAACTCTGAGATTCACCAATTTGATGAGGTTCTAATTCACACACAAGAGACAAATGTTAGACTGGTGCCTTTAGCAGAGAGTGTGTGATGAAAACATTCTAAAAGAACGTCATGTTCTCTCAGTTAAAATAAAGGGACATAGCTGAGAACAATGTAACTTTTAAACTATTGATTTTTTTTATAGAAGTAACTGTGAACCTAACTTCTGGTTGAATATTTCATTCTTTGTGCCTCTGCATAAAAGTCATTTCGCCAAGACCAGCAACCCTAACAAAGGTTTGACTGTCCACTATTCTTTTCCCTCTTCTTGACAGAACTGAACAACATATAAAAATATATAATTAGCTATTTGTTAACCACCTTATTGATTGACAATAGTTTATAAAATAAGGGTCCATATTCATTTATTTCACTATCATATTCTTGGTCCCAGAAAAGTGTTGAATTATGGGAGCAATTCTCTATCTTGACATTTCTGACATTTTATATGAGATAAATCTTTATTATGATAGATTATCCTGTACATTGTACCATTTTTGTAGCATCCTTGGTTTTCAGTTACTGGATAATCACCTTTCCTCTCAGGTGTGACAACTATGCAGAGGGCAAAATTACCCTTTAGTGATAGTCACTGAATTACTCATTAAATGAATACGTGTTTGAGTGAATGAATATCTGATTGCTTAGAAAACAGAAGTAGGAGAAGAAGAAAAGACCATTCTAGGCAGACAGAACAGTAAATAAGTAGAGGCTGAGGGGATTGAGGGTTTATTATATTCAAGAACTAAGAGAGAATTAGCTTGCCTGAAGCTTCAGTGCAAAGGTGAGTTGAAATTGGAGAGGAAGATACAGTCTAGATATTTAGGTCAAGGTAAAAGGATTAAAATTTACATTTGGTAGAATGAGGAGAGTTTTAATGAAGAGGTGACATGATTTAATTGACCTTTTTAAAAGGTTCCTCCAAATGTTGCAATTGGGATGGAGAGAAGGGGGCAAGGGCATAAGACATAGATCAGCCAGGCTGCTATTTCAGTACTCCAGGAAGGAGACAATTGTGGCACGTGGAAATGGAGAGGTTGAGGCGAGCCACACTAATTTGTAGGTTAAACCAAATCAATCTGCCAAGTAAAATGGATTCTGCCTGAATGTTGTGAAAATGAATAATTTATTAGACTGCATATATATATGTATGACAGAGGATTGGTTAGTTTACATACATTTAAATGGAACTAAGGCACTGATTTTCTGGAAGATTAAAAAAATCACTTAATTCACTATCTGAGAGCATTTATTTAATGATGATGTCCTCTAAACTTCCAAATGAAAACATTCTGTCATAAATTCATGCACAAATATACTATACAGTATTATCAGACTTTTTATGAGCAGAATATATTTATTGAGAGAAAGAAAGCTCCTGTCTAAGAGAGGGATAGGAGGGGGGCCCGAGCGGGTAGTTCCCCAGGAAGCATTCTCTTCCAGGGACTTTTATAGTGTAAAACCATGTGAGGCTAAGGTAGAGAGAATGGGAACTCACTTAGGTGGGCAGGAGGTGGGACAAAACTATGGTCAACCTATGGGATTACATATGGGACAGGATCTTTTCCTGTTGGGGGTTGGAATGCGGGATAGGTTCTCTTTCTGTTGGGGGTTGGGCTAGTGACTCACTTGGGTCTTTTCAGGTGATTGATACCTAGATATTTCACTAGTTAAAACAGGTTCCCAAGGACAGATAACAACCTGTCAGCGTAAAAATGTTCTAAAGAAACTGGCTTATGCAGTGTCCAATAGCTTTGGGCCTATAGATAGAGCCAGACATTGTATTTGTGATATAAAACTCAGAGCCACAGTGTTGAAAGGAAAAATCCCTTGGCAGTTCCCCTTGCTTACCATGGGGGCCATATCCAAAACACTGAATGGGACATTAGTTTAATATGACTAAATGCTTTGTATTTCATGGAGTATGTAAGCCTGGTTGATTTTTAATATAACTCCGGTATTTCGTGCTGATAGTTAATACATGTGTGACCTCTCTTAACTAAAGCTAGAAGGACTTACAGCAAACTGTCAGACTCCATGAAAAAGGGGCCTAAGAACTAGTGAGTTTCAATTGCTAGGTCTCAAAAAGGTTTATAAATGTACCTGTTAGCTCAAATGTTCATGCTTTGATTATATATGTTCTAATCTCTCAGATAATTTATTTATAGAAGATACCAAAACCCAGACTTTTAATGAAAGACTTATGAATGTAATACTCACATATAGTTCACTTTTGAAAGATTTAGAGATATTTTTATTGGCAAAACCACTTGCTGGTTTAGATTTTATGTTTTGTTTCAGAATTTAATTTGAAAAACATATTGGTGTTCATGTAAATCTTTGGTCAATGTAGGCTTTCAAATAAAATGTGTTTGATTTTATGGAAACTTCATTTTACTTTTGCATTGAATTTTGAATAAAAAGCCTTTTATAATTATATTTGCACTTTGATTCTTAATGCTTTTTTCCCTCACTTTCAATCTTTAGATTGTAGAAAGTAATGTGCCTATTCCTCCAGGACATATATTTCTATGAGGAATGAGAAATTTAACTCTTTACTTCAACTAATTACTCATGGGGGGAAATTAATCAAACATTCCTATAACATGTCTTCTTCAAAACCATAATTCTGGGGCTGGGGAGATGAGATGCTTCAGTAGAATAAGGGCTTCCCTGGCAAGCGCAAGGGCCTGAGTTCAATCCCTGGTTTAAAAAAAAAAAAGAAAAAGAAAAAGAAAAAAGAGAAAAATGAAAAACAATTCTGGAAAATTCTCTGGACTACACAAATTGGTGAACATTCAGACAACATCTAAACACAAAGGAATTTCAGAACTTTGTAATAAGACTATACAGGAAATGCTTAAATCTAGGGGCCAAACACTTATAGTTTATATCTAGGTGTCCCACCAAAGCCTCATGTGGTCCTATGGGGAGCTTTTTGGAGGCAGCTGAATCTAGTTTGTAAATGATTCATAGTCAAATGTTAGGATTAAGGCTATGAGTGTCATACCTGCCCTACAGCCAGTAGCCTGTATGCAATATATATAATATAAGGGCATAAGGGACAGAAAAAAGCCTCTCTCTCTCTCTCTCTTTCTCTTTCTTACTTCCTCTCTGTGTCTCTCTTTGTCTATCTCTGTCTCTGTCTCTGTCTGCCTCTGTTTCTGTCTTGTTCTTTATCTGTCTTTCCATTCTCTCTTTGTGCTCTTTCTTTCTTCCTTTATCTCTGTCTGTCGCTATCTCTGTCTCTGTCTTTCTCTCTGTCTCTCTCTCTCTGTCTCTCTGTCTGTCTCTCTGTCTCTCTCTCTCCTTTCATCTTGCATTTGCTACCATAACCTATGTCCTCTCTACCATGTGCCACCCTACCTTGGAGCCAGCCCTGTACTAAAAGCTCTAAAACCTGTGAGCTAAGCATACCTTTCCTTCTTTAATGTTGGATATCAGGTATTTTGTATCAGCAAAATAAATAAAGCAAATATTTTTAGGCAGAATTCATTTAGACAAAACTTCATATAATGATATCTAAATAAAATACTTTTGAATACTTATTAATGCACAGCACTCACAGATCTAGAATTTGTGACACTGTGTAACTCATTGCAATTTCCTTACTAAATTTAGCAAGATAAGGGACAGCCAGATAGCTCAGTGGACTAAAGTGTCTGCTTAGGCAGATGTAGAGACTGGGGTTCAAGTGCCATGTCAGCCCCACCCCCGGGGCATGCTGAGATGAAAGACTGAGACTGGGCATGGTGGCATGTGCCTATAATCCCAGTACTGGGAAGGCTGAAAACAGGAGGATCACTATGAGTCTGATCTGTGTAGTGAGACCCTGAAGACCCTTACTAAATACGTTTAAAAATAAATTAAAATTAAAAATAGTAAAATAAACCTAAAGTTCATTAAAAATACTAAAACTAAAAACGTGGCATGGTCCTTATTTCTCCAAGTATCGGGAATCAATCTCACATCCTCAATCTTGCCAGGCAGAGCCCGTTGCACTGTAGTAAATCCCCAGCCCCAAAGAGCGTGACCTTTATTCCTTCTTCTTAGTCTTTCTTTCTTTCTTTTTTTTGTATTTTAGGGAAGGGTCTACAAGCTGTTCAGGGTCTCACTACTAGATCGGACTCATAGTGATCCGCCTGTTTACACCCTCCCAAGAGCTGGGATTATAGGTGTGCATGACCATGCGCAGTCTCAACTGCCCTCTCAGCATGCCCCGGGGGCAGGGCCAGCATGGTAGGCCCAGTTCTCTTAGTATGAACTGAGACAAACTCAGGCATCACTTGGAGAAAGTCACACACCTACTTATTATGTTACACTTCCTTTGAGATTCTTCTTGTTTTGTCTTGGCTCAATCAAAAATTTCTACTAACACTCTATTAATTCTTTGAAAAGAGGAAAACATTCCTGTAGTTATGAATCACCTATGAGCCTTTGAAACATCAAATAGACCAATAATATAAAATATATGTTTTCATCAATACTGATGCTTTCTGTTAAATGCTAATATACCACATATTTAATTTTATTTATTGAATAATACTATCATAAAACACCACTAAGGTTATGTTTTTACCTTCTTTCTAACATTTAGTAGAGCTTAGCTGCACATTGTTGTTCCCATGAGAAATATGAACAATCATATGGCTTGCAGTCTCTAATTTCTCCTTCGTTTCCTAAAGAAAACATCTAAAATTTTAATAAAGACTGAAACAAGTTTTAAAAGTATCTTTTGTAAAAACATTCAATTGACGGTAACTGAATTTCACACTTGAAACATCAAATGGAAATGTTAAAGTTCTAGGAGCAAAAGCAGCCTTTGAGCATTTTATGAGTGATCCTGTGTCTTCATATTGGTAAATTTAAAATCACTTTTAAATTATTTCTTTCCCCTCATGAGACTTTAGATCTAAGCATTCTGTCTCCAGCACTAACTAGGATCATTTCAATGCAGCAGCATTTTCATTGAACGTAATACTTGCTGTCAATCAACAAGATTATAATTACCAAATAATGATGCCTTATGGACCCTTTCTAAAAATACTTTGACATCAGAATCTCCGAGTGTAAAAGCACATACACTGCAAAGAATCTTCCAGATTCATGTAAATAAAGTCCCTGTGATAGATGGTATTTTAAAAATTCTGTGTCATGCCAATTATATGAATCTATTCTAGTTAAATCCCTTCCTCAAGTTTAGGATGCAATAGCATGGTATGGGAACTGACTGTAAGAAGTACCAGGAGATTGATATTTGCTACCTGAGAGAAAGAAGGAATTTGTATGTATATCCCCATGCATCTCATTAGGTTAGGAGGAATCCAGCAGAAGAATTATTTGAGGAATTTGATTAATTTATTTAAGTTAAACCTGGTGCCATCTAACTATTCTCATTTTGTGTCAAATAGGGTTTTAACTCTTTCTGAAAAGGATGGGGGTAATCTTTCCAAAGGAGTAACGAGAGTATAGCTATCACAATACAATATATATGAATGATTATCTGTTATAGCGGTACTTTACAGCTATAGGAATTTCTTAAAAAACCACTACTACTGGTTAAGGTAGCTCTGATCAAGCTCCAGGGAATCCAATATACTTTAAATGTAATATCTATTAGGTAAAGTACAAAGTGAATATTATGAATCCTTTCCATGGATGAATTTGTAATCTACATACCCTCTAAGTGATTCTCCTTAGGCACACTATACATCATTGATCACTTTCCTCTGTGGCCCCGTAATCTACATACCATTCCCAAGAGAATAATTAGGAGCATCTCAACCCATAACAATAATATACATATGTACCTTATATAATATACATATATTGTATATGTCATGTTGTATTTTCTTTTTTTATGTACTTAGTACAGGGTCTACAGGGTCTATAGCATCTCACTACGTAAATAGGACTTATAGTGATTCTCCTGTTTTCAGCCTCCCAAGCACTGGGATTACAGGTCCATGACACCATGCTCAGTCTCATTTTCAGTCTCAGTGCACTCCCAGGAGCAGGGCTGGCATGGCACACCAGAGACTAAACCCTGGCTGCTGCACTCTGCCTAAGCAGGCACTTTAGTGTGCTGAGTTATTTAGCTGGCCCTTGTATTTTCAACATATTATTATATATAGTATGATTCTTATTACAACTATATACATAATACATATGATTTTAACATATAATGTATTATAATTTTAATACAAGAGAGTTAAGCTTGTATGGGACAAGATGCATTCTATGAAGTTTCAGCATATAATCTTATAAAATTTTTGCCATACTTACTCTGCAACATATGCAAACCACACACTTTATACAGAAAAGTTACCAAGCAAGATTTTTGTTATTTATGCAAAAATACAGCAATATGCAGATCAAATAAGCAATTGAATTTTATCATTTAACTTGGCCAAATGCGTGAGGCTTAAATTACTAAATACTGAAGCACAAATATTTTATGATTTCAAGATCAAAAGAAAAAGATGGGAAACTGGAACTTCATGTAAAATATTTCAACACATTTTTAGTACTTTTACTAACAGAATATAACATTTTTTGACTTCTGCAAAAATTTTGTTCACCTTCCCCTCTTTACTGCTATAATCCAGCCCTCTGTCCCATCTCTTTCTTCCATTTAGAATTTACTCCATAATATTCAGTTATACACTCATGGAAGCTTGTGTTTTATGTAATTCTTTGTACAAATACAGCAGCACTTTGAGTGTTTCAAGCCACACAGTAATTTAACACAATAAAGAATTTTCTCAAGCCTTATATGATTCATGCATCACAATAAATGCCAAATTAAATAAAAGCAAAACAACTGCCATTTTTGGTAAAGGAGTTTTCCAGATGTCCTAAAGTTAAACCTTCAAATGACAGAACACTTGGCCTTCTTGTTGGAAAGTTAAAAAAAAACTGTGTACATGGGACAGCTGCTGGTTTCCTCAAGTACAGTATATTTAACATATGTGGTCTTGGACAATTAGGGTTACTATTATAATGTGATAATGAGACTCAGAAGGTACTGATGCCAGGTACATGTGATGTATATTCCTAGAACATATTTTTCTAGAAAGATTCAAATTAGTTTTTATTCATACTTTTTAAAGACCCTGACCACCTACTAATAAAATGCAATGAAACTCTTCTGTCAGGTAGTTTATTTCCCTCTTAAAAAGCCATTTTTTGGTTTCACTGAATCATTGTCATTTCTAGTGAACAGCTTAAGCAGTGCTCCCACCAAAAACAACAACAAAAAAAACAGGTATTATATACACACAGAATTAATATTGAGTCCTATTTGTATATTTCCTTTTCTTTTTTTCTTTTCTTTTCTTTTCTTTTCTTTTTTTTTTTTTTTTTTTTTTGGTGGAACCAGGGATTGAACTCAAGTCTTTGCCAGGGAAGCGCTTATTCTATTGAGCCATCTCCTTGGCCCTCCCTATCTGCACTCTTAATTAACATATTATGAACTATTGGCTATCCTTTCTACATAAATGTCAAAATTTTGAACATTTTGGCTATGTTCTCCATAAAGGACTTCTATATATTTATCAGATAAGATTTCTCATGTCAGGATATAGTCCAAGTTGTTGTAAAACCTCTGATAACAAAATTCTCAAAAAAAAAAAAAAATTCTCTATCACTGGGCGGAGGAGATAGCTCAGGGGCATAAGTGCCTGCCTGCCAAGCATAAGGTCCTGAGTTCAAGTCCAGAACAAAAAATTAAAAATAAAAACAACTGGGGGAATTGTGCTAGTGGTAACAAAATTCTCTATTGAAAATGAAACTCCTCAATGGTCACTGAACCACGGACCTATGACACTATTTTTTTCTTTTAGAGACAGAGTGTCACTATCCAGTTTAAGCTGGCCTGGAGCTCACTTTGTAGCCCAAAGAAAATGCTGCTCAATTACCGGAGCTATAAAATCTCCCAAGTTTTTACTTTACATAGTAATATATAGATATGTAGAACTTAATGAATGTATGTTAAATTGAATGAATAAGCAAAAAGATAAGAAATGTTGTACTATGTAAAATAAGAGTACAGGTTGAAAGTAAAATTAATAATAATTTTTATAAATGCAATCTTATGGTTTATATTCAACAATTAGTCGTTTCCTTATAAAACTTGTCGTTGGAGTCATGAAAACTTCCAATTCATTTTTAATTTATAAAATTAAAATTAAATATAAAAATGTGTATTCATTAGAGCGACTAAAATTTAAAAGGCAGACATCAAGTGTTTGAGAGAATTTGCATCAAAAATTGTATTAAATTGGTGATAATTTAAATCATATAATAAATATGGAGAGTAATTTGCTAGAAACTTATAAAAGGCAATTGTGCTCTGTTAGTGTCTAAACAGAAGCAAGCAGCTACTTGGTATTTAACAGAAAAGAGTTGAGATGAAAGAGAGAGAGAGAGAGAGAGAGAGAGAGAGAGAGAGAGAGAGAGATAAAGAGGAGGCGGGGTGAGGTAATTCAGTGGATGGAGGTTCATGACCCCCATTGTGACATTCAGTGCATATCAGGAACTGGAGCAACGCTGGGACTATAGGGCTGGAGCAAGAACCTTGAATCAATCCTAGGAAGCTGCTGCCAAATACACTGCCCGTTCCAGTTATCAAAAGGAGAGCAGGAAGTGCCATTGCCTCTTCCCTGACTTCCTTGTCTTCCACTTGTCCAAAAGAATTGCAAGGTAGCTGACATGGAAGTCTAGAACAGCCTAAGAAAGGTAAGTTTCACAAGGCCAACCAGAAGAACAATTTAAAGAAGACAAAGAGAAGACAAAGAGGGGCACATGATAAAACCTATGACCCAAAAATATCAATAGGAAAAGAGACAAAAGTGGAGAATGCATAGACATATCAATGTTTTATTGCTATGATGGAGGACAACAGTGAAAACAAATGAACTACAGCCAAACTCAACAACATGGTTGAATTTTAGCAGCATAATTCTGATTGACAAAAGTCATAAAAGAATAGATGCAAGGGCCTGGGAGGTGGCTCAGTGGAATAAGTGCTTCCCTGGCAAGCTCAATGGCCTGAGTTCAATCCCTGGTTCCACACAAAAAAAAGAATATATGCAATATGATTTCAATTATATAAAATGCAAAAGCAGGCCCAGGGGCCAGGGGTTCAATCCCTCGGCCTATTGTGCTGGCCCCGTCCACGGGGCACTCTGAAATGGAAATTGAGACTGGGCATGATGGCACACACCTGTAATCCCAGCTCTTGGGAGACTGTAAAGAGGTGGATCACTATGAGTCTGATCTAGTAATGAGACGCTGAACACCCTGTAGACCCTTCCCTAAAATACAAAAATAAATAAACAAACAAAATAAATAAATAACATGCAAAAGATTGCAGAACCAAACAATTTACTATTTAATAATACATCCACACGTGGGAGCACTAAAAAGTCAAGTGAAATTCAGGACTCTGAATATCTCTGATGGCAGTGGGGAATTGATGGAACTGAGGAGACGTGCATAAGGGACTTTGAGTAACTGGTCTATTTTAAAGAAGAAACACAGTTGCTAATTTCTATTATTGAAACTATGTGTCTTACATTAATGTCTTACATTAATTTATTTCTATGTAGTAAATATATTTTGAAAGATGAATACATATTGAAATGCTTAGCAAGCTAATGTTAGAACCATCAACCAAAAAGAAGGGTTTTTTTTCCTCAGAAATATTTCCTCTTTCAGCTTGTAAGATTTTGCACTGAAAGAAGAAAATTTAATAATCATCGCAGATCAGAGAGTTCCATGGGGAACAGGTAGGGTAGTTTATTCTGAAAAATGATTTTTACCCTAGTTTAAAAGTGACCTCTGATAACATTTTCCTTGGAGCTTCTAGTCATATATATATAT
>NW_004524617.1:1094449-1101312 GCF_000260255.1 Octodon degus | reverse complement strand
TGTCATTCACTTTGCAACTTTGAAAAATCAGTTTTCCTGCTGGAGGGCTCTACTGCTGTTACTACATGCCTATAAAATATGAAAAAAAAATTTAAAAAAAGCATTCCTTTCAGACTTATTTATTGAGTGCTTCCTATATACACAACATTAAACTGTGAATTTCAAGTAAACTTGTTTGACTTAAATGTTATTTATATCAAGGAAAACAGGCTATCTATGGTGTTCTGATACTAAAATTCTTGAAAAATAAAATGAGACAGCTATAAGTAAGCCACATGATGTGAGGTGCGAAGGATTCAGCAGCAATGAACCAAGGATGCATTTTCTCTTTTGGGGACATGCTGTCAAAGAAGATTATGCCTTTGGTCAATTGGGAAATCTACTTTGTGCTATGTACCAGACATGTCCCATCCTGTTGGCTTCTCTCTGACTGGATCAGCTGTGTGATGGACAGTCCCTGGACACACTAGACATCTTCCAGGTCAAGCACCAACTGCCTCTCATTGTTTCTGCCTCAAGACTTTCTCCACAGTCACCGGGACTCATTCATCCTAGACAAAGCGGGAGATCTGATGTTTCTAGGCAACTCTCAATCAATGATACATAAGAACAAGGGTCAAATTCTTCACCCTTATGTCCTTCTGAGAGACTATTGTAAGTACTCTATAGCACTCCTTAAAAGATCTCTACAGCCTTGAGCCCAGTTTTTTCCTCACAGGAGCCAGCTCAGTGACAAAGGCCGTTTTTCTCTTTTCTTCACTGTCTCTGCTTCCCACTTGTGTTTTCTCTCACCAGCTACCAAATGAGCTACTTTTTCTCTAGTTCTTGCCCTTTAGGCTTTGCTTTACAAACAACAACAAATAAACAAACAAAAAATATGACACATTCTAACCAAAAAGAGATTCTTTTTCCTAAAAGGGATGAGTAACCTTCCATCAAGTAACATTATCAAAAAGAGCAAAGGCTATAGAGACAGACAACATTCGTCCTTATTGAGACAAATAAGCCTCTGGATTCTCAGGTTAGAGACACACACTGATATACCTAACCCGGGGATGACTAGCTAAAGATCCAGAGTGGAATAACTTTAAAACAAACAATAAAATTCTAAGAATAAAAAGGCAGTTGACTCAATACTGACCGAACCCTGGTAGCAAGGGTACTGAGGGACTCAGGGTAACATTCATGAAGGACCAGCCCAGTGATTTCACCCTCACAGTACCCATTAACAGCTTGTTGTGGCTAAAGTTTATCACCCAATCAGTGAGCAGAAACAAGACATAGATATTGGAAGCTAGGGACATAGGATTTGGATTTTTATCTAGGGCACTGTAAAATCTTGAGATACTCATCTGCAGAATAAAAAAAAAGACATATTTGTGTCAGAAACGTGTACAAGAATGTTCATAACAGCAGTGTTCCAAATAACAAATAAACAAGATGACAAGCCAGCAAAACAAATCTTTAAGAGGCCTAAATTTCCTCTGCCAGGAAAATGGGTAGTTAAAATATTTACTAGTATTGAAAACAAAGGAACTATTACTATACGTAACCATCAAGGTGATTTTTTTTTTTTTTGGTGGAACTGGGGATTGAACTCAGGCCCTTGCACTTGCCAGGGAAGTGCTTACTCCACTGAGCCATCTCCCCAGCCCCCTCAAGATGAATTTTAAAGGTGTGACATCAAATGAAAATAATCTGAATTCCAAATATCCTCTTAATAATATTTAAATATAAAAAACACAAATCATTTCATACCACACAATAAACTAAATATTTTCACATAATTATTTAACAACAGCTGTACAGCATCAGTCTGATTGTAATGTCACCTTTCACAGATGAGAAAACTGAGAAGCAGAGAAGCTAAGTAGGATTCTTACAGTCAGATATCCAGTAGTACGTGCTGACAGAATTGAAATCAAGGCTATGACACTCGAAACTTACACTTATACCTATCCCAATAAACCTGAACAAACTGTATTAAAGTGTATATGTGATAAAGACTTTTTAAAAATCAAGAGGTGATAAGCTTAGCTATGTTTACACTCTCAGGATAGTAGACATTGTGGATGGGAGAAGAGAAGAACACACAGGTAAATTAATTTAACAATTTTGTAGTCTGTTGGTTGTTTGGGCCGCGTTTAGGATACAACCAGTGGGTGTGTGAGGTGCAAGGCTATGATCAGGCCACATGACTTTCAAAAAGTTTATATTTTGCTCATCTTGGATGTGTTTACACTGATTTTGAGTTTTTAAAATATTAAACTGAGATCATAATTGCTGCACATGCCTATAATCACAGTTTTTTATGAGACTGAGATTGCAAAATTGCAAATTAGAGGCTAGGCTGAGTAATGCAAGGGAGCCTGTCTTAAAGATATAATGTAATGTCAGGGACTCTAGCTCAGCCATAGAGTAGTCCTAGGTTCCATCTCCAGCTCAGACATAAAGAGTAAAGGATGATTCATCCTGATTACATAAGGTGGCATCTTATGTTTTCGGATTCATACATACATATCAGGCTGAGAAGGAGAAAGAGAAGACACAGGACTTGTTTAAAATGTGGATTTCCATGTTTTCATGAATAGCACACTTGCTTTGGTAAATATGGAATCTGATTGAGGTTCAATGGGAGCTAAATCATCCCCTCTTTAAAAAAAGATAGATAGATGATAGATAGATAAATAGATAGTTAGATAGATAGATAGATAGATAGATAGATAGATAGATAGATCATCCCCTCTTTTCATAGCACTGCCACTTAATTCTCAGCTCCATCGTCAATAAGATGAAAAGGGAGACTGGAATGATGGATATTGAGCATTGACACTGAGCCACAGCTTTAGCTATAGTTTCTCACTTAGTCTTTCCAGTAACTATATAAGGTAGGTATTTATATTCCATTTCATGGGCAAGAAAACTGGGGTTTATTTTTTTTTTATTTTTTATTTTTTATTTATTTTTATTTATTTGAGAGAGAGAGAGAGAGAGAGAGAGAGAGAGAGAGAGAGAGAGAGTGTGTTGTGTGTGTGTGTGTGTGGCCAGCTCAGCCCACCAGGGGGCAGGGCTGGCTGGCATGTGGTGCTGGGGGATTGAACCGCGGTCCCTGATGCCTTGCCAAGCTTGTTCTAAGTAGGTGCTTTAGACCACTGAGCCATCTCTCCAGCCCGAAAACTGGGGTTTAAAGGCACTAAGTACATTGGTATGAGGGTACTTATTTTAAGTAGTTAACACATTAATTCTGAATGTGACTGTATGATTTTCTCAGCCTCTTGCTTGGGCTGTCCTGGAAGATAGTCATAACTATTAGGGCCAAACTAAATGAAACATATAAAATAGCTTCATAATCTTTGTAAACATCATATCAACATAAACAAGGTCTTATTTATAGAATTAATAATAAAATAATTTATTTTCTAGTATTCATAATAAATATAGAAATACATTCTCTTCTGAGAATACCACATGAAGTAAAATGAAATATTGAAAAGAGGAAAAAAAAAACCACTCTCACACTGGGAAGATGTTCATTCCAGTCAAGCATCACTGCTCTGTCTCTGCAAGTTATAATATGCTCAGCTTTATATTATTTTAACTACTTTTATTAACACAATTAAAATGCTGAAATTCGTTTGAGCAGATGTTTAGTCTCCAAGGAAATGTAATTGAAAATATTATGTACTCTAAATTGAGTCAGGTGTGATTTTGTAAATAGGATGATATACAAAAATAACATGCACATCTTCATGATTTACTACTTGAATTCAAAGTCCAGAAGAAGATGAAAATGTAAATCAAATAAAACTCTAACCAATTCAAGCAATTGCATATCCCATTAGAGCACATTAAATTTACTTTATCTCCAAAGATAGATGATACTACTCATGAATGAAAAATGTTTTAAATGTCAGTATTTTGTCTCAGAGCAATATATTACATTGTTTTATATTCTTAATTGAAAGCTGCACATTTTCTTAATGATCTACAATTAGTATTGATACACTGATTTTTAAAGAAACATGTTTAAAGAAGAGGAAAATATTTCTATTTTTTTCAGGCCAATCCCATTAGTACAATTTAGCAAACATTATGAAGAGAGGTAAGAAGAATTGGTTTCTGTTTGTATGTGTACTCTATTTTAGGCATTTTTCCAACTGCTTTCACTGTGCAGCCCATGGAAATTCACAAACATAAATGTTTTCAAACATTAAAAACTCAAAAGAGAACATTTCTTTAAGCTGTCCTTTATAATCTGGTAGTAAACTAGGAAACTGTGAATTTGAAACTTCCTTTGTTTTTAATTTCACTCTAACCCTATATTTTCAGTTTTGGTGAAAAAATGCAGGCAAATTGTATTTTCTACCTATATTCACCTTTTATACTATAAAAATTTAGTAAACAAGTCTTATTGTACAGATGTTGCTTGTTGGATATTCTAGTTTACATTTAGATTTGCTGAACAATTTCTTCAGACTTCTGGCAAATGCAGCCTGGGCTTGTAAGAGCCCTAGAGGCGCCTCCCTTGGTCATTTCCCACTCTGAGAGTCACTGAGTGCTTCCTGTCACTCCTGCCAAGAGGGAAGAAGCTTATGATGGCATTCTGCAAGACACTGAAAAATGAAGCTGCTCTGCAGATAGCATCAGCAGACCCCAAATGATGATTCAATACAGTCCCTCTGACAGGAGAAAAAGAAAAGGTTCACTTGCTTATCATGTTTCAGGAGGGATCAGGGGCTTTAAGAGGAAAGGCTAAGTGCAATTCAGATCCAAATTCCAGGCAATCACCAACTACATTAAAATGAAGATTCAGCCTATTGTGTTGACCTATAAGAAAAGGGTGCTTATTTACTTTTGTTTCACAAGAAAAATATATGTGATGTGGAACTCCTGTTGGATACACACACACACACACACACACACACACACACACAGAGGGATCGTTTTCTCATGTTTATATTGTCAGCATGAATGTATACGTAAGAATTTTCTGGGCCAGGGATGTAGCTCAGTGGCACAGGGCCTGCTTGGCAAGCGTAAGTTTGTGAGTTTGATTACTGGTACCAAAGGGTCCATTGACAATAAAACTGAAATTTTAAGTACAAGTCCTATTTAATCAAAATTTGCTATAAGTATTCTAAAAGTTTCAACATGTATTCTTAAAAAGAATTTAAAAAGTTAACTCAGAGTGTAAAGAATGAAATTACAGTAATTCATTTGAAAACTGTTCTGGAAACTTAGTATTGATACGATGCAGATTGGTTAAAAATTCATGTGCTAAATTAACAAAAAGCACACAATAGTACAGTATCCTGGACCTTAAGATACTCATAATTGATTGATACACAAGATATTTGGACAATAATTAATAAGCAACAGTACAAGGTTTTATAAAGTACTACAGACTATCAAAAGAAAGGGAAACTCCTTCATAGGGATTACATGAACTATACCACATGGAATATCTGATTTTTGTCTGGGTCCTAAAGGATGACCAGAAACTTGACAGTTAAGAAATTGGGAATTGTGGGGCCGGGGAGATGGCTCAGTGGAATAAGCACTTCTCTGGCTTTCAATCCCTGGTTCCGCCAAACAAACATACAAACAAACAAACAAAAAAACAAAAAAAAAAAGAAAAAGAAAAAGAAAGAATCACCATTAAGGTGTGAAGATAGAAGGTGTGTAGGCAGTAACACACATCTTTAATTCTAGCACTGTAGAGGCTAAGGCGGAAGGATTGCTGCAAGTTCAAGGTCAAGCTCGAGTACATATTAAGTTTAAGGCCAGCCAGGACTATGTAGCAAGACCATGTCTCAAAAATGAATAAAATAAAAGGAATCAAGATAGAATGAAGAAATACATGGTGAGCAGTCTTGTTTGAAGAAAAGGATTACTGGTATTAATGGAAAGGATATCTAAGAAACAGTGTCTTACATGCACCATATTGTAAAAGACAGGTGTTACATTTTAAAAAGAAAGACATTGAATTTTAAAAATTAGGTTTACAAGTCCAAAGACATCCTTAGAGAATAGTTTTTTACATTGTATTCTTTTCTTTACTACTTATATTACTTACCTGAACAAAATAGATGTTTACAAATGATTATCCTTTCCTTGTACTTGTACCACATATGTAGAATCATAAAGACACACCTTAAAGTTATCTTCTGCATTTTCATCTTACATTTTCTTGGTTTTTAGTTCACTCTATTAAATTATATGTGCTAGTACTGATGTATAATTTAGTTTTGTAGATATTCATCAAAGGACAACAGCAATAAGAAAAAATACCCATTAATTTGTAGACTATATTCATATCCCTATATTTTCTGATTTCAAATTCCAAGTATGTATTGGTTTATACATTTTTAATAATCAAATACAGGTAGTCACATCATTAACAAGTAAATAATTGTTGAAATGTTAAATGCAACAGACTTTATTATTCAATTCAGTTGAACACTTCTAACCCCATTATACCTGTTTTTCCTTCAAAGGATAGTTGGGAAATCAAAACCTAAACAGAAATATCAACTCATGGCTAAAAGGGGAAGTTAGCACTTTCTGTAAAGCAAAGCCTAGAATTTTTCCTTACAAATAGTAGTGATGATTAGTACATTTAATTTGCATGTACAGAAAGAAAACTTCAGACTTAATAATTCTTTATTAGGTCTCAATTAGTCTAATTTGGTACATCAAACTCTATTCTCAAGAAAACATTAGGTAGACAACAGTCCTATTAAGATGTCAATTATCACGTAATAGTCAATACAGCCAGCTTGCTCCTGGCATACACTACATGATTTATTGAAATATGTATTCAATTGATATTTAAGTAAGAGATACTTCACAAGGTCCAGGTA
>NW_004524617.1:1077251-1084939 GCF_000260255.1 Octodon degus | reverse complement strand
GGGAGAGGGTCCGGCCCACTCTGCGCCTGGGCTGGGACTGGTCCCTCCGGCGCAGGGTAGCAGGAAGCTCTCCGCACACTCACCGGACCTGGGCTAGGACTCGCTAACTCACTATTGATTGTCAATTCTATGGGAATACATTTGTCATACTATCAAATACTAATGAATACATAAAAACTAAAAACATGAATGAGTTTACACCAAAGGCAAGGCAACTGAATATGGCATGAAACAATGGGCCATATGAGAAGTTATATATTTGTCCCTAAAGTTCTATGGAAATTAGTTATATTAACAACTTTTTGCAACATGAGATTGTATTTCATAATTAGCTTTCAAAAATACTTACAGTATCACAGCTGAATAGAAAAGGGCAAACTGTCCAATGATAGATGTGACAAACTGGATTATTCTTGCTCTTCTAAAGTGAGATGGCCCAACTTAGATATAGCTAATTTTTATTAGAACTAAAGTGAGGGCCTTAGGTTTCTAGACCTCCTACTCTTTTAGGAAGAAATTGCTATTTTTCTACCTTGTCTGATAGATTCACTTACTTTTTGATCAAACTAAATTACAATATTTAAGGAAGGTTCATAAGCATAAGGTAGCATACTTTGTAATTTATCAACACAAATCATAAATGGCTATTTAACATTGGCTTATTATTACTAAAGGCTTTCATGGAATATGCATTGCATAGGATTATATTTGAAAACTGGTACAATAAATTAGTATAATACATAAAAAACTAATGATGGTATGTGTCTGAACATTGTACTGTAAATTGTGAATAGAGTTGTAGATTTCAGTTTCAGAAGATTTAAACTAATAAACAATTCAGGGCTGGCCAAATAGCTCAGCGGATTAAAGCCCCTGCAGGCTGGTGCAGGGCCCAGGGGTTTGATACCTGGGCCCACCATGGCATCCCTGCCCCCAGGGTGCACTGATTGGGCAATTAGAGACTGGGCATGGTGGTGTGCACCTGTAATCCCAGCTCTTGGTAGGCTGTAAACAGGCGGATCACTACGAGTCTGATCTAGTAGTGAGACCCTGAACACTCTGTAGACCTTTCCTCAAAATACAAAAAAAAATATTTTCTATTTCTGGGATCAAAAACAATAATGTATACAATATATTCTGTACCAGACCTCCAAGGCATATGGAATACAGGTACATATAAGGGGACAAGGTCAACTATTTGAATAAATATTACCGGGGTTAAAAGGAGGGTTGTAGGACTAGATGGATGAAATGCACTTATAAATTAATGCACCTGGGAAAGAAGGAAAACCATCCCTCAAAAATAATTTGCACAATAAGAGTTTAAACAATAAATGGAGAAACCCAGGAAGGCTTCTAACAGATCTGCTTGTCAGAGGTCTATCTTGCTCTCAGCTTCAGGATGAAGGCTGAGGAAAAGCTATGATCCAGAAAGAGAGTATCCTTTTACGGGCAAAAGTTCTCTGGAAAGCACTCCTTGGGCTGTGGGAGTCGGGAATTCACATCACTATGTTTCAATAAAGAAAATACTGAGAAGTCCAGGAAGACAGCACTCGCAGGATCCCTTCCTTCTGACACAGCCTTCTGAGAACGTTCAAATCATCTCCAGGATATGGGAAAATACCTTCACCGTTCAGAGATGGATACAATTCCTGGGAAAGGCAAGACGGATGTTTTGTGTATTTAATAAGGGATAAGTGTGTTGAAAGGTGAAAAAAAATGTGAGGGCCAGCCAAATAGCTCAGAGGATTAAAGCGCCTGCTTAGGCAGACACAGGGGCTGGGGGTTCGATCCCCAGGCCTGCTGTGCCGGCCTTGCCCCGAGGGCACGCTAGGACAGCAATTGAGCCTGGGGATGATTGTGTGCTCCTGTAATCCTGGCTTTTGGGAGGCTGTAAATAGGTGGATCATTATGAGTCTGATCTAGTAGTGAGATCCTGAACACACTGTAGACCCTTCCCTAAGATACAAAAAACAAAGTTACAATGTGTTTCAGTGAAAGAAGAAATGACCAGCCATGGATTATTTTTCATCTTGATAATGCATATTTTAAAATTTGGGTATATAAAAGGAAATAAAAAAAACAAACAAAACACATAAAAGCGCTGAAAAATTAAAAGGTATAAAAGAGATATTGACTTAAGCAAAAGGAGCCAGAAGTAGAGACTAAATATATTAAGAAAAACGTTATTGAATTTATATTTTGGCTCAGAGCTTATTCACCAAGTGAGCAAATCAGCAAAGTCACAGAGATTTCTAAACCCTACACCTACCACTGGTTGGCGTAGGTGATTAGACGTGAGAAAATAGTGCTTTATTTATTCTGGGTGTATTAAAGTGAACTAGTGGATTTAAATAAACTGCAGGAAATTCAATGTAACAGTTAAAATAAATGACTAAGGAGCTAGATCTTAATCTGTGTACAGCTGAAAGAACAAAATATGCACAGTTTAGCTCTGTGCTAATGAAAGGAAAGAGATAACACTAAAAATAACCAAACGGTACAAGCTTCAAGGCAGCCGAAGAGTTCTGGCACAAATGGATCTATCTGGAAAAAAATGAGACTTAATTACACAAAGGAAAAACTGTTGACTGTGAGAAAAAGTGTCCTGCAACTAAATGAGTGCTATTGAATGGGGAACCATCAAAGAGAGGCAGTGACGAGGATGTTATCTTACGGCTTGTACAAACTAAAATGAGATACTTGCTGGAAAACCCATTACAGGATAAAGAGCTCCCTCGTCCTGAGGAGACAGATTCGCATTCACTTACGGAGGATTACTGCAATGCAGACACACCGTGGCAACGCTGGTCCTGAGTTAGGATTTAGGTCGCTGTCCCAAAGGCATTAGCTATAGTCTTGTTCAACATACTTTGCCTCTGCATCATTTGTTTTCCTTTCTGAATACTCCATTTGAGTGCTGTGACTGCCATTGATGTTACTTATAACTTTCAATAAGTAATAAAATCTACTTCACAGGGCCAGCCAGATAGCTCAGCAGACTAAAGCACCTGCTTCGGCAGAGGTCAGTGGTTGGGGTTCAATCCCCAGCATGCGGTGTGGGCACTGTCACCTGGGGTGTGCTGAGACAGTGATTGAGACTGGGCATGGTGGTGTGTGCCTATGATCACAGAATTTGGGAGGCTGAAAACAAGAGGATCACTATGAGTTCAGTCTACATAGTGAAACTCTCTACACCCTATAGACCCTGTCCTAAATTCATAAAAATAAAATCCACTTCACAAGAAAGTTTTAACATAGGCTGATCTCCACAGAGTTAATGGCATCAAAATATTATCAGTAAATTAATGAATAGTGGTCTATATAACCAAACTGATATGCTCAGAATTTAATCAAAACAGTAAGCAGAATTTCAAAGCAGATCTTAAGTATGATTACAATAAAATTATCTTTTACAAATGGAGTAAACAATGAATATCCAAGATGCATTTTAAAAACTTGCTATATTGTTTCTCAAATCCTATGTTGGTTTCTAGTTTTCCCCAATTTTAAGTCACTTATTCTTTTCTTGTAATATGATAATTGATGCATAAAATAGTTTATCTGTGGTCATAGGGAGAATAGTCCACGGAACTCTAGCTAACATAATTCCACCTTGTAGTGGGCCACTGTTCAACTGCTTAGAGTAGCTCCATACCATGCTGAGGCTTTGTGTTGGATTGTCACTGAACATGACTGAGGCTTTGTAGTCCTTGCCAAGATCCCCAGAGCTTCTGAAAAGGTGGAGCAGGGCACAGAATAGATATGTATAACATTTCTCCAGGACACTTATCTTTTGCTTCTGATTTTGCTATTTCCTTTAGAGTACTATATAACCCATAATAGCCAGATATTGTGATATACATCTTCAACTCTGGCACTCTCGCAGGCTGAATCAAGAGGATCTCCAGTTTCATCTCAGGCTGAGCAACTTAGGAATACCATGTTTAAACATTTTTGAAAGGCCAGGGATACAGCTCACTGTAAAGACTGTTCTCAATTACTAGTACCACAAAACAAACAAACCAAAACAAAAAACACTAGCACAGAAAAGGAGAAAAAAAAAAAGGAGAGTTGGCAACTTTGGTAGTGCAGTAGCACAGAACTCATCTGCTACTGTACAAGACACCCCTAATAAACTCATTGATCCGTCAAACTGGACTGATATAAGTCATTCTTTGGACTTCTGGTACCCTTTCAATTTGCAAGCAGGTATTTCTTTTATGTTTTTTCCAGGAAATTTACTGAACAGTAATAAGTAAGTTACAAACCATAATAATGCAACCAACACATCCCTGACCCAAGAACTGTAATACTCACAAAAACTTGGACTTGAAGCTCTGTGATCTTACAGGAGTCATTCATTCTGATGCATTTCTCTCCTTGCTAGGGTAATTATCACACAGAGCAAAGTTTTTATTTAAGTCTTTGTGTCTTGAACATTCTGGGATGTTGTCTAATTTAGGATCAGCACATTGCACTCCACAAGGCAGGCAATTGTGTAAAAAATATTTTCGGTTTGTTTTTTTTTTTGGAAATTCACACGTTCCACTCATTCACTCATATTGTCTATAGATTTATTAGTGCTACGGTATAGTTAAGTATCTACAATAGGCTTTTGAGCCTAAGACATCTACCACGTAGCACTTTTAGATAAATGGTATCTTTGGGAATGAAAGTGGTTTTAGTGTACACTATTAATTTATGATTTGCCATGGTTTGCAGTTTTTGCAAGGGGAAAAATATAATACAGGGCACATCTTAAAATATTAGTTTATAAAGAATCACCCAACAATCATATACAACAAGTGTAAGACATCTATCCACACACTAAATACTAAAGACTCCAGCTGAGGGCCTGGAGCCTAATATATTGCATGAGTCCAGCTGAAAAATCAGAGCCCATAATGATGCTGCTCACAAGTCCAACTGGAGGCCTAGAGCTCCTAACAAAGTCTCATACATATTTGCTTCACAGATCTGTGCTGGAAAGGTCCAAAGGTCAGGGGTGGGAACTACAAAGTCTACGCCAGCAGGATGAAGGATCTGTGGAAGTGGGCTAAGGGATCAGAACTGGAGTCAGGAAACAATGCTCAAGGCAAGCACCAGAGCTCCCACAAAGGTACCTCAGCCATTCTCAGCAACAATTAGGTCCACAGCTACTCCAGCAATGAAGAAAGCCAAGTTCCCCTCAGAAAAGCCAATGAGACAAGCTTCTCCACGAGACTGAACAGTGCACCATGTTCCCCCTCTAGAGGCAGGAAATGATGCTCAACATGAGGACCAAATCTTGTCCAAAGTTTCATCAGGAAAGCCAGCATGATAAGGTCTTCCAGCAGAACAGCCCAAGAGAACTAGCAACTTGCAACAGTTCCTACATCTTCTCCAAATAGCATCCAAAACACCGTTCTGACAGCTTCTCCTGTTCTGCCTTTATGCTGCTGGTAACAGCCCTCAGGTGGGCGTCCCACACCAAGCGCCATGCTAGTATAATTCAACTGGGTGTAAGAAGATGACCCAGTTAACTATACACTACCTGATTATTCCATGTCCTTATAGATACATAGAATTCATTATTTACACTGCTATATAACATTGCAAGATATGAACAAGTTTGAGCTACTTCTTGTTATGAACATTGCAGATACTAATATCCTGTCCTACTTGCTGGTATTGAAGATTTAGTATAAATCAATGTCCTTACTCAGTTTTTAATTTTTTCTGAACATAGAAATCATACATACCCATCAAAATAGTTTTCAAAAAATAATATAATGCAGGGGAACAAAATGTATTTGCATCTTCCCCAAGAAATTTATGGTGGTACCTTGGACCATGAACTTTTTGTTTGCTAACAATTTGATTCTCAAAAAGAAGCATTTGGCAAAATTTTACCTTTGTTTGCAAATTTTGTATGGGATTATAACATGACCACACCCACCTTTCCCACACAGACACAAACATGGCCATCTTTTCCAAAATCACAGAACAACTTAAGTTCATGAACCAAGGTACCACTGTATTGTATTTCCTCTTTCGCTACGAAATCCTCACCAATTAATATCTATGAGTTGATTGCTAGATCAACCTTCTTATACTTCCTATTATTAGTGATTCATACATCTCATTTGAATGATTTTATTAGAAAGTGTTACTTGTAAACAAAACAACAGGGATGAAGATAGGAGGTAATAACAGACCAATAAAATGAACAAGCAGGATTTAACAAACTCAAGCTCTTGAAACACTTAAAAAGTTTTAACACATATATTGTGTTTTTGGTATTTTGTGAAAAATATCATTTCAGAAATCACAGGTAATTTCACACCTTTACTCAAATTTCTGAATCCCCTCACTAAGAAGCAAAACCAATTTCTTTAAAACTCAAATTTTCCATTTGGTTTTCAATCAGTAGAAACTACTATTACTCTCAAATCCCTTTTTATGAAGCTTCCAAAGAAAACTTAGCCCTGCTTCTATCCATGGGTCTCTGGACTTCTCCATTTTACCCTGTCTGCTTCTTTTCTCTTTCCTGAAGTACCATTTTGCAATACATGAGTCTGCCACTATGTGAATCTCCCTAGAAAACTTCACAAGGAAAAAGAGTGTGAGCCAAAATGAAGGAGGGAAATACTGTTTCATGCCCACAGAAGCTTTATAACAATGTAATCTCAAACTATTAGCTAGAACACTTATACTTTGTCCCAGTTTCCAGTAAGAGAAAGCTCTATCCAAGGAATCATCATAGGTGCTCATGTCACAGACACTTTTACTTATGATACTGAGTTACTTACTTTCTCCTACTTTGGCTTAGAATAGTTTCCACAATCGTGTTCTCTAGCCACTAGGTAGTTAGGTGTTGTACCATGAAGATTTTATATTTTCATTGTGAAAGATATGAAATGTGATAACAAAGAGAAGTGGAAATTCTCAGAAGAGTTAATATGACAATATACATAGTAATTTTATAATAAGGTAGCTAATATATAAAAATTCTCCCAAACAATTTAATATCTTTACAGGAGAAGGATAAGTTTAATCATTGCAGAGAATGTGAGTAGCACTGACTAAAGGGGTTATCCATCTAAACAAAGAGATTTAGAGTTAGAGGAGCCAACATGATATGCTAAAACCCCAGGGCCAACTACAGACTACAGGATCAAGTAAAGTAAGTTCCTTCAACCAGAAAGCCAACGCCAAGAGAAATGTCAAAAACAGCTTACAGAACTTGATTCTTTCAGAGTGGGACAGAATCTATTCTGTCGAGATTCTATGGGAAAAAAAAATTAAAACTCTAGTACCTGCCTATCCCTGTATCTCAGCCTCTCTCAATTGAAAACCGGTAGGTCTACACAGTTCCTTTTCTTTTTTTTATTTATGTATTTGGTACAGGGTCTCACTACACAGCTCAGACTCCTAGTGATCCTCCTGTTTTCAGCCTCCCCAGCACCGGGATTACACGTGTGTGCCACCATCCGCAGACTTGTTCGCTGGCTTAGCGTGTCCCAGGGATGGGGCTGGCATGGCCTATGGTGCTGGGGATGGAACCCTGGTCCCTAAGCTTGCCAAAGCAGGCCTTTAGTCCACTGAGCTATCTTGCTGGCCCTTCAGACGCAGTTCTTAAATCACAGCTTCCAGGTGACAGAACAACTTAGAAAAGACTAGAAAGGGATCTATAATAACAACAA
>NW_004524617.1:1071145-1077151 GCF_000260255.1 Octodon degus | reverse complement strand
TTACACAGCCTCAAAGTACTCTGGTTGCATTTTTTTTAAACAATGAAACATTTTATGATGAAGTGTCTGTATTTGTGAAATTCATTTGCAATAAATAGTGAAAAATTATAGAATTAATATCAGTATGCCCTGGAAGGATCTATATTCTTATTGTCTATGTTACCCTCTCTTTCTCTCCATTTTTCCTTTCTTTCCTCTCTCTCTCTCTCTCTCTCTCTCTCTCTCTCTCTCTCTCTCTCCCTCTCCCTCTCCCTCTCCCTCTCTCTCCTTCTCCCTATTATTCCATGTCTTTGCCATATTCTAAGAGCTTGAATTAAATTCAGTCTAGTAGAAGTATGTATCCATGTAGATCTAAAGTAACAATTGCGTTTTTGAGACAAGAAACAGTACTTAGATGATGTTTTATCTGCTCAAATTCACAAATACTGGATGCCTATTTGTTTTATACCACATTATGGATATTAGACAGCACAGTTAAAATAGTAAGCCCTCTAACCTTATTATAGGCAATGCCAATTCAATGACAGCATAATACAATCATATAATTAGGTAAGCATTACTAAAAAGCTAATGATATTAAGCAAGAATGTAGCTAAAATATAGACCAGGGAAGGAAGAAAAAGAAGTCTAGATTTTATAATCAAAGAAAATATGTTTAAAAATATGTTTAAAAAGTATCACTAATGGATTGACCAGGATTCCATTGCATAATACAACAGCAAATGTTTGTCCAGGAAGCTAGTATATTGAATTTTCTCTTCAGATTTGCTTTCCTAGCCTAAACAGTGGTTTGTTCTTAAATATGGTTATGAATGATGACTCCCTCATCTTTCTTTCACTGTGTAGTTTACCTTTTGAAACAGCCATACAATTAGCAATATTGGAAATTCAAGCATAGAAATACATTTTAATATGCTAGATATACTATTTGTGATAAAAATACACTAGTTCTCACCTATCAATTGGTTCAAAATCAATTTTACAAGCAATTTTGTGACTTTCAAAGGAAAGGAACAGAATTCAGAGAAAAAGGAATAGAACATATGAAAATATGTACAACTTCATTTATGAAAAGATAAATGTAATCTAATATGAAAACATGACTTTTTATCAAACTGATAGGCAAAGATTTAAAAGAAAAGTTTGGTAAAATATTTTTAGCAGACATTAACTTCTTGGTTTCTAGAGTAACTAAACCTTATTTGGAATCTAATAAATGCACTACATGTACCTATCGCTAATCTAATGTAAGTGATGAAAGTATAACTAGTATAATTCAAATGGGAATTTATATACAAGTTTTACAAATGGTATTTCAATATTTCTGGGTAAGGCATCATAGAAAAGAATAATATAAAATGGGAACTAAAATTAAACAACTTAATTGTGGGGCTTTATAAATCACTGCTTATAAAACAAGCTAAATTATAAAATACTTAAGAATTGTGGCAACTAACAAAAAAGCATTGGAGGAATGAATTAAGTACTAATATAATTGGAGAAATGTATTAAGATTAAATACAATTATAGTAAAATCAAGTATAGGGATTAGATTATTAGGATGACTTAGTCACTGACCTGTTGTCATAAACATTTAAGCCTTGGTTTTCTTATCTTTTTTATGTGTAAAAATCCAGCAGTCCCACTAGTAGGTATTCATTTATCAAAAGTGAAAAAAAAAGTAAGCTGAAGATATGTCTGTTCTCCCATTTTTGCAGCACTATTCACAGTAGCCAGGAAACGGAAGCAATGTTAGAATTCAGAAAATGATGAATGCAAAAGAAAAAGTGGTATTTATACTTAATAGGGTGCTATTTAGACTTTAAAAAGCAGAAAATCCTATTATGTGAGACAATATGAATGGACTTAGAGAATATTCAGTGAAATAAGCCAGGCAGAGGTAGAAAAATACTGCTTAATTTCACTAATATGTGGTTTGACATAGTCAAACTCATAGAAATAGTAGAAGAGTGGTTACCAAAACTTAGCATGGGGGAGTGCAAAGAAAAAAAAAAAGGATACAGAATTTCAAGTAAAAAGCAGAATAATTTCTAGAGACCAAGTGTATAACATAGTAACCATAGTTACCAACACATTGTCGTTTTGTAAACAAGAGAGTAGATTTTAAGTGCTCTTCTAAAAAACTTAATTGAGGTAGTACATGTTAATTAGGTTGATGAAGCCATTCTAAATTGTAGAAACACATCAAAACAACATATTGTATATACTAAATATGTATGTATACATTTATATTTACTTATTAAATCACAATGGGCATAATTATCTCAAATTTACTCGGCTTTTATAAGATCTAAATATGACACCATATGCAAAGATCTTGGTTCTAGCATCTGGTAGATACGAATCTCGCAACAAAACCTCACTATAAATTATTACAAAAATAAATTTACTGGATTATTTATGTCACAACACCTATCAGTAAACTATCTGGGTCTCAATTTCAACTTGGAAGCCCTACTGATGTGAGAAAAAATTCTCCATGTTATTAAGCTTTTATCAAATCCCTCCTCTCTAAATCATTCTTGGCTACTCTAGAACTAATCCTTTTTGACAGATTGCTTCTTTTCTTTACTGAGCACGTGATAGGTGGCCAAGAAATATTTTTGTTACATATAGGAAGAAAATTGTGAAAGAAACTGTTTACTGAGGGGTGACAGGTCTTTCTTTTACTAAACATAGATTATAGAGGAAAAAACTCTGTTGGCCTAGTGAATACAATCTTTGCTTTTTAGTCATTTAGGCTGACTTCTCAATTAGGTTATGAATTCCCTGAAGCAGATTTAGATCATAGTCACATCCCTTCGATTCTTAGTTTCCTTGTTAATCTTGCTAAAAAAGTTGTTCTTATGTCCTTCTAGAACTTTTATCTCCCTAATTAGGACATTAAACCAGATATTCAAGGCAATATTATGTAGAGACAAAATTATTTGGCTTAAAAACAAGAAACATATTTCTCTAACTCCAAGTGAAACACATTATCCCATGTATTAGGCAGTGTTCATTTTTCAAAGAGATATATAAACTTTTGGGGATTTCATGAAATACTCTAAACTATTTTAATAAGAAGCAATGTGCATGTTAACCAAATACTATGAATTATTTTATATAGTATTTGAAATGTTAGGCTGTTCTGACCAAATATTTCATGATACTATATTATAAATCTTTTTTGCAAGCTCTTTTGATATCACTTTTTGTGTGTTATAAGGACTGGGTTATTTTCTTTATTTTGAGCTGCACAGTTTGATAAAGTAGTTTGTGAATATTTATATGATTCATCATTAAAATTATATCACATGTCACACTGTTTGCTACTAAAATAGCTGTGTTTTTATTCACAATTTGTATTTTAAGTATATATTTGTCAACTCAGGAGCATGATTACTAACTGCTTTGTATATGCGAGTATGTGTGATTTGTAAAAGTGTCATTAGCAGTGATATGTAGAAAGTAAAAGCCTAAAATCACAACCCAAGAAATTATTTACAACTTAATCATTGTTTGCCTCCAGTTTTTCAATCAATTTCCTCAGTCAATCTCCTTATAGATCTTAAACTTACAATCATGTACTTTCCAAACAGCATTCACTTTTTCAAAATAAAGCAATCAAAGTGCTTTGTAAAATGAGATATTTCAATGTCATTTAAGAGACCTTGAAAGTGTTCACATGGAAGGAGAAATGCCTCTTATTATTATAAGAATATTAATATCATAGAGTAGATGAAACTGCTCAGAAACTTTTGATTGTAATACAGGCAAGTGTAATGAAAATCATGGCAACTGATTTTATTTTCATTGTTCTATTATTTGGTGCACTGACTCCTTGATTTCTGTAAGTGAATTTTAAAATACCTATCCATAATGTCATGTCAAAGAACTTGTTTTTAGAAAGAAGTTCAGAGAGTAGTCCACAAGGTTTAGTGACTAAATTTATGGATAAAGAAAAGAATGAAAAAGAAATGACTCCAGGGACTTCAGAATTAAGAGACTGGAAGCACTGATGCCTTTAATAGAAAGGGGAAATGGTCACGAGCCATTTAATGTGGGAGTGCATAATGAGTTCCATTTGGGATATTTAATTTTGAGACTTATGGGGGAATACTTAATTGGAGATGTTCTGTAGGTGTAATGATATTAAGAAGGGAGGAAATTCAATTATAGCTCCACCAAATTATATCCACCATGTCTAAACCATACTGATTGTCTGTTTGTATAGCTGGTAAGTGTAGCTGGTGAACAACATAATGGAGCTGAATACTATTAAGCTCCTCTTCAGGTCTATGTTCTTTGAGTTCATGAAGAATACAGAAGGTGACAAAGCAGAAAAGGAATGTGTCCAGCTGTTTTACCTGTCTTCCTCTAACAGCTCTTCTTTTTCTCCTACTGTGAACTGATAATACTGTGCAATGGTCAACCAATTTACCATGTAATTGAGAGTACAAAAATCAGGAAAACACTTGAAAGTGGTGAGAATCCCTGAAAGTGTTACAGAAATATGCAATGCTTTTGTGTTTTTATGCCTATCTTCTGCTTACAGATTACAGAATTTTTCTAAGTACGTGGATTAGAAAGAAATGTCATTATTTACACAACTAAAACTTTATAACTATTTTCAGATAATTAATATGCTTTTCAATGTCTTAACAATCCAATCACAGCTTGCTTTTACAGCCCCAGGTTTGGAACTTCCCCTAAATACTGACCACTTCAGAATCATAAATCTTCACTATTGTTCTAAGTCAACAAGGATTTTCATTCCTCTAAGCTTTTGCATATACTGACCCTTCATTCCTTGAATGTAACTTCTACTATTCCATATGCCTAGTTCTCCATCTATAAATTCTTGCAATCATTGAGTTTCATTTCAAAATTTTCTCTGTCTTTTTTTTCTGTTTGTATTTTGTCCTAATGCAAGTAGAATCATTCACTTCACTGTGTGTGTGTGGAGGAGGGTGGCAGGGGGTGGGTACAGCGAATATCTGAACCAAACTCGCCCCCTCCTTGAGACAGGAACTCATCAAGTCATTAAGTTGCCTGACTGGGCTCATCTTCCTCCCTTGATTAAAGTTTATATCCCACTCCTATCTTTCCTCTTGTATCATTACTGTTGTACATTCAACATATATTCTACTTACACTGTACTACATCACTACTTTTCTTTTTTTCATGTTTTTTTTTTTTTGGTGGAACTGGGGATTGAACTCATGCCTTTGCACTTGCCAGGGAAATGTTTATTCTACTGAGCCATCTCCCTGGCCCCTTTTTCATGTGTTTGGTGCAGGGTCTCACTACACAGCTCAGACTGTTTTCAGTCTTCCAAGTGCTGGGATTACAGGTGCACTCCACCATGCCTGGACTGGGTTGCCAGCTTATTGTGCTAGGGGGCTGGGCCAGCACGGCCTGCAGTGTTAGGAAATGAAGCCCTGTCCCTGCGCGTGCCTAAGCAGGTGATTAGTCCATTGAGATATCTTGCTGGTCCTCATTACTACATTTTTATTTTTGGTAGAACCAGGGATTGAACTCAGACCCTATGGAATCCTAGCAAGGAAATAATCCTAAATTTACTGCATTAACAGATGTGACCAATAAAGGAACTATGATCTGTAATTGCTAGTTAGAGAATGCATATTTAATATTAATGATTGTATTATTTTGATTATTATAATGTAGAGGTAGCTTTATATTGATAGGCAGGTACAATGTATTTATTGTAAATTAATTAGAAAACACAGAAACTGTATTTTTCACTTGCTGAGTTTGTTGATATGGATAAAGAATACATCAGAAAAAATTAATATACATTTGCTGCAGATTCAAGCAAAGATACAACTGTATAACTATTGTGTACATGTTTGTATATACAGGCATATGCATATACTCACATGCTAACTCACTATTTTTTTTCAAAGTTTTATTGATAAACAGCAATGAGACAGTTTCAAATCCAATCGGAAGTACAGTTTCAACAAATAACACACTGCATAT
>NW_004524617.1:1058426-1059955 GCF_000260255.1 Octodon degus | reverse complement strand
TAAATTGGATGAAGTAACTTACTCATGGAACACATCTCTTTTCAACTCTTCTGAGAATCAAGTAGGTGGTGCTCCTTTAATTAAATCTGTTTGTTTCCAAGATTTGGTGATAGTTCATACTACCAATGAGTTGGGAAAATAATCATCTACCAATCATTTCTCCCAATGCTTAGAGAGAGCCACAGGATGGACATGTATGAATGGCTGCATAGATGGGTGGGCTGATAGATAACATCAATCAAATTACTATAGTACAAATACATTTTCTACAGCTGCATTTGAATATGACATCTCTCTCCCTTTTTTATTGTGATAGTTAAGATTACACACTGAGATAACCAATAATATTTTGATTTCTTATACTGAAAGAAGTGCATATCAGCTCTCCATCAAAAATTGGAATTGAGGTATTTTAATAATTCTTCAAAGATACTTGGAAAAGTAGTGGAGTTCCTTTTCAGGGGCTACAGAATTTCTTTTATTTTACTGTGGTTTGCAAAGTAGAATGTATATTAGAATTACCCAGGGAAATTTTTAAATTGTGACACTGGGACCACAAAACACTTAAGTCAGAATCACTGGAAATAGAACCTAGCCATCACTATTTGTAAAATTTCTAATGTGCAGTCAAGGTAGAAAATCACTGATTTTGTGTTCGCTTTAAGACCTGTCCAGTGGAACTCTATGATAATTCTGGTTCTATTAATAATTTATATTTTACAGGAACTAAATGCTACCTTACCTGATGTTATTTGTAATAAATATTATAGAATTACTAGATGTGTGTTCTGGGAAAATTGTACTTAACTAAAGAAATAAAAGTATAGCAGTCCACAAAGTACCCTGTGATAGACCATATCACTTGTGTACTTTATGCTTTCATTCCTGTGTCATTATCAGTATTCAAAGGAGCATAGATCATTCAGAAACACACCAGTGAGAAACACTTTATACTCTGTCCCTAATAAATGAAAGTGTTCATTTACTCTCAGACAAATCAGTAACAAACAAGTATTTTCCAGCAACGGGATTGTATCTACCTGCTCACTCCTCATGGTTCACTGAGCATTATTAGCGATTTAACAGGTTTTAGTTACTACCAATCTGAGTTACTGTAGAACTAGTCAATCACATGATAGTTTAAAAAATCAGTGACAACTTTTATATGTGAAACTGTACCTAGACTCTTTTAAAGTAAGTAGTCATGTTGATATTTTGTCCTTTTTCTAACTATCATATTGGCCTATTATATTTTATGTATTTTATGTATGTATGTATGTATGTATGTATGTATTTATTTATTTATTTATTTATTTAGTGAAACTGGGGATTGAACTCAGGCCCTTGAACTCAGGCCCTTGTACTTGCCAGGGAAGTGCTTATTCCACTGAGCCATCTCCCCGGCCCTTGGCCTATGATATTTTTAAACTAGAAAATTTTCCCACATGTAGAAAGTAGCCTCTGAATAGTCAGTATATCAAGTAATAAAAGACTTCTTAGTACATTTATTTTTACTACATAGAGCAACA
>NW_004524617.1:1048384-1057592 GCF_000260255.1 Octodon degus | reverse complement strand
AGATCGTAGAGGATTTCAGAAAATGGAAAGATATTCCATTCTCCTGGATAGGAAGAACCAACATTGTGAAGATGCCCATACTCCCAAAATTGCTGTATAGATTTAATGCAATCCCTATCAGACTACCACCGACATACCTCACAGACATAGAGAAATCATTCCTAAAATTTATCTGAAACTGGAAAACACCTAGAATAGCAAAGGCAATATTGGGCAATAGAGACAAGACAGAAGACATTACAATTCCTGACTTGAAATTATAATACAAGTCTACTGTGATAAAATCAGCATGGTACTGGCATCAAAATAGACCTGAGGATCAAAGGAATAGACTGGAAGGCACTGAAGCCCCGACAAACACACTCAGCCACCTTATCTTTGACAAAGGGGCCAAATATACTCACTGGAAGAAAGATGGCCTCTTTAACAAATGGTGCTGGAAAAACTGGCTCTCTATATGCCAAAAATAAAAACTTGACCCAGTTCTATCACCATGCAATAAACTAAAGTAAAATGGATTAAGGATCTAAACATTAAAGCAGAGACACTAAATCTCATGGAAGAGAAAGTAGGAGGAACTCTTGAAGACATAGGGGTAGGCAAAGACTTCATGAACAAAAATCAAATCGAATGGGAAACAGCTGAAAGAATTAACAACTGGGACTTGCTCTTACTGAGAAGTTTTTCCACTGTTTTAAAAAGAAAAATGCACATAAATGTAGGAATGGGGCATGCCATATAACTTATGCTATTTCACTCATTTTGCATATGAGCTAAATATTTCATTTCTATTTAAAATGGCACTGACTTGGCCAGGGAGCTATCCCGGCATTCTAAGCACCTGCTTGCAAGTGCAAGGACCTGGGTTTGATCCCTGGTACCGCATGCCCTGCTAGTCCCAGAAGCTCAGGTACACTGTGCTGGCCGCCAAAACCGGGTGTAGTGGCACACACCTGTAATGCCAGCACTGGGAAATCTGAGACAGGAGGATCACTACAAGTCCAGGCAGTGTAGCAATATCCTGCACCAAATAAATAAATAAATAAAAGACTTTTTAAATGTTAAAATAAAAATAAAATAAAATGGCTCTGACCAATGCAAAGTGGAACACTAAAATTCATTATTATGTTTACATGTTTTCAAGAACATAGAATGATTTTAAATAGTAAATTTAAATGGTGTATTGACAAAGAACCCAAGGAATAAAGAGAAAAAAGCTTTATGCAACAATTTTGGTTTTTAAAAGAATAACTCATGACACTTAAACTCATTTGGTTTTCAATTTTAAAATAATGAGCAATAGGGTCAGCCAGATAGCTCAGAGGATTAAAGCACCTGCTTAGACAGACAGAGGCTGGGGGTTCAAGCCCCAGGCCTGCTGTGCTGGCCACACCAAAGGGGCTCACTGAGACTGCAACTGATACTGGGCGTGGTGGTGTGCCTGTAATCCCAGTATTGGAAGGCTGAAAACAGAAGGATCACTATGAGCCCTATTTGTGTAGTTAGACTCTGTAGACACTGTACTAAATACATAAAAATAAAATAAAATAACAAGCAACATCCAGTTGCTGGTTTATATCTCAAATTGAGAGAAGGAAAGAAACTGCTGAAAAGGAAAGAACAACTGGGATGAGGGAATAGAGGAAAGAAAGAATGAAGAAAGGGGAAAATACATATATATATTGTAAATCCTGAGGTCATTTCACTGACCTTCTCAGACCAAAAAGCTACAACTCTTGTTGCATAGGCCCTGCTTTACCTTGGTCTTAACCATCCAGTAGAAAAGTATGAAGATGAAATATAGGAAATAAAGCCATGCTGTTAAGTTGAGCTGTGGGGGACTCAGGTCAATAATTTCTGACATTGCATCTACAATAAACATATTCTACATTTATAATTATAAACACTACATTAGAAGTCATGCATCATTTTGGGTCTGATAAGGTCAGTGAAATCCCCTCAGGATTTATCCTGAGATCCTGTACCTCAGATTGTAGAACCTTTGTCAGTGCAGCCATGTGGATGAGTCATGGCCATTGCTTGGCCATTGTGCTCTCTGTGAAAGCCTGAGAGAGTGTCTTCTCCCCATGTGACTCTCCTTAGGCACACTCTAAAGACCCAATCCAGAAATGGGCATCCGAGATGAACACACGCTTCTCAGAGGAAGAAATTAAAGAAGCGAATAAATATATGAAAAAATGCTCCACATCGCTAGCCATTAGTGAAATGCAAATTAAAACCACTTTGAGATATCATCTCACCCCAGAAAGAATGGCTATCATAAAGAAGTCACCCAACAACAAATGTTGGAGAGGCTGTGGGGAAAAAGGAACCCTTCGCCATTTTAGATTTTGAAAAAGCTTTCAATTGGCAATTCTATTGGCTATTTCACAGGAAATTAGAGAAATAAAGTCACCTTCTGCTTAATTCATTTCTTCAAAAACATTTATTATAGGATATGCACTTAATTTAGGAATATGTACCTGAATTGCAAAGGGAAGAAGAACTAACATTTTGGATGAGAGTATGTAATGTGGCAGTTTAAAGTGGAAAAAAAGTGCTTCCAAAGAGGACAGCATTTTGAGCAACAGAAAAACAATTCAGATACATTACCAGTTTAATCCTTACACTCTGGGCTCCTTTTCAATTCTGGCCAGGCTCTCTTAACCTGCTAAATGGTTGAACTTTATTGTTCTACCTTACTTACTGAAATTATTCTGGTAAATTGGGGGGTATATTGCACACCATGGAGCTCTCTAAAAAATATGTGGCCTGTTCAATTCATGACAGCAGGGTTAAATTCATTCTTTCTCCTCTCTCTGTCTTTCTTTCCCTCCCTCTGTCCCCCCTCCCTCCATCCATCTATCTGTGTTTCTTTCATTCACTTGTCATGGAAGTTAGGGAAAAACACATACCCTGACTTGTTAAGAACGTAAAACCTCACAATTGAGCAATTGAGTGTGATTTGTCCTGAACTTGCCTGCCTATAGCAAGGGACTGAAAAGAGAAAAGCATTACTGTTAAGAGTTAGGTCATGATGTTCTCAAAGAAAGATAAAAAGAACAAAAGAACATGAATCGTTTCCAGAGAAGCCTACTCCATGACCATACTTAGAATGAGACAAAGAGAACACCATGCGTTAGCTAGAAAATCATTGCACTATCATCCACTCAACGAATGTTTGACTAACAGGGATCACCAAGACTTTGTAGTGAATAATATATCCAGCCCCATCTAATGTTTCTCATCTCTCAAGTAGAATAAAATATCATTTAGTGTATTATTTCTGCTGTAATTCTGAACCTGCACTAGATCTCAAACATCCTTTTTAGGGCCAAGTGCTACAATAAGTCATCCAGCCCATTCTCAATGAAATGCCCTTCTGTTTCCCATGCAGCAACCTAAATGAATCTGTGTGGCACACACACACACGCGCGTGCACACACACACACACACACACACACACACACATAACGGAAAGTGTGGATTGTTTAGCCGATAGGCATATATTTCTGGTGTTTTCTTTAAGAGAAATTAACATTGGCCTTTTTTTTGCTAGATGATAAATAACATTTCCAAAAACAAGAATAGAAAAAATTACTATTTTCAATTGTCCTTTATCTGAAACATTTACAAAATAGACTTGACCTACCAATGGTTTCTCTTATACACACATAAAATATTTTGCTAATAACTATGTGTCTTTAAGTCAGTCTTAAAGACACCATAAGGGCTGACAAGATAGTTCAGTGGACTAAGCACTTGTTTAGGCAAGCACAGTGGCTGGGGTTTCATCTCAAGCACCACATGCTACACCGGCCCTAAAACTGGGCACACTGAGTCAGCCACCAAGATCGGACATGGTAGCGCATGCCTGCAATCCCAGTGCTGGAGAGGCTGAAAACAGGAGGATCACTGAGTCTGAGCTGTGTACTGAGACCATGTACCAAATAAATAAAGACATCATGGCAGCTAAAGATGTGACAACAGGAGCAAGAATTCCAAACTATGACTTTTTGTAGCTAACAATTAAAATTCAGTATCATATTTATTTTTAAAACATCTTTCTAATATATCTTCCAATTTGAACATGAGCTTCCAAAAACTGTAGGGTTCTTTAATTCTATACTCTGCATGTCATGAGCACACATAATAAAACCAAAATTAGATGTCCTGAAAACAAAAACAATTGCTCAAAGGGAATGATTGGTTGAAACATTATTAAAGTAGGGACATTTCCAGAGAACCTTCTCTTTCTTCTGCCTACCAAATAAAATTCTCTTACTTTTCCCAGAAGCTGTGTGTGTGTGTGTGTGTGTGTGTGTGTGTGTGTGTGTGCATTAAATAGAGAGATGTGAGAAACACAGATTAACATCTCAGGAGACTCAGAAACTTTGATATTGGTATTTGGATTTGAGAAACTAGAGAATAGGGACAGACTTTAATCCAGGAATGCTCTCCTTTAAAGTAGCTGAGGTGATATGTCATTGAAATTATAGAAAAGGAAATGCAAGCCTAATACCGTAGTTAGCTGTACAAAAGTATATATTTACGGTTTTATAATAATATACACGCTGTTTATATGTTGTGCATTCTTATAAGGGATCTTTGACAAACCACAAGAGATCTAATTATAGTTAAAGAACAAATAAGAAACAAAACAAAATAAAAGTAAAATTGGCAAAATTGGGAGAAGAAATGCAATAGGAAAAGGAAAGAATAGTCGATATCCATTAAAAATTCTATTTCACCTACTGAGAGTTTAGAAGACACAGTTGATACTTTATATAAAGCATACGCTATATAAGTTGTATCATTCCTTAGCATTATATAGATTCTGACTGGATAAGGCATTTTAGTTTTTGATGTATTTAGAATACCTTTAATATCAATGACTAACCTCAAAATTTACATTTTAATATGTCTTCTATTAAGGTATCTCATCATATTAGCACTTTCTTAATGCTAGATATCTGTGTTGTCTCCATTTTTACTATAATAAAAATTAAACCCTAAAGATGAACACAAGTCTATCCTGTACTTGCATAAATTCAGAATGGAATTTCTGGAAATTCAGAAATGTTAAATAGTGGCATGCTAAATAATGTGTACGCACAATATTTCTGTATAGGTACAAGCACACTGTTTCTGATAGATGTAGCACAAATGTTCTTCTGTATCACACTAATTTATTTTTAAAAATTTAATTAGTATATATTTGCAATATACAATAAAGTATTGATCTTATGGAACTGTTAATATATGCATATCACGTCTTGATACATTTTACTAAATCCATCACTGACACAAGTATACTAAGTAAAATGTTTGACTATTTTTATTTTCATTTCTTTGATTATAATTTAGAATGAATTACTTTTTATATTCCATCAGAATTTAAATCTATTCTTTCCTATATCTTTGTTTAAAATTAGGTGGTACATTCATTTTTAATTGATTCCTAAAATTGAATTTGTTTATTGATTTATAATAAAATTATTCTAAAAATACTTATGATTCTTATTTTTTGAATGGCTTGCTGTCTTTATTGTACTATAAGTGTTTTTTTTTGTTTGTTTGTTTTGGGTGGAACCAGGGATTGAACTCAGGCCCTTGTGCTTGCCGGGGAACCACTTATCCCATTGATCCATCTCCCCGGCCCCCCCTTTTTTTTTTAATTCTAAGCATTTGGTGACAAAACAGCACATCAATGTTTTCAATCAAGTTCATAGATGTGTTAGTGCAAATAAATTTTAATGAAGAACCTGGTTCATTGAACACTTTTACCTTATTCTTATGTGTAAATTTAATTTGAATTTACTGACTTTCCTATAAAACCTAGTATACTGTCTATAAATTCAATGGTTTGCAACCTCTCTTGCACATTATGGTCACCTGGGGAACTTTTAAACGTTCCAATGATCACGTTTCCTCCCCAACCAGTTAAATCAGAGTCTACACAGCCAGGAGTCAGACAACAGTAGCATAGAATATGCAGAAGAGGAAATTTCTAAGATTAAAATTTGAAGCTCATATACTCTGCAAAGGCAGTTACTTTAGCAAATTAGCAAACAAGATAAGCCCTGTATCTTTGAAGAACACAAGCTTAATTTTACTCTGAGTGGCACCTCTCAATACATTGTCACACATACTAGCCATGCGTGAAAATTACTATATACACCAGTATTCATGGGGCAGGATATATTTTCAACTAAATACCTTTAATTTCTGTTTGGAAAATTCATCCAAGTTTCTTTAAACAAGTTTTAGAAAGCATATACACGGGCAATTATGAATTTGGCCTCCAGCCTGACTCAGGAACTAAAGAAGTCTCAATGTGAAGTTGTCTCCATTCATTTTTCTTCTTTTCTTCTCTAAAAATAGACATCTCTATTTTCAAATTGGCTTAAAGACATCATTTGAAACCATTTTCTTTCATAAGGACAGCAATTCAAATTGTACTCATTCATAGAATCATAAATTTTTAAAAAATGAAAATAGTTTCTTCATGGTTGCCAAGGAATGGTCTAATTCTGCATTAAAACAAAATGGTCTCGTTCAGTACTACTTAGCTAATTAATTAAAACAAAAACTCTAACAATAATTCAATCATGTATCTGTATATCAACAAATAAAAGCAATCTTTAGTTAACTTTACATAAAGAAAAGCTATAGATTATTCATGTTACCATAGCAATTCTAGATGCCCTGGGAAATTGAAAAATTTATATCTTATACAAACTAATGCTATATTATAATGTGACCAATGAAATGTTTTTGCCCCAGAACTCTAATAAGGAATCTCAGCTACAGTCAGAAGTAAAGGAATACATAAAGATATGTGGAAAGAAGGAGAAAACTCAGCTTCCTAGGAAGAAGTTTTACAGTGAAAGCAGATTTTACAATTGTTCCAGGTATAACAGCCCTATGAAAATGGACAGTGTAATCTGTCTTCATACATTTATCACTTATGAAAGGGAATACTCAGCAACTGTACAAAGTCACAGACCTTAGAATAAGCACTTGCCTGGCAAGGGCAGGGTCCTGAGTTCAATCCCCAGCACCAGAAAAAAAAAATCACAGAACTTATTATTCCAGAAATAGAAGTTTCAGAAAATTCCAAAGTTGTCACTTTCATCTAAACCAAGAAATCCCACCCAAAATTAACAGAGACAGACAAAACAACACTTTGCAATACAAACACCATTGTTTGATTCGTATCATTTGGTTTAGTGAAATTGTGTATCATTTCTAATGTTTATTTTGTTTTTCTTGCTATTTTTATTCTCTTTAAAAAGGAAAAGAAGAAAAGAAAAAGATGTTCTTTGCTGAGATGAGAAAAAAAAAACAGATAGAGAAACACTGATAATTAAATCTCTCCTAGGCATTCAGTCGAGCCCAGTGGGAAAACATCTCCCAGCCCTAATTTAGTAGGGAGGTGGGAGTTGCCTCCTCTTCACAGAAATTGAGTTGTTTGGACACTGACACATTAGAGCTACAGAATTTCCCCTGTTCTCTGGATGCCATGTAGTCCAGTCAGTTTCTTCTGAAACTCCAGTGAAGACAGTAGACAGTCAAAACACAGCAGGTTATATTTGTGTCTGGCCTGGTAAATGGAGCTCTACCAGCATACTCAATTTGATTGATTAAAAATAAGGAGAACTGATATTTCTTTTACCTGAGTATTATGGAAGAGATTTGTCTTGGATCATCTAATTAATTGAGCATGAAATCTAAAATATGATGAGTTGCTTCCAACTTCTTGCCTGTTGTTCTACCTTCTTCATTATATCTATGTTACTTCTACCAAATACAACCGCAGTGGACTTTTAATTTGCCAAAGAGAGTGTTTGCTAATTCCATATGCTTTGATTCTGAGATAGGCTGAATAGCAACTTTTATTCTGGGGAAACCAGTGAGATCTGCATATTAAAATAACTTGAACACAGTTAAATTATAATATGCAGCTGGTACGGGATGAAAACATTCGGTCCACATTTTCTTTGAATTTTCCATAAATACATTTAGATAATGTTAAGCAGACTAATAGTTTTGCAGCACTTTACATTTTCCAAAGTCATTTAACATTACATTGTACATCAAAACAGTTGTGTTGCTTAGGTATAATTATTTAAGAAGTGACAAAAATAAATTTTAAGGACAGTCTCAAGGCATAATTTTGTCCCAACTAAATAGAAGTGTTCCCTGAGCAGTTAACAAATTATACACAGGTGTTTTTCTATTAAACAATTACTTCCTATGTATTCTTTAAATCTACCTTTTCAAGAAAGTATTCTTGATTCAAAAAGTTCAAATATATCTACAGTGCTTTAGCACATAAACTGAGGGAAAGGAAATGAGCCTAATAATGCGCCTGTTCCATGAGACCTAGATATAAACTGTATATAAAGTAAAACAACATTTAAAGTTATAATTTCCTACCATAGGTTTGTTCGTTTGTTCTTTCTTTCTTTCTTTCTTTCTTTCTTTCTTTCTTTCTTTCTTTCTTTCTTTCTTTCTTTCTTTTCTTTCTTTCTTTTTCTTTTGTGGAACCAGGGATTGAACGCAGGCCCTTGCACTTGCCAGGTAAGTGCTTATTCTGCTGAGCCATCTCCCTGGCTCCTCCCTACCACAGTTTCAACCAAATCCTTACATACATACAACCACACACACACACACACACACACACACACACACACAAACACACACGACAGATAAGTCGCAGACAGGCATGTCTGTCTGATACAAAAATTCCTGTAAGTACTGCTGAAAATAATTGACACCCATTAGCTTACTTCAAAGGCAAGAGAATTACTAGGAAACATAAACTACACAAAATGCTTTGTTCATCTCTAAAATTGGGACAGACTTTCATTCCCTGTTGTGCCACTGTGGTGTATTCCTGTACTGCATTTTCCTTAATATTTGAAATGTTTATTATTCTACTCTCTATTTTAATGTGAAGAAATTCTTTAATATGGTATGCATAATGATAGATTAAAAATTCATTTTCTGAAAACACTGATAACTACTAAGTGTTCTTGGTATAACTTGTTATTTTTCTTAGATTTTCCTTTGTGGAACTAAGAATTCAAACCAGGAAAGTTACAATAATGAATACATTGCATGTTGTTGTCTTCATAGTGGTTATCCATAGTACAAGATGCAGACATGATATCCTGTCCAAATACTGTTAGTACAAATCTTT
>NW_004524617.1:1041386-1048284 GCF_000260255.1 Octodon degus | reverse complement strand
ATATATATATTTCACTACAAAATGGTCCTTTGAAACTGTCTCATTTGTTTCTCAATAAAATTAGTTTAAAAAACAAATTTGCATATAAATAACCAGGGGTGCTCTATGATTGAGTTAGGTCCACAGAATTCCTGTGTTTTTTTTTACCTCCTCCTCCTCCTCATCATCATCGTCATCATCATCATCATCAGTATTATCACTTTATATTTTGAGAAAGAATACTGTTAAATATCCTAGGACATATTTGGGCTTGTGATCTTTCTTAATTATCACCCTGTTGACTGAATAAATAGGTGTCCCCCATCACCAGGTTCCACAGTGTATTCTTAATGGTGTCGGATTAATTTGTATTAGCCTTCCAAACAGATGCCCCAGAAATCTTGGCTTTAGAGCAAGTCCAACAATAAGAAAAAAAAAATTCAGCTTTGTGGCTATACCCCTAAAGGAAAGGCTCAGCATTGTCACAGAAGGTAAGTGGGAATTCATCACAGAACAGAAGGACAATTCTTCACAGAGTAAAGTCTGTATGGAGGTACAGAGGCATAAAATGAAGTTGTTTATAGGAAAAATTACTGATGGAGTGATGTTGCTAAATCCGATAAGCTGTACAGACAGAATGAAACCATCACTTTACAGATGAGTGATGAAATAACTTGCTAAAAAGTCATGGAGTAAGTAGCACAACTAAAACTTAAACAAAAATCCATATCCACAGCATGCATAGGCAGAGCATTCCATTGGCACTGGGCACAAGTAGGAAGACACTGAGCTTGTACCTGCTGCACGTATTTGTTGTGTGATGATGTCTTTCTTTGAGAGCACAGTTTGAGACTATCACAACAGACCTAGCAATATTGTCAGGCTCCTTCACTGGTGACAGCACTGACTCACAGTGTTGAGGTGATTTGACTTTAGACTTCTGAATCTACACTCACTGCATTTTATAATTGTTGGAATAATTTTTTCCACTTTTATAAGATCAGACATTCCCCCAAATAAAAAAGCCTTTCTCAATATTATGAATTCAGAAGGGGAACAGAAAGATATGCAAGAGTCATGAAAAGAAAATCATCATGCAATTCCAGGACATATCTGTCATTGCATATTTCATTTGGTCATTCATTCAATAATCATTTATAGAGACCTTTATGGACCATATGATATAAACTATCTCCTGGAAATACAAGAGAAGTAAGCAAATAATTGAGTTTGATTTTGTCCACTGAATACTGTTCAATGTACTGATGGTACTCAGTTGGCTAAACTTCTTCAAGTTACCTTTCAGGATTATAAAGTTCCCAACCCCAAATATTTTCCACTCTATGGCAACATCACACACACACACACACACACACACACACACACACACACACCTCATAAAGTGAGAAAACAATCAGTGTAGTGAGGTTCATTCCTTCTGCAATGCATAATCCCTACATTGTCAGCATTATTTTGCTGACAAACCATGAGGTAGAACTACTGAGGCTTTACAAGGCCCCAGTCTCTGACTATGCCCTGCCTTCTTTCCATCAGTCTTATTTCAGGCCACAATAACGTTGGTCTAGGAGACCCTAAAATCTGGGAATGTGATTAATTTGTATTTGACATAATTATTAATGTTTTGACCCTCGCAGACTGCCTGTAAGGATAATATTTTAAATATATGATTTTAAGGGAAAATATCAATATTTGAAGAAAATATATTACTTGAATGTCTACCTTATAATTCACTTGTTATTCCTCAGGTGTTTCCAAGCAGTCTAAGTGGGCCCTCGAACACAAAAACACTGGAATTTTGACATCTCCTATTACCTTAAACTGATTGAAAATCAGCTTTTCTTCTGTTGAGATGAATTACTTGACAGTCAGTAGAAAAATTCTTCCCATGGGTTTTGCCTTGCTGAAACCTTTCCCACCCTCAGTCCTTAGAAAGATACTTTGGTGTATTCCACTGTATCCCAAGGCATTATTCACATAATCCAAGAAAAACTGAGAGACTTGATGACTCATTTGCAATGATCTAAGGTACCTGAAATATTTTATTCATTTTATTTTTATATTTCTTTGAAATAAATGTACTTACTATCCTAAGGGTAACTCTGATATTAAAAAGAGTCACATTTATTACATATATACCAGAGCCTGTATCCCAAAATAGAATTATTTATGAGAAACCTTAACACAAATAAAAGCGTCTAAGCCCTAAGGGCCTCTTGCACTTTTATATTTGACATCTTCTCTTCTCAAATATTCATGTAGAATAGCCTTACGTAGACTTCAATATATGCTAGGGTGAAACATTTTTCCAAACCAGTTTACTGTGAATGGGGTGTTTTCTCAATTTGGGTTCTCAGTCATTCCCCTAAATGAGGAAATCCTACTTCTTCAGCCTCATGTAAATATTCGTACTTCCTCTGCTTCATCTGCTTACTGCTGAGCAGCCACAGGTCAGTGCGTATTTGCAGCATCAAAGAAAAGTTCAGATCAATTTTATCACACATTTATTTTGAAACGCTTGACCTGATAGCAGGCTGGGGTATCTTTCACAGCCCATAACACACTTTCCCACTGCTGTATATTCCATGTATTGGAAATCCATTTGCCACCCATTTTCCAAAATCTAGAAGTTAAAACTTAAAAATAAAGTTTCATAAGTAAATTCATCTACTTTTTATTCTGCAGTTAGCTCTCAAGTAAGGTCTTAATACTTTCATCTTTTATTTGTGTTTAACTTCAGACTGATAATTTTTCTGATACTTTAGAAAGTTCATATTACTACCTTGGTAGGGCATACAAATTAAAATTTAAATTAAGATGTGGAAAACTGTTTAGAATAAAGAGTAGTATTTATATATGAAACATGAAATTATGTTTCCTACTAGTAACAAAGGGCAAAAATGAACTAAAAACTCATGAAAAATGACCATTATCATAAACGTAGGAGCTGTGTAAAGGCAAGACTAAGGAGCTGTGTATTTTCTATTCTTGCAGCAAATAATTACCAGACAGGTGTAATATGCTTCACTTAATGCTTATAGATTTTGCCTATCTTTATATAAATCAGGGTAGTTCACAACTTTAAAAAATAATATACATATTTAATATATCTTAGATATACTTGATCATCATCCTCTGTGTCTAAAACTACAAATTGATTAGAATTATTAAAATTGAATATTTTACATACTTTAAAGAATAAAAGATGACATTGCTAGTCAACATTCATAGAGAACATAAGAAGATAAAGAAAAAGACAAAAGTAGAATCAAATCATTATAAAATATTCATATGGCATTAAACCTAATGATGTGGGACATAATTTAATATATTACTTTGATAAAATCATCCAAATAGATGGAATTTTCAAAGATTTATGCTTTTGGCAGATAAAGCGCACATGGACCTCCAAATAAGCTGAAACCTGAATTTATTACCAAGGAGAAGTTATAATGAATGTATATTAGCTGTCCCCTATAAAGCTGTTTTTCTAGATTAACAGGCACAGTACAAGTTGGCTGGAGAAACTCTCCTCAATATGCTGCCTGGGCAGTCCCATGTGCTTCCTACTACCTGCTATGGGCGAAGGCATACTAATATGGGTACTCCTATGTCACTGTTTTTTTTTCCTTTTTTGTTGTTTTTGTTTTATTTTTTAGCTAAGTTGACTATTCCACCATGCTAGGAAGAAAGCAAGTCTATTTTATAATTAGGTCAATATATTTCATAAAATATTTCTGTATTTAAAGATCTTTGTGGACTTGGAATTAGAACCAGTACTGTACAGAGAATTCCTTTTACCCTAATTCATTCAACCAATACATACATGACAAAGGGCTTTCATGAGCTATGAAAAGTATAAAAAAGTAAGGATCTTAGAGTTAAATAAAAAATTATTTTTTCAAGTGGAACATGATACCAAAGATCAACGTGATGTACACAGAACAAACCATTCATTAAAGGAAAGCTGCTTCTGTTGGTGGTAGTGAACAGAGAATGTCTCTCCTTTTCCTACAGATATTACCTGGCACTGTCCTAGAAACTAATGCCATAGGGCCCTAGTGAGAATACTACAAACTTCTCTTATTCATCAATTCTCTAGCTTCTGCCCTAGTGGTTAATTTTACTGTATTCCTTAAACAGATGTCAAGACCTTGTCTCAGTCTAGAGAATGAGAATTTACAGCTTCCAGATTAAGCCATTTTTTTTCTGTTTGGGAACATCCTCATTACCAAGTTAGTTAGTTATATCTTGACTGGACACCTACCTCCTTTTTTTTCCCTAAGCCTACCTAACAGTATATTTCATCCTTTTCCACTGAACAGTTTTTGAAGACACTGAATCCATCCTTAAAATTATCAGTAGCTTCCTCGATAGGCTCTAGTTTTTCAGTGTCTCATTTAAATGTTTCTCAGAGCTGAACAACACAGATTTGGTCTGATGAATATCCTTTTAGCATCAACAAAAAGGGTGTCCTGGGCATCATTTCAATTATATTTCTATACTCATTTCTCTGTTTTATTTATCATTTTATATGTGTCAAAATGTTAGTGTCACTGTAAACTCATCTTTATATTCTTTAAACCAATGTATCATTTGTGCTTCAGTGTATATTTAGCACTCTGGGGGAAGAAAGGAATGGTCACTCAAATTATAGATTCCTTTTCAAATTTATTCTGATGCATTAAACAAATATTTCAGCTCCTAATATGTGATGGACATTTAATAAAGAACATGAAACCAAATACACTAGTGTTTTCTTATGCTTAGGGGGACATGTTCCAAACTCTCCCTTTAGCTGCCTTGGAATAGTACCAAACACTGCACATACTATATTTATTCCTATGTTTTCATACCCATGATAAAGCTTAATTCACTGGGCATAGTAAAAGATGGACAATAAAATCTAACCAAACAACTATTTTGTAATAAGAGGTGTGTGTTTGTGTGTGTGTGTGGTCTCTCTGTGCATGTGTCTTTCTCAAAATATCCATCTATACGCATACTTTTTTTTTTTTTTTGGCGGAATTGGGGATTGAACTCAGGCCCTTGAACTTGCCAGGGAAGCACCTGTTCTACTGAGCCATCTCCCTAACCCCTATACTCATACTTCTTGTGATGACTTGAGAGGATAAACTGCCTATGTAATAAGGTGAAAAAATGAATTTTGTGGAGCTTGTGACATAGTATTAGACTACTACGTGATATTTACCTGAATACAAGTAAGTACTACAACTATCAATGTGATAACCAAGATGGTTACTTAATTACTATTGGACAGATAATCTAAATAGCATGAATCTACTATACAAAGGGGTGATTCACTTTCTATGTGGAACTGAGGCAGAGCACAGAAAATTTTACCACAATAGTCATGACAACACAATTTAAAACCTGGGAGTTATTCATTTCTAAATATTACCCTTAATATTGTTGAACCGTGATTGTCCCTGAGTAGTTGAGGAAAAAGAAAATAAAATTTCAGATGGCAGAGGCTACACTATGTATAGTCTATACACTAGCAGGACATTCATATAGTACAAGATATAATAGCTACCAAAGTGGAAACTTATAGCATAGGTATGTAAGAAGCTGAGACATCCTCATCTCATCTCTTTTTATCTTATCCATAAATATTTATCTAAGTACCTATCTATCCTTCTATGCTCTATGCATGTCTTAGATTATTTCACTGCAGAGATAGTTGCACTATGCCAAAGCTAATACCATCACATACTATAACAGTGGATGACTTCTTTCATTCTTCATTCTTTCTTCTAGAACTCTGGAAGATAATATGATTTAAATCCCCAGGAATAAAGGAAGAAAAATAAAAGCAGAAAGACAGTGAGAAACTTTTTTAGAACCAGGTCACAGCCTAAAATGAAGAGAAAATGAAAGATTCACATAGACAACCAAAGTAAGGAATAAACAATTCTACAAGAAAACTGTTGTGGCACAAAGGAAAAATATGGCAGATATAATATCTGATGCCTTTGCTTCCAGATGGGATAATAAATGTACAGCTCTACAGTAAGCTTGTTGGAAGGCTGGTCATAGAGATAAGCTTATCAGAAGCATTAGAGTACGTGTATATTGTGTGTTATTTAGAAATCACCATTAAATTGTTAAGTGTTATGTTTGTCTAAAAACATAACTCAGGAGCTATTAATGGTTTTCATTAAGAATCTAAATATTTAATGTAAGGGAAGTGATTGAAGTGAAAATCAAATATATAATTATTATTTCTTGAACCAAGTGGTGATTCAAATGTAGGTTACTATATTTATGACTTATAAACTTTTCTGATTAACAATAACCTTCAATAATAATGTTTATTAATGAGGAATAAAAATACAATATATAGTAAGAGTTAGAAAAGTGTAAAGCAGACCAGGGAGATGGCTGAGTAGAATAAGCGCTTGCCTGGCAAGCACAAGGGCCTGGGTTCAATCCTCAGCTCTGCCAAAAAAGAAAAAGTGTAAAACAAGAAAGAGAACTTTCTTCACTGAACGTAATGCTTAACAATCACTACTGAAAATTTAATTTCCTTTACATTTTCAGAAACACCTTGTATAAAATGAAAATAATAGCTTCTTTTCTTTTTTTTAAGTTTCTTTTTTATACTTTTATTCAAAAATAATTATGGAATTTTATTTTACTTTTGCACTACTTGTCTAATTCTTATTTTATTTTATTTTTTTGTTGGAAACAGGGATTTGAACTCAGACCATTGTGCTTGCCAGGCAAGCACTTATTCTACAGAGCCATCTCCCCAGCTCAAAGATCTTCTTTTTCTTCTTCCTTCTTCTTCTTCTTCTTCTTCTTCTTCTTCTTCTTCTTCTTCTTCTTCTTCTTCTTCTTCTTCTTCTTCTTCTTCTTCTTCTTCTCCTTCTCCTTC
>NW_004524617.1:990146-1041276 GCF_000260255.1 Octodon degus | reverse complement strand
AAGCACTTATTCTGAGCCATCTCCCTAGCTCCTATTTGTCTAATTCTTTTTTTTTTTGACATCAGTTATTTTATTTTAAAGAAAAAAAAATAAAAACAATGGTACAAAACCTCAAAACAAGATTTTAGGAGAGTAACAATGGATAGTACATTGTGTATTGTAACTGCCAGCTTATTTTCTTTTAATTAAGGCCTTTAAAATTTTTTCAATATATTTGTTGCAGAGTCTTGTAATGATTCTCCTATTTTCAGCCTCCCCAGCACTGGGATTGCAGGCCTCCACCACCACACCGGGTCTCAGTGGCCTGTTCAGTGCACCCAGGAGTGGGTCCGGCATGGCCTGTGGTGCCTGGGATTGAACCTGGCCCCTGTGCTTGTCAAACAGGCACTTAGACCGCTGAACTATCTTGCCAGGCCAATATTTGTTTCTTCAAGTAAGCTGATTTCATTGCAAAATTTAGCTAATGTTTTTTAAAGTCAAGAATACAGGGGCCAGAGAGATAGCTCAGTGTTATAAGTGCTTCCCTGGCAAGCTCAAGAGCCTGAGTTCAATCCCTGCTTCCGCCCAAAAAAACAAACAAACAAAAAAAATAAAATAAAATAAAACAAGAATGCAAATGGTGTTTTTTAATTCTCCTTATACATATTATGCAAAATATGAATTCAGTTGAAGTGGTATTTATCCAGAGAAATAATCTTATTAATTTATTTCCTCCTTAACTTTAATATGGTACATAAATTAATTTCAAACCACAACTTACATTACTAAAGTTGTGATTTTGTCATAGTCCCAAAGTCCTAATTCTAAGCACATTGTTGATGTCTGCTGCAGCTGAGTATACCATCTTCTACTATCTACGAGCTGCATGGGAAAGCCTAGGAGACTCCCACGCCATGCAATGGAGATCCAACGTGGCTGACTACAGCAGATATCAAGGGAAGATTAACTAAAAACTCAAACAACTGGAAGTGAGGTAGGGACTTACATCCTAACACAGCAAGTAAATTGGAAAAAAGATACCAGGAGCTCAAAACAAACATTTGTATAGTGGTTCAAAAGAGGAGAAGCAGCCCCACTCAGAATGGTCCAGATAGTCCCTACCCTACTACTCCCAAGAGAAGCTAGCTTGCAAACTTTCCAAATTGTGAAAGGAAATCAAAGAGCATGCAGAGACTAAACTCCTAGACTAGACTGAATTTTGTCATTTTCCATATTTCACCAGCTCTTAACAAGTTCTGAACTCTAGTTTCCTTCAAAATATCTACATTTTACTATACCACTCTACAGCTTTCCTAACACCAATGAACTCCCACCCAGCCTCCTCCAGTCCTCCTTTCTACAATGCCAAGTCACCTGTATATAAATCAAAATAGAGGCCACTTCATATTGGACTCTTTTTCCTATTGTGATAGTATGTGCTGATTAAAATCTGCACTTTCAGTTTTAGCTGATAACCTGCTTTGCATATCTCTAAGAGATGTTTTCTTGGCTTGACTTTAATTTGTCTAGATTAGACAGTACTTTATAATTTGAATTCTCCAGGAAAAAATGATATAGCCAATTCATCTTTAGTTTTTCTTCTGGACTTTTTTGACACATAGTGCATTTCAAGAAGTACATATTTTTTCATCAGCAGGACAAGATTTGTCTTCTTTTATTAGCTAAGGACTAGAAATAATGTTGAAAGGAACTAAAACAAAATATTAACTATCCTGGTTATTTTATAGAAACAGAATTATGACCTGCATAAGTATTACGAACAAGCAACATAGTAGTTTTCTCTTTTCTTGAACTACTATATTTTAAACGTACCATTTTCTGATAATATTCCATTCAATTTGTGAATACTCTTAAAAATTAACTAATTAGGCAATAAAACTAAAGAACAAATTCTTTACATATACACTGAATGGAAATATTTTGTTTAGGAACACATTAATAATTTTGAATGTGTGGGCTAGGGAGATAGCTTGGTGGTAGAAGTGCTTGCCAGGTAAGTGCAAAAACCCAGATTCAATCCCTGGTACCACATGCCATGCCCGTTCTGTGCCGTGCTGGCCACCAAAACCAGTCATGGTGGTACACGCCTGTAATGCCAGTGCTGGGGAGGCTCAGACAGGAGGATCACTATGAGTTCGAGCTATGTAGTGAGACCTTGTACCAAATAAATAAATCCAGTGTATGATTATCTAATTTTTATTCAAGGTCCTGTTATCACAGACCCAGTCAGAGAAACCTTCATATATAGACAGCATTTTAAATAATATGATTATAACTCAATTATCCTTTCTCCTTTTCGTTTATAAATCATTTTACCTAACCTTTGGTCCTGAACATCCACATAAACCTTTTTTCATTTAATTTACTGAATTAGCAGCTTTTCCAAGGTTCACATTAGGTTAGACTGATGAACTTATACACTCTTATTCTGAGTTCATTAAAGATCTCAGTCAGGAACCAGAAGAAGTCCATTACAATGTCACTGAATTCTTTTTTTCTTATATATATCTGTCTATTGTTTGGTTTCAAAAATGGTATGACAATTAGAATAATATGCCAAAAGGGAAATAAGGTATTTAATTAGAAAGTTTTTATGCATACATATGTATATACATATACTTGTATATAAATATATAATATGAATATATATAAATATCTCACAGGTACTATATTATTAAACTTAATGTACTGTTGAATGCTATAATCTTTTTTTATTTTAGGACAGGGTGTACAGGGAGTACAGGGTCTCACTGTGTAGATCAGACTCATAGTGATCCTCCTGTTTTACAGCCTCCCAAGTGCTGGGATTACAGGTGTGCACTATCATGCTCAGTCTCAATTGCCATCTCCGTGAGCCCTGGGGGTGGGGCTGGCACGGCAGGCCTGGGGATTGAACTTCTGGCTCATACATCTAGGCAAACACTTTAATCCATTGAGCTATTTGGCTGGCCCTGCTATCATCTATTTTTCTCATAAAAGTATATGTGATAATTATAGAAATTTTAATAACTACTTAACATGGAACAACAAAATATATGTTCCTGCCATGCAGAAACATCCCGTCCAAGCATCAGGTATTTTACCACACTTTTGTTTCATTTTGTTTTGGCTTAGTCTCTGCTTTTGTTACTATTGCTTTGTTTTGTCTAAATAGCCAGATATTCATTTACTATTTTTCTTTGTGTCTTTCCTCTTTTAAGGAAAGCTTGACTTCATAAATGTCTGAAGTATGAAAGAATGCCTAAAATATAACTCCTTAATAAAGATTTTTTATGGTATGTTTAATCAACTCATTTAGTTTAACTTTGGCACACAATTATTTCCACTGCTATTTTGAAGTATACATAATACATTTTCTTTTAGAATTAATATACATTCACTGTAAACACATTAGGATGTTCTGATGAGGCAAATCTATTATAAACATACTTGCTCATAAAAACTCTATAAATCTTCATTAAATATTGAATGCAATATTAAATAATGAATTAATATACATAATCCCACTAGCCAATATGGTTGCATTTTATTAATATTGTTTATATTTCCCCATATATTTTTGTGAACATATTTTAAAGAAAGTAAAGATTGTTTTAATCCAAAGCAAAACTGTTTTGTAATGAATTCATTAATAAGATCATTTCAAGCAGTTAATTCAAGTTGTTTTTTCTTACAATTTGAACATAGAAAGGTATGACTTGTCCCCCTGAAATGCATGTGCTAGAAGCTTAATCCCCAGTGTAATGGTAATATAAGGAAATGAAACTTTCAACTTGAAAGACACCTGGGACGAATTTGTGCTCTCTAAAACCGAGGAATGAATTTTAGGAACAATGGAGGTTAAGAGCAGAATATGTTTATTGAGGCAAGTAAAACTTCTGGGCAAGAATGGTACAGAATGGGTCCCAAGTGGGTTACCAAAGACCCTGCCTTTTCTAGGGGTATTCATAGAACAAAATGATGAGGTGAGGCAGGTCTAATGTGGGAACTCACTAGGTGGGCATGAGGTGGGGCAAAACTGTAGTCAACCAATAAGGTGACAAGCATATTACCTCAGGTGAAATTGATTAAATCAGGATCAAGTGAGAAAGTGAGTCATGTAGAAAGCAGACATGAATACAGAACAGGGGCTCTTCTTGTAGAGGGTTGGGTTCATTGGCTCTTCCTGGCTTTTGCAAGGTAGTTGATACTTATTTAGAATATCAATCCATGATGTCAAACCCTAGAGAGGTATGTGGCTGTATTTGTTTAATCTTTTGTCTTGAGGGCTGGCCCACCGCAGGAGTCTCTGTCTCTTCCACAGTTGCAAAGTATCTTGTCTTCCACATTAGGTCCTTTGAGGGCCTAGGCCTCTCTGATTATCTATAATGATTTGTCTAACTCAGCTGTCTACAACAATGGTATTGAAAGGTAATATGATTTTGAAGAGGGAGGCCCTCAGGGTAAGTGAGTGAATCATTACTGCCCTGTGATGAGACTTATATTGGTCTCTCAGAGGGGGTTGGGGCTCTGAAGAGTAGATTCCCTTCTGTCAGAGTGGGTTAGTACAGAAGGGCAAGCCTCATCCCTCCCACATCTCTACCTACTTTCTCTCATCAGTGTGTCTTTTCTCTTTCCTGCACCATGCAATGCCATGTGACATGTACATATGACACAGCCAACGGGGCCATTGTCAGGTGCAGGCATCATGCTGTTTGGACTTTCCAGCCATGTGAATTATAAGTCAAAAAAACTTCTTTGTCCATGACATAGTGTTAGAATTTTTGTTACAGCAATACTAACTTAAGACACTTACTATGTAATAGTATTACTCTGTAATTTCCTGCTATGTAATTTCCAATCACATTTATATGTGTGTCTAAAATGCTACAGCATGTCTTGATGCCACTTGGCCTCTTCTAAAACAAGAACAAAGTTGCTCCAGCTGTGCACATATTGCATTTGTATTAAACTCTTCCCAGTTTTAAGAGCACATTTTTTCCTTAGGTATAATTGCATATAAACAACATTTTTAGAGTGAAATTTAAGTTTCCTAAATATATCATTTTCTGCTTTTGTTTGTGGCATAATGAACACATCAATGTAATAATAGAATACTATATTTTTGTAACTGAAGCAAGCTAATGAAACATGAGCATAGAACTACATGATAGAAAAATTGGTTGCAATGTACATGAGACTTTTGTAAAGGTTTTAATAGATAAAAACAATGAAATAATTGAGGCTTCACAAAACACAGAACAAAAGATGTGGTAAAAATAAAAGAATGTGCACCATTATATGAGTGGTTTACTCATAAAAGACAATTTAATTTATCTAAAATAAATGTATCAGGGCAGGCTAAATAGCTCAGTGGATTAAAGTGCCTGCAAGCAGACACAGGGGCCAGGGATTCAATCCCGGGTCTGCCATGCCGGCCCCACCCCCGGAACACCCTGAGATGGCAATTGAGACTGGGCACAGTGGTGCGCGCCTATAATCCCAGTTCTTAGGAGGTTGTAAACAGGCAGATCACTAAGAGTCTGGGGCAAGTGAGACTTTGAACACCCTGTAGATCCTTCCCTAAAAATACAAAATAAAACAAAATAAAATAAATATGTCAAACACATTAAGGTTATGCATTTGAAATATATTGCTATTTTGTACCTGGGCTTTATTTAGTTTTAAAATATGAATTGTGTTTTATAAATCTATGTACATCTGTCATCGAATTTTTATTTTAGTTTTATGTGTATGGTTTTATTAATGTTTATTTTTTTAATTTTTAAAAATCTTTTCTTAAAATTGATTTATTTATTTGGTACAGGGTCTCAATATGCAGCTGACACTCATAGTGATCCTCCTGTCTCAGTTTCCGCAGTGCTAGGAATACCAGGTGTGCATCACCTGGTATTCCAGGTGATGTTCCAGGGCCAGCACAGCATGTGGTAACAGGGTTAAAATCCGGGTCCAAGTGCTTGTCAGGCAGGTGCTTAACTGCAGAGCTATCTCCCCAGATATAAATAACTTTCAATAAATAATTTTAATTAGACATAGGGAACAGTAAAAAATATCTCTTTTTTTACAAAGTTTTCTTTTTTTTTTCTTCATAAATTTTTATTTTCAAGTTACCAAGCACAAAACATCCTCAAACTTATGTGTAAACAGTGGTATCTTCAGGGGCCTTGGTGGTTTAATGCCTCTGTAAAAGAGCTAGAATTGTGGGATTATGGAAAAATTCCTTTTTTAATTGATTAATAGGACATTTTCAATAATTAATACATTGTACATTGTTATCTTCTTTGTGGTTATCCATAGTACAAGAAGCAGACAGTATATACTGTCCAAACACTATTGCTACAAATCTTTCTTCTCATTTAATTAAGTGAAAGTAGCTGTATATCTATCCTAACTGTTCTGTATATACAGATACAAAGACAAAGCAGGAGGCATTACAATTCCTGACTTGAAATTACACTAAAAATGAACAGGGTGTTTATTAATGAAGTTTCAGAATTTCAGTAACACTTCATCAAAATAAACACTGATTAGAAAGTTCTAATATTAGGAGAAGCTGTGGTTTTCTTTTCTTTGTAGTAAAACACTTTTCAGGAGAAGAAGGGTAAATTGCACATTCACATATATTTCCACTCACATCTGAAGGTCAAAAAAATTGTCAAGTAATCATTTTCATAAAATGAAATATGTTTCTGAATATTTCTGGACAGATGTTACAGATCTGATTTAATAATAAATAGGGATTAATTTACTGTACTTGACATACTTGAAGGCAATATTACTGTAGCACAAACCAGGCTATCAGTTCCATATGGTTAAGTTAGCATGACAAAATAAATTAAAGCCAATGAAAGTTTTATAATATACCCTTAAGGGCACTATGATAAAATAAGAACAAGAAGGAAACAGTAATGATATGGTATGTGACCTGATGGTTGTCCTTCACAGATCTGTACCACCTCTGAAAATGCCTTTTACCAACAATACATATTAGGAACCACAGAACATGTGTCTATATAACACCATCCAGGAGGCCAATGACTAATACCACTCTATTGAACCAAAGGTATAAATATGTATAAATCTATACTTTGCATACAGACATTCCTTGTTTAATGACCCAGTTAACTTCCTGTGGCTAGGTCCTTAAGTGAGTCAGTCAATAAATGAGGAATTGTATATAGCATGTAAATTACAATATTCAGAGCAAAGAAAAGGTCAAAGGAAATCCCATATTGATGACTTTCCTTTTATTTGTCCAATTTTTATATGTAGGACTATAGTGTTTAGCAGAATCTAAAGCTACAGTACTCTACTATCCTCTACAATCAGCCAAGAGTACAGTATTTCATAAATAAAGTGTGCTATACAACAAAAGACACTGGATGTATCGACAAGATATACAAAACTGTACATAAAACAAATAGTTGTTAAACAATTAAATCATTAAATGAACAGTATCCATACGCAGAATACATGTATTGTTTGAGTGTCATAATAACATTGTGTCAATAATGACTATATTTCCCAGGTAAAAATCAATGGGATATTAATATAGGCTTACTGTGGTGGTAAAAATGAGGATGATGATAATTTATAATAGTATATTGTAGAGGACATGATTCTGTCTTTATGGATAAATACATTAATATAAATGAAATGAAAAGATTACAGATTGTCTATTTTATATTGTATACCTGATCATTTAATAGCTGCAAAAGTATGGATGATGCCAACCTTGGAAGCAAATTTATAAAACCAAAATCTCTGCTCTAATTAAAAAATTGTTTAGACTTAGGATGGGATCTAATCTTACATCTTTTATTCTCAACTTTGTAGTAACCCCATAATAAATTGTTCTTAAATATTGCTTGGATTGATTTTATTGCCCCAATACAAAATTAAAGAATTCTCACTGCTTCACTGCTTCCTTAACTCCTAGTATATGTCAGTTACTTAATTATTTTTTTGGTACTGGGAATCAAACGCATGACTTCCCACTTCCCAGGCAGGTACTGTGCCACAGAATTATCTCTCCAGCCCCTTAATAAATGTTCAGAATGAAAAACAATCCAGGAAAAAAACTTTATAGCTATACCTCACACATGCCCATTGGTGATGCACAATAAAAGTTCTATTGGACATACAGTCAGTGTTTACTAGTATCATATCAAGAATAACTCAGGAGCCATAGTGAAGGTGCTTGTGTTGGACAAAGATGGGAAACTAAGAGGATCAAAAGCATAATAATAGGAAAATATTGAAATGTAATATATATATATATATATATATATATATATACCCTCCTAAGTGATACCAAAACGAACAATTAATCCTTTAATAAGTAAAAATCATCACTGGAAAATTTTGGAAAGTCTAAGGATTCAAGTTAATATATTAAAATTGTTCCCTTTGGAGAGAAACTGGAGCATCTATCCAGCTCTTCCTGTATGAACTCTACAATTAAAGAAGTAATGCCAAGAAATTATCCTTTTAGAATTACTGCAGCTAATATTTTAAGATTGAATAATATTATATTAGTATTTTATTACCCATAAAGAAATAATCAACTAGGACAACAGCCTCTACTCTCTAATAGTATATACCACTTGATAAAAGTGTATTACACTCTTGTATTGAAAAAGAAAAAATAAACCACACAAAAATCTTACTACTTGCTGCACTGTAGTTCAAACTACAAAATTATCAAAACCACAAGAGATAAAGAAATATTTTAAAGAACATCACGTCAATATAGTTACCAAATATAGTCAAAGGCCTACTTCCTCAGGAACATAGAGAGAGAAGGAAGAGAAGGAAGAGAAAAGCCAATAACCCTGTAGGATAATCTGGGAAACATAAACACTATATTTTATGACATTAAGATAATATTATTTTTTAGGTGTAGTAGCAACATTGTGGTTATATTTAAAATACTTCACGTTCAGGATAAAAACTAAAACAATTAGAATAGAATGATGTATTTTCAGGGCTGACCAAATAGCTCAGCAGATTAAAGTGCCTGCAAGTAGGCACAGGCACTGGGGTTTGATCCCCAGGCCTGCCATGCTGGCCCCGCCCTTGGGGTGCACTGAGACAACAATTAAGACTGGGTGTGGTCTTACTGCGTGCCTGTAATCCCAGCACTTGGGAGGCTGTAAACAGCAAAATCTCTACGAGTCTGACCTAGTAGTGAGACCCTGAATACCCTGTAGAACCTTCCCTAGCATATTTAAAAAAAATGTATTTTCTATAATGGCTTCAAAATAATTACGGAATGAGGAGATATGTATAGCGAGAAGTGTGGCAATAATATGCACATTGAAACTGAGTGAGCAATATATGAATTCCATTACACTATTTTCTAATTTTTGAAGGTTTGAAATTTTGCATAATTAAAATATTAATAATTAATGTATATCTGTAGTACATTAATGACAAAATAGGGGCTAGGGCGATAGCTTAATGGTCTAAGCACCTGCCTTTGCGAGCACAAGGACCTGGGTTCAATCCCTAGCACTACATGCTGTGCTGGCTCCAGAACTCTGGGCACATTGCACTGGCCACCAAAACTGGGTGTGGTGGCACATGCCGGTAAGCGCAGCATTGGGGAGACTGAGACAGGAGTATCACTATAAGTCTGAGTTGCATAGAGAGACCCTGTATCAAATAAATAAATAAATAAATAAATAAATAAATAAGAAAATATTCTCTGCTAAGAATAAAATATTTTTAAGATCTTTTCTTATCTTCATCTTGATTTCAAAATAAGCATACTCTGATCATTATTCTCTGCCTAGGCTCTGAGAGACAGTATTTATAGTTTTCTTAGTTTATGAACATTAGTCAAGTAATCAGGAATCCAATATACTAAAATAGCCTAGTTAACTTTCTGGAAAGCATGCAATCAGAAATAACAATAATTTATACTTGAGCAACATAATTGACATTAAATGTTACTTAAAGTACAGTATTTAAGATTTGGAGTAGATTGCATTTTGATTTTTTCCCAAAGCAAAACTTCTGTTACATTTGGTGTAAAAAAGACTACCATTTAGTACATATTTACAACTAATATACATAGTGGTCTAATGATCTCCGGATAAAAACAAAATGAATAAACATTTCGTCATTCAACAAAATATAGACATTCATGATATTAAATCTGAGGAATGCAAAAATATACAGTTTTAATGTCTAATTCCAGTGCTCTAAGTAAAATTTAGGACAAATTTTGCAGAAAATCAAATAATAACTTTGGTGGAGTGGAGGAGGAATCAAAGAAACTCATGTGTGGTTGTTACTCAACCATACCTGACTGAGCCACTTTGGTGTCTTGGATAAAATATCTATGGATAAACTTGAAGAACTATTTCTTTAAAAGCTGTCACTCTTTTAGGACAGTCAACTCTAATGTATATCCCCCTGTACCAGAAGTAACACTGAGGATGTGAATTTTCCTCTTGCCACTTCCTCGATGCAAGTTGAACAACTGTGGTGTCACACACATTAGAAGTGTCAAACAAAGCACTAAGCTGAAGCAGTGAGAGCAGCCGTGGCCCAGGACATAGGGTTGAGCTGCAGTACCTGGGGAGGCAGACATCTGTCTAGAGCAGAGTTTCAATAGTTTAGCTAATAGAGATGTGAGAGATGCAGGAAGAAGCAGCCAAATGCACTGCTAAGGGAATTTAGCTCAGTCCAAACTTCAGATTGCCTGAGTGACAGATATTCTGTAGGACAATGATACAAATTGGACAGGGAAATACTGAAGAGAGGCCAAGGTCTTACAGATGTACATGGACATGCTAACAAGCTATGAAAATTAGGTCACTAAAGCCAAACTCAACCTATTATCATACAGACTCATCATGCCACAAGCATTTTAGGTTATAGTAATATGCATAAACAATTCAGGGCTTGGCTGGCCAGATCATTACTGAACAAGACATTCCCTAGGCACTGAAGGCAAATTGTATTTACTAGCTGGTGCTGCTACCTTTCAATGCTTCAAATATAAAGATCAATAAAAGCCCAATTTTTTTTCTGTATTTAGTACAGGATCTATAGGGTCTCACTACAAAGATCGGACTTGTAGTGATTCTCCTGTTTCCAGCCTCCTAAGTGCTGGGATTACTGGCAGGCACCACCATGCCCAGTCTCAGCTTGCCCCATGGGAGGGGAGTAGCACACCAGGGATAGAAACCCAGCCAATATGCTCTGCCTATGCAGGTGCTTTAGTCCACTGAGCTATCAGGCCAGCCCAAGGCCTACTTCTTGATTCCAAGGTTTCATAAACTTACTCATTGGAACCTTGTAACCACCTTCCTCACAGGCAGTCTACTGTCTAATATCTTGACATAAGGATGGTACTCTCAAAAATGAAATTAATGTCCTTATAAAAGAGACTTCCAGAAATTCCCTGTACTCTTCTGCCATATAAACACACAGTGATAAGGAAGATGTCAAGAGAAAAAGGGGCCAGGGAGATGGCTCAGCAGAATAAGTGCTTCCCTGGCAAGTGCAAGGGCCTGAGTTCAATCCCTGGTTCCACCAAAAAAAAAAAAAAAAAAAAAGAAAGAAAAGAAAAAAGTAGACACATATTAGACACCAAATCTGTTAGTGCTTGATCTTTAATTTTCTAAGTTTCAGAACTCAGAGAAATAACATTCTGTCGATTATAAGCCACTCTCATTAATATTTCATCGATGTATACAGTGACCACATAAATATATATTCTATATAATTATTTTTTTTTGTGAAACTGGGGATTGAACTCACGTCCTGGTGTTTTCCAGACAAACGCTTATTCTACTGAGCTAGCTCCCCGGCTCCTAAAGATTTTTCTTTTTTTTTAAACCGAGGATTGAACTAAGGCCCTTGCCAGGGAAGCACTTATTCCACTGAGCCATCTCCCTGACCCCTATATAATTAATTCTTAATATGAAATTGTACAAACAATGTATAAAGAAAAAGTATCCTCATGTGGCACTCTTCCTCCTGCTTGATGCATAGTTGAAAATTCAACCCCTATCAAATTCTACTTGACATATGTGCTTGCTTTTTACATGTGTAGGTAATTTTTCATTACAAGTGGACCACTTTACATACATGGTAATCTGATGCATATGCATGTTTTACTCTTAAAGCAATTAATACTACATAATGAACATGTTTTATTATCTACTTATACCCTTATCTCATCTAGAACTGTAGCACAATGCTTCCTTGTATGGACTATTGTCTACCTATGTTGATTTCTATTATTTTCCTATCTATCTATATTTCCTCTGCCTAGCTATAGAGAAAATCCTTGTAGATTTATAATTTTTCACTTGGGAAAACACACACAAAGGCAAAAATCCCTGGGGTAGAATTGCTATGCACAGATGTAACTATATTTAAAATTTTAAAAGGTAAATTCAAATTGATCTTAAAAATCTGAGCCTATTAATGGTGCTTCATGGTCTATGATGACTTCATTCCTTGAACTCCCTCAAAGTGTGTGTAATTTTCTTTTACCTTTGTCAGTGAGATAAAACATAGATGGTCAAATTTTAAATTGCTTAATGATGACTTTCTTACATAATTGTATTTCACTGAGCTAGATTGTCTATTCTCTTTTGTTGTTTCTATAGAGGTTTTTCTTATCAATTTTTAAATTCCAATGTATTTGAAATTATTATATTTTTAAATTCACAAACTTTACTAAATTGAATGTTTCCCATTGCTTAAGATGTTAGGATAAATCTTAGCTTGTATGTTATTGCATTGAATTACTAGTACTAATACTGCCATTATAAAAATATAATAAATATCTATAAATATTAACTATGCAAAGTATAAAAAAGTCATATCTATAATAAAATGAGTTATTTTTCTTATAAAGCAAACTTTTACTTTTGAAATTTTTGAGCCTATGTTGCTATCCTTCAATTGTTACTAATTAATTTTATTCACAGGCTCAAATTTTACAAGTCATTATACATAAACTTCTGTTTTTTTTTAAATACTTTGGCATATACGTACATACATACATATACTAGTGAATTTCTAACCGTCATATCAGTCATCATATTGGGCCATTATAAAAGTTAATAGTAAACAACATGACATTCTTCTTTACTAGACCATTACTGATTCAGAATATTTAATCCTCAAGGAAATCCATAAATCTCCTTGGAGATAAAAGTAGCATTCATCTCCAAATAACTTTAACCAGATAACATGTTTATTATTCCAATTTTCTTACTATTTTTAAATGATGCTGTTTAATGTTATTTTTCAGTTGCATAAACACTGCCTTTAGAAACTACTTTGGTGAATGTACCAATATTAAAATTAAATAATCTTCTTAAAGTGATTGGAGGATCATGACAGATGGAAGCTAACTGGGTATTGTGATGAAATGACCATTTATCTGAAAAACAAAGTAAGGCTATTCTGTTCAATAATACATTAGTATGATCTCATGAATTCATATAGAGTTCATTCTAATATTTTAGTATAGAACTAGCACAATGAATAATCAATTGTATGATAATTACAGTATCTTGATTCATAAAATTTCTTACTGCAAACTCGTGAAGTGTAGATACTACTATCTACATTTTTATCTAACTTTCCCATGAAATACCTGTTCTAAATATACAAGAAGCTCCAGATTTGTACTGTGATATAGTAACTTCCTAAAATTGTTACTGATTATTCTGTTTTCTATCCATGCTTCTTGAGCATGTCATTATCCATGTGATTGAGTCCATATTAAATTCCATGTAAAACTAGTGCTCACCTTTATGGAGATTTGATAGGCTTTTTTTCACCGTCTCCTATTTGATTTAAGATGCCATGTCCCCAAGTCCCAATAGATTCAAATCTGATAGCTCCAATTGAGTTGAATTTCTTCCCATTACCAAGTTTAGTGTTGGGTTATTATCTTGTTTACTGATTCTGACATAAATGGATCTTCTGTAGCACATGGGTGTACAAATGTAATGACTTAATATCCCAGCTTTAAATGTAATCATTTCCAAATACACTGAATTGGCAAAACTTGATGAATTATAAACCATAACCTTTAAGATATGATGGATTTCACAAAAGGGCATCAAAACTCTTTAACACCTTATAAGACCTCTGTCCTCTTCTTCAGTATGGGTGATCATGTAACTCATTTTAAAAAAATAGGAAGAGAAATGTGATGCGTTACATGCTCCATGGCTTTGTAATAAAAGATGAAGAGTTTTTACTTTAGTCCAGTACATAATGAGAGATATTGTTCTTATTTTAGACACTGGCAAGAGGAAAGATTATTTTTCCATCATCATTTATTAAAGAGGCTATCTTTCTTCCAGTGGATGTGTTTGGTCCCTTTTCAAAGAATAGGTCTTTTTTGGAGATAGCTCAGTAGAATAAGTGCTTGTGTTGGCAAGCACAAGGTCCTGAGTTCAACTCCTGGTACTGCAAAAAAAGAAAAAAGAAAGAAAAAGAAAACGTGTTTGCATATGTTTGGAGTTGCTTCTGTATCTTCTAATCTGTTCCATTAATCCTTCGGTCAGTGGTTTTTGGTTTTTGTTTACTTTTTCTTGGCATCATGCTGTTTTTATCACAGAAGCTTTATAGTATAATTTCAAATCAGGATTTTTTTTTTTTTTTTTTTTTTTTTTTTTTTTTTTTTTTTTGCCAGAACCAGGGATTGAACTCAGACCCTTGCGCTTGTTAGGGAAGCACTTATTCCACTGAGCCATCTCCCCAGCCCCCAAATCAGGAATTATGATGTACCATTCTTTGCCTTTATATCATAGATATTTCTTGTTGTTCTATGTCTATTATGATTCCAAATGAATTCTAGGAATGTTCAAGGTACTAAATATTAAAACAGAAACACTATACCTTCTGGGAGAGAGAATAGGTAGAAATGCTGAAAATAGGTGTAGGCAAACACTTTATGTTAATCAGTTCAGCAATACCCCCCAACCGTGGGACCCACTATGCAAAGAACTTTATGAACAAAATTCCAACCACACAGGAAATATTACAAATAATGAAGAACTGTGATCTCGTCTTACTAAAAACTTTTTCCAAAAAAATTGAATCACTATCAGAGTGAAAAGACAACCCAGGGATTAGGAAAAAATTTTGTCTAATTTGTTTGGACAAAAGAATAATATATAGAAAATATAAAGAATGCAAAATATCAGACCCCCCCAAATTTAAAGATCAAATCCAAGAAATAGGGATCTGTAGTGCTATTGTCTTCTGAGAGGAAGAAGTAAAAACAGCAAATAAATAAATGAAAAAATGTTCAGCATTGCTGACCATTTGAGTGATCTAAATTAAAACAATGCTGAGATTTCATTTCAATCCAGAAAGAATATCTTCCATTAAGAAATAAACCAACAACAACTATTGATGGGACTGTGTGGAAAAAAGAACACTTATCTATTGTTGGTCAAGTATAGACTTATGCAACCACTGTGGAAATCAATATTGAGATTTGTAAAAAAAAAGTAGGATTAATTTTCCCACTGAATCGAGGTATACCCCTTCTGGTTATCTTACTGGAAGACTGAAAAACATCATACCACAGCAATATACGCATAGTTATATTTATAGTAGCACAGTTTGAAATCGCTAACTCTTAGAAACAGCCCAAATGCCCATGAACATATGAATAAAGATGTGGGTTATTTTTATATACTAGAGTACTATCCATCCATAAAAAATATAAATTTGACTCCTAGGTAAATTGGGGAACCTTGAAATCATACTTTTACTTGAGACCATACTCTGAAGTGAAATAAATCGGCCATCCATGTGTAGATATTACATTGTTCCTTGGCGTGAGAAAGAATAAATATAAATATGGACCAAAATGGATCCTAGATACTCTGAAATAGAGAGAACATGTTCCAATAAGAAGGGTAATTAGTGTGGAGGATGGGGAAAGGAAGGAAGGGAAAAGAAAAAGAAAATACATACATATATATATATATATATATGCAAAACATTTATAACTAAGGAGGGGAGGTGTTGAAGAAAGAATAGAATGGGGGAATAAAAGAAGAATCAGGGTATGTCATGTACAGGGACAAATTCTCTATAATGAATGTCATCATTATCTATACCTAAAATGCACCAACAAACTTAAAACACAAATAAATAAACCAAGTAGCTACTTCCATGGTTGCTTGTAACTCTAAGGTGTCATTCAGAAAGTTTGACTCCTCTGAAACATATGAAAGGAAGAAATAAAGAGATGTGCCAAGGTATTGCGTAGCCCTTCAGATTTCGAGGCCAAGTCATTGTACTTTCAATTCTTCCCAACTGAGGTTCTGGATATCCCATAGCACTGTAGACAAAAATCTATGTCCTATTTGAATGTAATGACTGCTACATGTATGAGCATAATGCAATTCACTGTTTGAAACTGCTATATGTGGGAGTGATTTGTTAAACAGCAAAATTAAATGGAATACACAGTAAGCGTGTCTATATAATCTGAAACAATGGAAGACATACGCATCCAAAGAAGTTTCTTCAAAGAGAAGATTTAGCTTATTTTCAAATTTGTGTTCCTCTATGAAAAAGGCATATCCACTAAAAGAAGTATAATTTATATTCTAATTATATGATATAATCATATAGGGAAATTTGCAAAACCAAAAAGTCTACTGGGAGCAAAAAATGGAGACAAAAACCAAATACTCAAATATGACTTTGTATACTTATACAATGACTTTTATCTAGACAATAAATGTAATGAAGAACTGATACATTTTACAGAATGTATGGTCCTTAAAATGTTTTGTACAACAAAAGAAGGCAGATACCTACAGCCATCCATATGCTGATGTTATCCATATACAATGTCTAAAAAAGGCAAATTTGGGGCCAGGGAGATGGCTCAGGAGAATAAGCGCTTCTCTGACAAGTGCAAGGGTCTGGGTTCAATCCCCGGTCCCACTAAATAAATAAATAAATAAATAAGCCAAATTCAGATACACAAACATAGCTCAATAGTTGCCAGAGGATGAGTAGAGAGGAGCAGGGACAGACTACGAATGTGCAGTCTCTTTCAGGGGTGATAAAACTGTTCTACAGTTAGATATTGTGATAATTGTATAGCTATGTCAGTATACTAACCCCCCCCAAAAAAAAAAACCACTGACTTGTATATTTTAAAGGTTGAATTTTATGGTATGTGAATAATATCTCCATAAAGCTGTTATAAAAGTCCCTAGGCTAACCCATTTCTGAATAAACACATATTTCCCTTGCAGTCTTCTAAAGAAGTTTACAGGTCTTTCTTGTTGTGCTGTGTCGCTTTTTAAAAGCCACTTGCTATGGGTTTATTTGTTTTTGTTTCATTTTAGTGTTAGAATCAACCATGCTTACAGATCCTACTCTTTTTTTTTTAATTTGAGGCTTAAAACACACACACACATGCACGTGCACACTCACACACACACACACACACACACATACACACACGCACACAAATTTCAATTCCCCAATGATTCAACAGGTTTTAATGTGCAGGAGCTAGGCAATTGTTTCCCTCTTTGTTTACTACCATGAGAAAGGGTGTGAAATAAGTTCTTCTAGGTCACAGCATTTGATTCAAAAAAGAATGACATCGGTTTTTTATCTTAGTCTTTTCTTGCCTTCTGAGACAGTGATTTCTCCTAATTTAATGTCAACTTTTGGCAAAATATTGTGATGTACTAAGGACTTTAGTTGGTAAATAATATGTTTACCTGAATTGGAGAATATAAATGAAAGATAGGAAAGATGAGTATTGCAAGTATTAGGTTAATATGTTATTATTTTCAAGCGTCTTCTTTAATGTCCTTGAAATTTACAATAGAACTGACTAAAAACCCCATTTAGAATAATCACAGTCAGTGGCAAATCTGCTTATCTATATCTTGAAACATTAATTTTTCTGCCAACTTCTTCCTGATTACACCAAGTGATGGATACTGCTGGTTGCTACCAATATCTAATAAGCTCAGGAAAGAAATGGTTATGATGATGAAATATCAATAGCTGACCTACAATAAAAATTAATAAATTTGACAAATTCAAAAGGCATAATGAGTCCAGAAAAGGTCATTTTATGTTTTGTTTTTAAATTTCTTTAGAAGCTTTGGATGTTTTTAGTCCTGAAAAATATGCAGTAAAACAGCTCTTGATAGATTTGGAACAACCAATTACATTAAGATCTTGAAAAAGACCAAGGGGCTGGCAACGTGTTGGAATGTGCAGATAGGAGGGAATCTTTTCTTTTCTATTGATAAAAATCCTGCTTTAGTTTGGAAATAGCAATGTGTGCAGCTGAGACAAGCCCCTATTCTCCAGCTTTCTCTTAGCCACGAGTAGCATTGTGACAGGTGAGAAGACTTCTGGGGCTTTTCATTTGTTTCCTGGGTTACTTGCTGATCTTTCATCTTTCTTCTTCCTTCTTTATCTTCGTACTCCAGAAATGTGGCTGTGAGGCTAGAGGGGCTGATACAAATTTCATGCAACCAAGAACTACTAAGTACTATGACAGAGAGAATTATCAGGGGTCTGGGACACTAATGACATCATAAGGCCATTTTCTGGATTTGATTCAAACCTTGTCATGTGAGACTATTAAGCTCCTGTAAGTGGTTAAATGATTTTCTCTCTCACCTTATGTGCAGCCAAAGAAATATAGTCACCATCAGCGGTCCATATTTGTATCACACTTTAAGCCATTTTAGGAAAATTTGTGGAAGTGCTTTGATTATCTCCATAATGAGTGGGAACATATATCAATAACATACAAGATAGTACAACAAAACATATCATTGCTGCCTGTTCTAATAGCTTTTAAAAAAGGAAGTAGCAACCAGTTCATAATTGTATCAATATAGAACCTAGCACCATGTTTCATATTTTTGCAAAGTGGGTTTTTTTCATTTAAATATACACTGAGTTTTCAAAGACTGCAACTACCATGCAAATATAACAAAAGGGAAAAGCTGTACTTTATTCAGAGGTTGACCAGTATAACGCACATAGGAAAACCCCACTACTGCTAATCCCCAACTTTTTGTCAGAACCGGGGATTGAACTCAGGCCCTTGCGCTTGTTACAGAAGCCCCGCTCTTCATGGTATCTTAATTGTTAATGCCACATATGTGCATTATTAAGCATTTAAGGCATTATATTCCTGGTAATTGTAGGCACAGACACTTTTTATCCAGAGCAGTATGCAGTCTTCTTAGAAATTGAATAAGTATTGATAATAATTTCTTCTTAGTTTTTTTATTAATCTTTTTTTTGTGGTGGAACCAGGGATTGAACTCAGGCCGTTGTGCTTGCCAGGGAAGCGCTTATTCCACTGAGCCATCTCCCTGGCCCCTAATTATTCTTCTTTAATTTGTTGTTTATTAGGGAATTATTTTGAAATTTGGTATAAATAAGTTACATTTTAAGTCAGTTCCATTTGAAGATACTAGTGGGAATATTTTAAAAATATATTTTACAGGGGCTGGAGAGATGGCTCAGTGGTCTAAAGCACCTACTTGGAACAAGCTTGGCAGAGCATCAGGGACTGCGGTTCAATCCCCCAGCACCACATGCCAGCCAGCCCCGCCCCCTGGTGGGCTGAGCTGGCCACACACACACACCACACTCTCTCTCTCTCTCTCTCTCTCTCTCTAATAAATAAAAAAATAAAATAAAAAAAAATAATTAAAAAAATAAAAAATAAATAAAAATATATTTTACAAAAAGGAATATTGAGTTCTGCAGGGTTCATAACCTATATGTTGTGTAGGAAAGTTTTTAAAACAAATGATGCATAGATATTTATAAAATAAGATGGTATTCCTAAAATTTTGCAAAATTGTTATATATTTAACTCTTCCTATTCCTTCACACTTCTATTTTAAGTACATGCACAATTGAGTTCCAAAGAAAATGGACTTCCATGCCTCTCAAGGCTCTCCTTCACAGTCAGAACCTAAATGCAAGACAGATTCCTACATAGTAGAGGAATTTTTCAAAAGACCAATATAAGTTACGTGAGAGAGAGAAAATAGGGGAAGAGTATGTCTATCAATCAGGACAAGACAAGTAGCAACTGATTAATTATTTATTCTACTCCATATAATAGGCAAATATGTAGCTTCTTTATCATCTCTTTACAAGTTAAGTATCAAAAATATATTACCACATCCAGGTAAACTTTGTTTTAAAACATTCCCTCAAACAGGAATTTAAGTAGAGAAAAGCTACTAAGGAAGAAACTCTGTCCCACAGTATAGAAACATGAGCAAATCTATTCCCAGTTATAGCTGACCTTTACTGAATAAAACCTGGAGAAACAGGACAAACTCCTTTAAAAGCAAAGTATTCAAAGGGTCAAATCCCATGGTGTTCACAGACCCAGACCAGGCTTACAGCTACCAGGAAGAAACAGCCTAATACACAGAGCAAAGCTGGAGGAGCACAATTATCTCTGAAAATCTTTAGGGCCCAGAGAGACTCTGCAGGGCCAGTTGTCTTAGCAAAGCACCCGGCAGGGATCCATCCTCCCATTTGTTCTATAACTTCCTACAACATAAAGGCCTTATCTTTTCAGATTCATATTAAGTATTTTCCTATTACATTTCTGTCTTTATCTCAAGAAATTCCAAGTGAATAAGAAGCTCATGCTGTCTCCCTCAAAGGACAAGCTCTTTGTACAGTTTCTTACAAGATGTTAGAGACAGTTTTATTTTCTTTGTTTTAAAAGGTCTAGCTGTTATCACCCAAGTGCTTTCCACTGATAGGCCACAAATACACAACTTGTGAAGACCTTATTGTAACAGCGGCCAAAAGGAGTTAGTGCTTTGTACACAGTCTCGCAAAGAGGAATCTCCACTAGGTTTACTGGTAAAACGCAGTAGAAAATTATTTCTCAGAGACAAAATTTTCAGGCTGAATAAAAGTGACTGAGTGCAACAAATGCTTGGTAATTTTTATCTTCTTTAGGATCAAAACTTAATTTTGTGCAAAACTATATTAGGGGCTTATTTCTCCCCCATGATTAAAAACTTGCAATAGAAATCTCATCTCATTTTAGTAGAAATGGATTTGCCAAAATAAAGAAACTATTTGTGAACCTGAATCAGAGGACAGACATGCAAGGTACTTATTTTGTAGGCTTAGCATTACTCTGGAGAGTACCTAATGCTTAATTAATCTATGTTCCTGAAATTAACTCATGTAACATGAACTAGTGCTATTACCAAAGCATTTTTCATACTAGGTAATAAAAATTATTCTGACTACCTAGTCAGCTGTATTTAAATTTTTTGGCTTATGGTAACCAATTTGGCTCTTGTTTTATCCTTTTATCTAAAATTCCCTTGAAATAGCAAAATGTATTTACAAGAATGAGAGTAAGAAATCAGAAAACTAGAGTTATCTGGGGAAATACTGAATGGTGCATAGGATTTGGTTGGTAAAGAAAGAGTGAATACATCAATAAACACTAGAATAAGAAGCTTAATCTCTATGGGCAACAAATAGTACACTTCAGTTGTACATTTTTTATGAAGAAGACTACAAGATACTTTGATGATACATAATTGAGGAGCTGATCTCATATATGGTAGAAGGTGAACATGCTTGGGCTCTTTAAGAGAGTTTACCAGGGAATAAAAAATTTATTAAACTGACCTAAAGGATGAAAACATGACAGTGATCAATTGATTTCATGATCAGGAATTTCGATAGGTACATCAGAGAAAGTTAGAGAATCAGAAAGACATGGCAGATAAAGGTAGAACCATGTTACACAATCAACTCTCTATCAAAGGACAGCTATGAAAGAATTGCGAGCAACAAGTTGAATAAATGGTACAAGACCTACTCCTATGTGAAATACGAAAAATGGAGTGAAGAGGGTCATGAATGTGTGACTATAGTAAGAGAGACAAATATAAATTTTATGCACAAGTGAACACTATTTGGATCCAAATAAAATAATCTTTTCCATCCAAATATTTCTCTTCTCCACTTCTACTTTATCCTTTACTTTCATCTATTATTAGTATTAGAGTGAGTCCCTGAATTCACAATTCTACCTCACTTCAAAGTGTAGGAGAGACACAGGAGTATTACTAATCCTTTACTGGTGTATGCTGAGTTGTAAAAGGCTCAAGTCAATAACTTCTGACACTGCCAGTTTTATGGATAACCCACTACTATTATGGACTACTGGACTATATTGGATTATTTTGTTGAATTCATGTACCTACAATATTTAAATGTCAGTGGAATACCCATCTTTGATTAAACTAAATAAAAAGGGGGGTATAAATGAACGATCATTTTGTAGTGAAATATATATATATATATAGATAGATAGATATATCTATATCTATATATATAGAGATATATGTATATATCTATCTATCTATATATATACATATATATATATATAATTAAGATAGATATACAGCTACTTTCTCTTAATTCAATGAGAAGAAAGATTTGTACTAATAGTGTTTGAAGAGGATATCATGTCTGCATCTTGTACTATGAATAACTACAAAGACAACAATATGGAAACAATATGGAATGTATTGATTATTGTAACTGTCCTATTAACCTGTTTTGAAACTGTCTCATTATTATTTCTTTCTTACTAAAATTAATCAAAAAAAAAGAAAACTAAAGAGCCCTAGCCAACATTCCTATAAAACCAACAACATCAAAACATTATCAAGAGAAAAACACAAACACCTTTGATTGTAGTTTTATTTAGCATGGAAACTTCAAATAGAAGACCCAGAGTCCCATGGAGAACAATGTGTTTCTAGGCTCAGGTCTGGTAGAGCATGAATTCTATGTGGAAATATGTTTGGACAAACAACACATGTGCTAACATTAAGACAGAAGTGTGGAAGTCCAGTGAGGCCTCTCTGTATTCTTCTGCAGCATCCCTAATGAGTTATATAGCCTACAATTAAATTAAGTATGACAAAAAGGACATAGCTTACAGAAAAAGATGGGAGTTATTCAAATTAATGGGTGGTCTTAGGGTAACAGGGTGTTGATTTCCATGACCTATGTTGGACGGCAGAGATCCAAGTTTCTATGGTTTTCCTCAAGGGAGTGTGAGAGTTAAAAGGCAAAAGACTAGGGAGAGAAACTTTGATTCTGACTTGACGTCTCAGGCCTGAACACTATACCATTTTCTCCATGGAGAAAATAAACAAAGTTTCCTAAGCACCATTGTTCCATCTCCTCTTCTAACTTCAAATTCATGATGCTTCATATTACTCATTGATAAAATTTAACATTTTTCCCCATTCAAGTTATTAGTAAATTAAATGACGGAGAGAACAGTCAGACAGAGATGAATGTATCTATTTTGTTAAAGATAAAATTGCTAACAGTGAACATGACATGAGTCTTCTTGCTATGTGTATGTTATAACAATTTCCCAGAAGCATCTAATGTAGCATTATATGGCAGCACATCTATCCTGTACAGAACTTAAGTCATGGAGGTATATTTCCAAAATGATGCTCGCTCTGGACATATGAACTCAATTGCTACAAAAACTAAAGTCAGATAATTCTTATTTGAAGCATTCTTTTCTTTGCAGTTACTCATAGCATTTTTTCTTTTTATTAATATTATTAGTACATTTTAAGTATAGAAAATGATCACATTCATCATAGGGAATTTGTATCTTTATATATCTTGATTATTCATATTTTGCCATTTGACTCCTCACTTCAAACCTTTTCCCTCTGCGTATTAACAAAAGCTTTGTTTCCATTTTTCTATATTTTTTTAACTTTTCTTTTACCTTCCTTCATTTCCCTCTCTGCCCTCCTTAGTTTCCCTTCCCATTTGAGCATTTGTTTCCTATTTCACAGTATCTACGATATACTTTGGTCCTTATTTACATTTTTTGCTTCTCACACCAGAGAAACAATGTGATTTTTACATACTTGTGTCTGATTATTTCAGTTAAAAGTATGGCCTCAAGGTACATCATTTGGGGCTGGCCAAATAGTTCAGCAGATTAAAGCACCTGCAAGCAGGTGCAGGGGCTGGGGGTTCAATCGCCAGGTCTGCCTTGCCAGACCTGCCCCAGGGGCGCGCTGAGATGGCTATTGAGACTGAGCATGGTAGTGCATGCCTGCAATCCCAGCTCTTGGGAGGCTGTAAGTAGGCAAATCATTACAAGTCCTATCTAGTAATGAGACCCTGAACATCCTGTAGACCCTTCCCTAAAATACAGAAATAAAAGTACATCTATTTATCAAGTTTGTCCTTTTTCATGCCTAAATAGTAATCTAGTGTATAAAAAAAATCCCCATATCTTCTTTATCCATTCATCAGCTGATGGGCACTTGGGCTGTTTCCAAGGCTTAGCTATTGCAAACTGTGCTGCTGAGAACATGGCTGTGCATGCATCACTGTGGTATGAGGCTTTCAATTCTTTTGGGAAAATATCAAGGAGAATGACTTTGATTTTGGAGGGCTCTCCATACTGATTTCCACAGTGTTTGCACCATTCTACACTCCCACCACCAGTAACGAAGGGATCTTTTATCCCAACAACAAGTTGGCATTTGTTATTGATGTATTTCTTGTTGATAGGCATTGTTTCTGGAGTGACATGGAATTTCAGCATTGTTTTAATTTACATTTCTTGAACGACCAATGAATATTTTAATACATTTATTTGCTACTTTTACTTCATCTAGGAAGTGTGTATTCATTTCAGATATCCATTTGTGGATACTTTTAAATTTAAGGTGTGTAATATTCTTGAAGTTATTTATATACCCTACACATTAGGCTTTTGTCTGAGGAAAAGCTGACCAACATAGTCTTTCCATTCAGTGGGTTGTCTGTTCACTCTGGTGGTGATTTCCTTTACTGTGCAAAAGCTTTTCAAATAAGATAAGTTGTTGATTATTTGTGATATTTCCTGTGTGATTGGGGTTTTGTTCATAAAATCTTTGCCTACACTGATGTCTTCAAGAGTTCTATTCTCTCTTCTAGCATATTTCAGGTTTCTGTTCTAATATTTAGAATTCTCTGGCCAGGGAGGTGGCTCAGTAGAATAAGCACTTCCCTGGCAAGTGCAAGGGCCTCAGTTCAATCCCTGGTTCTGAAAAAAAAAAAAGATTTCTGATCCATTTCTGTGTTAGTCTAGTGTATAGTGGGAAACATGGGGTATAGTATAATTTTGGCATGTGAAAAATCAGTTTTCACACCATTTATTAAAGAGACTTTCTTGGGGCTGGAGAGATGGCTCAGTGGTCTAAAGCACCTACTTAGAACAAGCTTAGCAAAAGCATCAGGGACCGCGGTTCAATCCCCCAGCACCACATGCCAGCCAGCCCTGCCCCCTGGTGGGCTGAGCTGGTCTCTCTCTCTCTCTCTCTCTCTCTCTCTCTCTCTCTCTCTCTCTCTCTCTTAAATAAATAAATAAAATTTAAAAAAAATAAAGAGACTTTCTTTCTTTCAATGTCTTTGGACCTTTGTCAAAAAAAGGGTGTCAGAGAGCATTTAAAATTGTTTTTACATCTTCTACTCTGTTCCCTTTATTCTTGGGTCTTTTTTGGTAGTACCATTCAATTTTTGTCACCAGGAATTATTTTTACTATTCTAGGTCTCTATTGGTTCCAAATAAATTTTAATGAAATTGAAAGGGAAGCCATATTCTCAAACTCAATCTTGAATGCAAGCATTACCTTGATACTAAAACCATAGAAAGACCCAAATAAATAAGAGAAATATAAGTCAATCTTCCTAATGAACAAGGACCCCCCTCCCAATCCTCGATAAAATACTGGCCAACAGAATACTGGCCAAGAAGGATTCATCCTTGGGGTTCAGGGATTCAATACACACAAATCAATAAATATAATATACTGTTTTAACAGAAACAAGGACAAAAACCACATGATCATCTCAATAGAGACAGAAAATGAATTTGACAAAGTTTAACACACATTTGTGATTTTAAAAATACCTGCACAAAACTGTAATAGATGGTCTCTAGCTTAATCTGATAAAAGCCATCTATAACTAACCAATAGTGAACATCATACAAAATAATAAAACACTGAAAGGTTTAATTATATATCAGGGAAAAGAGAAGGCTGCCTATTATCACCACTCCTATTCAATATAGGTCTGGAGTCAGCCAGAGCAGTTAGACAAGAGAAAGAAATGAAAGGAATAAAAAGTGAAGAGGAAAATGTCATCATTATTTTTGGGTAACATGATTCTTTACATAGAAGACTCCAAAAACTCTGCCAGAAGACTTCTAGATTTAACAACCAAATTCAGTAGCATTGCTGCATACAAAGTCAAAACTGAAAAATGAATAGCCTTCCCGTATACAAATAAAACATTCACTAAAACTGAAATTTGGGAAATGACACCTTTCACAATAGCATAATATACTTAGAATCAATATAACAAAGCAAGTAAAAGACTTTACACTGTCATCTACAGTACTCTGAAAATGGAGATTGAAGAGGATATCAGAAAAATGAAAAGATGTCTCTTGCTCTTGGGTAAGAAGAACCAATATATTGAAAATGGCCATCATTTTACTCCTTAAATTGTTATGCAATTTAATACAGTCCCTGTCAAAATACCAATAGCATACCTCACAGAATTAGAAAAACATAGATTCTATCTTAAGAGATGATTAATGTGGTTGTTAACTTGATTGGAATTTAGTAAAGACAATTTCTGAGTGTATCTGTGTGGGTGTTTCCAGCGATGACCGGCATGTGAGATAGCAAATGAGGCAAGAGTTCTGCTCTGAATGTGGGTAACACTGTCAGAAGGTCTGGAGGCCCTGAGGGAATAACAGCAGAAGAAAGAAGGCCTCCAGCACAGCCTTTTTTTTTTATCGTTTTCTGTTTTATGGATGGTAAAAATAAGGTTCTTTCCACCACCATGGCCTTCTACTATGATTTGTTTGCCTCAGCATATACCTACATGCAATAGAGCCAGCTGCCTATGAACTGAAATCTGTGAAATCATGAGATGAATTGAGCTTTTTTTCTCATTAAAGTTGTTATATTCAGAGTTTTTTTTTCTGACAGATATAGAAAGGTAATAGAGAACACATGTGAAGTAAGGCAGATGAAATAAGAAAACAATGAGATCATAATTTTAAAATTTTCTTTTTAAGGTAACTGTAGCCTCAGGATACAAATTTATAATGCTGTTTTATTCACCCATGAGCCTATTCTTCCCTTCCAGATTTTTGACTTATCTTTCCTAAAAGTGTTAAAGATATAAGTCTGTAAATTGGGCCCATGTTTTGCTTTTACAAATGCCAAAATCCACAGACTTCCACCTTAAAGGGAAAAAAGCACTATTAATCAATACAGTATCTGTAACTATAAACACATGCAAATGAGTTGCACTATAGCTTCTCTTACTTATGGGTAACCTGATAGTGGGCACCCACATCCTAAATCATCCGTCTTGAGAACGCCTCCAAGACCATGTAAATACTCTCAACTCCAGACCATAATGTATATCCATTTCCAGCACCCATGTTTCTCCCTGTGTTCAGCCCTTGATTCTGATATTGTTTTTATCTATATGATGCCCTTCAAGAAAAAGTCCCATAATTTATTTCCATGGAAATTCAAGGACCTGGTGGGACATGGATCAAAGGGTAATAATTTTCTCCAAAAATAGATATTTGAAGTAAAAGGTAAGGAGGGAATCAAGATTTAAGTGCATATATATAAACACCTTTTGTGTGGTTTGAAATATTTTCTACAGTTTACTAATCTAAATTTACTGTTGTTTCTCACACAAAGCCCCTATTTCTATTATTATGCTTTTTTTTTTTTTTTTGGTACCAGGTATAAAATTCAGGACCTTGCGCTTCCCAGGCAGATGCTTATGCCATGGAGCCACCTCCTCAGCCCCATTATTATACTTTTGTTATGCATAGTATTTACTTCCTATCCCTTAATCATAAAACTGAAATGGACTGAAGGCTGTCCTTCTAGCTTGTTCTCAAGCCAAGGTTAGCAGAAAAGCCTGAGTTCAGGAAAATTTTAATTTTACATAGTTCACCATCATAACCATATTGAATATTAAGTACATGTTCTTATAACTAATTTGAATGTAAGCTCTCTGAAATACTACCACTATGATATTGTTTCTTTTCTTTATTATTTGGTACAGGGTCTCACCACCCAGCTCAGACTCACACTGATCCTCCTGTTTTCAGCGTCTCCAGTGCTGGGTTTATAGATGTGGGGTCACCATGCCTGGTCACAGTAAATGCCTCAGCGCACCCAGGGTGGGCCCAGCACAGCATTGGTGCTGGGGAAGCCAGGTCCCTGCGCTTGCTTCAGTAGGCTATTACTCAGCCGAGCTTTCTCACCTGTCCTAAATTTCTAAATAATTAGGACTGCATTAGAAATTTATGTTCATTAGCTCAGCAGATTAAAGTGCCTGCAAGCAGGCTCAGAGACCAGGTGTTTGATCCTGGGGCCTGACCTGCGGCCCCGCCCATGGGGCATGATGAGATGGCTGTTGAGACTGAGTGTGGTGGCATGCACTTGTAATCACAGCTCTTGGGAGGCTGTAAACAGGTGGATCATGATCTAGTAGTGAGACCCTGAACAACTTGTAGACCCTTCCCTAAAATGCAAAAGAAAGAAAAGAAAGAAATTTATGTTCACAACTACCATTTTGTACTGTCCCAAATTTTCTGATCAAGGAGATTATGGGGCCAAAGAGGAAAGTGATCGATGATGTAGAGTGTGCCTAAGGAGAGTCACATGGACAGAAAACCTTCTCTCAGGCTTTCACAGAGAGCACATTGGCCAAGCAATGGCCATGACTCATCCACATGGCTGACACCGACATAGGTTCTACAATCTGAGGTACAGGATCTCAGGATAAATCCTGAGGGGATTTCACTGACCTTATCAGACCCAAAAGCTACAACTCTTGTTGCATAGGTCTTGCTTTACCTTGGTCTTAACTATCCAGCAGAAAAGTATAACAATGATATATAAGAGGTAAAGCCATGTTGTTATATTGAGCTGTAGGGGACTAGGTCAACAATTTCTGACATTGCCAGTGAAGCAGAAGACCCAATACTATTATGGGTTACTGGACTCTTTTAGAATATTTTGCTGAGTTAACACACCTATAATATTAAAATGACAGAACTAAACAAAGAAAAGGGATACAGTTGAATGTCCATTTTGTATCTGTGTAAATGGTTAGGATAGATATATAGGTACATTCTCTTAATGAATAGAGGGATTTGTTGTAATAGTGTTTGTAAATAGGATATCATATCTGCATCATGTATAGCAAATAACCACTAGGAAGAGAGTATGCAATGTGTTAATTATTGAAACTGTCATACCAATTTGATTTGAAACTGTCTCATTGCTATTTGTCTCTCAGTAAAATTATGGGAAAAAAACACTACCATTTTAGTATTCATTCTCAACAAAAGTAGAACAAATTTTCAGGTATCACTCACATGAAATTTTAGGAGAAATTTTGTTAAGTACAATAAATTATTTCTTTATCATAGTCAAGTGATGTTTCAAAATATGATTCTGCTCATTAAGACCTACAAACAGTTGCAGCGAAATTATTTCTCCACATTTCTAAACCATCAATTGAAAATAATACATATGTAAAGGAAAAGTATAATTTCTTTAATGAACAGTTTATCCTCTGGAAAAAAATACATAGGAAAAGCAGCCAATAAATCATTCAATATTTTCCATGACATTCTCAACTAACAATCTCAGTGATTTTAGCCTATTTTCAGGAACCTGAAGTTGATTAAATACAGTATTCCCCTTAAGGTCAACACTTTAATGAAGAGAGAATAGGGTATTTTGTTGATTTTTATTTAATTAAGAATATTTATGGAGAGCATAAATTTATTCTCTTATCAGAAAGATAAACTTCCTCTGCTTTTTGATGCTAAGTGCAACACTGTCACCAAGATACTAAGTATCAGCTGCTATTCAAAATAATTGGTTTTTTAAGCACAGGTAGCTGAGGAGAAATTTTCACTTTTTACAATGATTTGTAAAAAGATGGTTCTACCCACTCCAGTATAATACCAAGCAGAAATTACTATAAGTTTTAGGTCACTTATCCCAAGTAAGAAAGAAACCAAGATAGACCAAGTAACTTCTGGGTATGAATCACTTTAGGAGTTTAATATATTAACTTAAACAATAATTTTAATTTACCTGTCATGTCTAACTTTAAAGAAATATATTGTAGGAAAGTGAGAATTTTTAGCGTCAATAGAAAACATTTCTTTCATAAAAATAAACTTGGGTATTTTTGATCAGGAAATTGATGTCTTTGACCCCTTTTATTTCTTTTCTACTAACAAAACATAAACACTGGTGAGAAGAAATAACCAAAGACAATTCTGAAAGGTCGTAGGAAGTTGATGGCATAAGTTCACTGTTCAAGCCCTGCAGCAACTGGATAACTTCGCTTCACCTAATAGATGTGACCTAAGCCCTGTGTTCTGTGACCCAGAGCTACTGTCAGAAGGCATTCCACACAGGCTCATGCCTCCATCCAAACCAATAGGAGTCCTGGAGACAATATTAGGCTCTGTGGACAGTGGCTAGACACAATGCAGAGACATGCCAGACAAGGGAAAGTGTTCTCTGTCGTTGTTAGGTGTGCATTTCACATCCACCAAGTAGTACCTACACATAAAATAAAAAGTACATAACTAATTAGAGACACGCATAAAGATGGAAATATAAATAAAGCGGGTGGACTGTAACTGTTCATATCCAAACTGTGATATTGGTTTCTAGATTTACAAAACTTTACTCTTGAGGATACAGGATAAGGCCACACAAAATCTTTCTGTATTGTTTCTTTTAACTGTGAGTATATCTACAATGATCTTAGAAAATATCAAATTATAAAAGGTCAATTATGATTTTTCCTTTTTGGTAAAATTTCAGTAGATGTTTGCATTTAGTTTATTCACTATATAATTAGAAATCCTATTTTTTATTTATTTACAGCAAATTAAAATTTATGTAATTTTATTTTTTAGCAAAAATATAAAAACAGAAACAAAAAATAGAAAAAAAAAACAGAAACCAGTTAACACTCATCAATGATGCATTACAGATTTTTTAAAAAGGAATAGCTAATTAACAATGGTTGTTGTATTATGGATTTTTATCTTCAAATCTGTTACTCAGATTAACAGATACAGTTATACAAGTTTGGCGAAATAATTGAATATTGGTGCTTTCTTTCAAGAAATCTTACTTTCTCTTCCTTTTCCGCAAATTTATTTTTAAAGAATGCTGCATGATATGATTTACCAGCCATTTTCTAATTTACTTGAAGGGACTTCAAGTATAGAAGTTGATAGTCAAAGCGTCTTTGCCATTTAGTTTTGTCTTTTTATTCTTTCTCAATCTGAATGTATTCCATTCTGTCAGCTACAGAAAATTTGAAGTTATGGAAGTAGGATGTTTGGAGCTATGGTTAATACAAACACAAACATATAGTGTTCATTGCAACGCTCAGCAAAAATTAGTACAGTAGGGAGCTGGCCAGATAATTTAGCACACTAAAGCGCCTGCTTAGGCAGAGCGCAGCGGCTGCAGTTTGATCTCTGGCCTGACGGGCTGGGGCACGCTGAGACAGGGATTGAGAATGGGCGTGGTGGCATGTGCCTGCAATCCTAGCTCTTGGGAGGTTGAAAACAGGAGCATCATTTCAAGTCCGATCTACGTATTGAGACCCCGTAGACCCTGTACATCCTGTCCTAATATACAAAAAATAAATAAAATTAGTACAGTAGCTCCACCATTCATGAACATAATACTTGCTACAATTTTGGTTGCAAACCTAGTTGGATGAGAACTGTATCAAATTTCCCCATAAGGTCAACATGAAATTTACCACTGAGTTTATTTAGAGCTTGACCAACTTACTTTGCAACCAAAATCATGGAAAGAATTTAGTTTGTGAAATGAAGTACAACCATAATGCCTTCTTGAAGAGATGGGATAGGCAAGAAAAGAAATTGTGTCAATTGATCACCAGAGGCACATAGGAGTGTGATTTTAGACAACCATCTTAATTTCTGTGCTTTAATTCCTCTATCTATAAAAGTAGAAGTGATATTAGTCCCCTCTTCATTGGGTGGTTATGTGCTATATAATATGTGAATATCCTAGTTCAAAGCCAGGCATATGGCAAGCACTTCTATAAATAATAATTGTTCCTCTTTATTACAACTTATAGTAGTAAAGAAGGCAGCACTTCAATGTACTTTAAAATAAAGAGCTGCCTATAACTAGAAACCTTCTAAGTAGTTTTGTATTACCCTTTTTCCTAGCATTTTAATAGTGTAATGTCTGTCTAATTAACTCCATGGATAAAGGAATATTCTTCCCCTTCTCTTTAGTAACTGTTTAATAGTGTAGCTTCAGGTCTTGCAGTAAAAACATTAGAATTGTCACTCAATTTTCAACCTCCCCATATTTAATTGAAAGATGTGCAATATAATTAAAAAGGTAGCCATAGGGCAACTAATCCTGAAAACTGGTGATAAATGAATGAAGAAAGCATGCTTAATTTCATTTTCATGCTTTAAACTCTTTCTACCTTATGTTGATAAAGAAACTCGAAGGTCTATATTTATCTAAGAAGATATCATCTCTTTGATATGGATGTTTCCATATGCATGTGGGTATATATTACATATGCATATGTCCTTGTATAGCTACACAAAAACATGAATAATTGAATTTCAATACTTTTAGGAATTAACATAAAGTGGGACTCATACACTCTATTATAGTGCTTTAACCTAGCATAAGATAGTACAATGTATACTAAAATTGTCATCAGAAGATGTTTTATTAAGTACAATGCATTCTAAATTTGACTAGGTTTTCACTTCAAGATATAAATGATTAAACTACTAATTGGTGCTGTTACGAGCTAAGGATAATTTTATTGCCATAAATGATAGCAGTTAGTCCTGAATTTCTATTGTAACACATGGATCCATTCACAATAAAAATATACATTTATACCCAAAGTTTACTCCTTGAAGAATATTAAATGATTTCTAACATTTCTGGGAAATGTCAGGAAACTTCACAATTACTCTTACACTCTTCTGATTTGAGTCAAGGAGAATGATTTTCAAAATAATAGGCTAGCCCAGGGACATGGGCTCCAGCCAGTTACTGTGGAAAAAGCAGAGGCGGTCACAGCTGTGGAGCTGCCAAAACCACAGTTGGAGGATTTCCCAAGTAGGCAGATGCCAAAGCAGGAAAAATAGCTCCTTCTGATTGATTGCTGAATCCTACAAAGGTCAAACACTGCATGTGTGGGCCTGACTACAGAACTGCCTTGTTCTCAAGGGCATCATCATTGATTTGTTTTATATTATTGAAGCTGTTGAAAATACAGAGCTAATATCTATCTATCTATCTGTCTGTCTGTCTGTCTATATTGTTTAAGGAACATAGAGCATTGTACTAGAAAATAATTATTTTAAGAAACTACAAAATAAATAGTATACTTATAGTTTCATAAATCATATTTTCCCTTCATACATCATTTTCCTACAAAATAGCAGTAATAGTGATTTTATAATGTTATTTTATGGGAAAATTAAAATAATGTATATGCTATACTTAATCATCAAGTACATAGCACTCATTGAACCCCAATAAAGTACGTAGCACTCATTGAACCCCAATAGTTTTTGTTATATCTGGTATATGAAAATAAAGATGTTATCATACACTCAGTTTTTATATTATTGCATTAAGATAAACAAGAGCATTTTAAGCTTTTCCAGAGATAATTTATCAGACATTTTTCTTTTTTTCCATTTTCTTTTCAGTTTTACTTAAAGATAAAAAACTATGAAAACAATGATATAAAATTTCAAAATAGACAGTAGGAGAGTAACAATGTTTAATATATTATGCATTGTTATCTTCAAAGTAGTTACTCAGATTACAAGATTTAGGCATACAAATTGATCAAATGAATCTCAAGTTTATCCTTCTGTATAGCTGAGCAATATTACATTGTATAAAAATACCAGATCTTTTTTATTCATTCCTTGGTTTATAGGCATTTGGGTTGCTTCCAAGATGTAGCTATGAAAAACTGCTATAAACATGGGTGCACATATATTGCCATAGTATGATGTTTTCAATTCTCTGGAAAAATACCCGGAGGGGAATATCTGAATCAAATGGATCATCTAATCCTAGATTTTTGAGGAATCTCCACATCTATTTCTACCATGGTTACAGTAGTCTACACTTACACCAACAGTGAACAAGTGATCCTCTTTCCCCGTAGACCCACCAGCATTTATTACTGACTTCTTGATGATACCCATTGTTTCTGGAGTGAGATGGAATTATCTCTGTGTTGTCTCAAATTGCATATCTCAAATAAGCAATGATGTTGAACTTTTTTTCATATATTTATTTGTATATTTGTATATCTTCATCGGAGAAGTACATAGTCACATAAGATCCCTGTTTGTGTATTGAGCCTTTGAATATGGAGGATGTCTAGATTTTTAAAAATTATCAAACATTTTCCCTTGGCACAGATCAGTTTTTGAAAATTCACTGTATGGAAATAAGTTTTATATATAATAAAATATATTTGTATGCATATATAAATATACATTATATTAGTAGGTACTACACATTATATAATAACATTGAAAAATACTTTTCTGTCTTTAGAAATCTCAGGGGTGAGAAATAACTTACAGAGAAAAGACTAATACAGTCATTTAAAAGAGCTAAGTGAGCTTCAATTGTGTTTACAGCTATAGGAAGTGCTACCACGCACAGCACACTATAACCAATTCAAGATTTAAAACCATGAAAATGTAGGAGCATTTCATCTTTGTCATATGTCATTGAAGCATTCAAAGGTCTAGGAAGAAATAAAATAGTCCATCCTCTATGTGCTTTTAGAGCTTTTTTTTTAATGTCTTATCATGAGCATCAGAAAAAATCAATGTAAAACTTCCAATAGATTATCTGTGAACAATTTTTAAAACACAATTATAGAGAAGTGGTTGTGAACCTATGAAAAACTTTGTGCCAAAGGTTGTTCATATTACTGAAAGCTCTAAATGATTCACCATTAGTGGCATAGAGAGAGGGGTGCTATTCGTATGATAAAACATGCTTGCTATGTAGCAGGGCCTACACTAAATCTGTACCATTGAAACAATAAACTATAGAGACTAGCGGTTCAAATTGAATGACAAGTATTTGTACATATGTTTTCACATTTCAATGTACTGAAAATTTGTTTTCATTTCTTGTCAAGTGTACTTTTTCCTTTAAGTTTCAGTGAATATGCTAAAACACTTAGGGAATGGGAATGCATTTCATTGCATGTCTCCCTTTTCTAAGAATGATTATCAGGTAGATAGCATCTAGTATTTTTGTTAAAAGAATAGTACCATACTATAGATCATTTTAATTTTAATTTTTTAATAGATTTCAAATTGAAAATAAATTATTTACAAACATAAATGAATGTAACAATGAAAATTATCCAAAATAAAAATGAAGAAAGAAGTTACAGATCAGTCATAATAGTTCACTGTGTCAAAACCAAGAAACTTATACTACAGATCTTGAATTAGATAGGCACAGCTACTTCTGATACTGTCTATGTATTAGTCAAAAATGCAAGACAAATTCAGGTCTATGGTCTTTCTGTATTTAAAAGGCAAGAGACCTCATACTGAAGAACATATGTTTATTCTGTTTGAGTTACACAGGCAAAATCAATGATATAAGTGAGGCCTCAAATGACCTAACATGCACGTGCCTAATCTAGCAGAACAGTGACATGAATGGTACAGTTGAAAGAATAAAAACATCACTCCAGTGCCCATGTCAATGTCATTCCAGTAGAAATCCCCTGCTTGGCATCCTCTCTTGAGTGCTTTGCCGTCCTGGCATGTTGTCTCATTGGCTGGTGCTTTCTCACAGGCTCTATACCAGTACGATTAATGTGTATGTGTGTAAATATTAACAGTATCCAGGAGCCAGATGGCCTGTATACCAAGCACCTCAGCCAGACAGAAACAGAGGCACACTGTTGAGGAATTAAATTTAATTTTTCCCTGCACCTAAGTATTCACAAAACTATTACTTGATGCCACTCCATGTTAACACACAAAATGTCTCCTCTCTCATTTTAGTGCCACATTCTAATAGAAGAAGGAAACTCTTCCTTTTCTCCTTTCTATTTAGCATGAAACAAAGACCATTACAATTAATTGGTTTCTATCCTGCTGTTTGTGGAGGCTGCTCTGTGGTCTCTCAAGATTTAGAATACAAAATCTCTTTATTACTTTTCTTTGATAAAACAGACTTTTACTTCTTTCATAAAATTTAGACAAATTGCTTAAAATATCAACCATAAATTGTGAGAAATGGTTTCTATATGTTGGTGTGTCCCCCTGGAATTAATAGTTTCTATTGTCTATTAGCCACAAAATAGAAATGATAAAAGGTTAAAAAGATTAAAATGATAGAAAGTTTTAAAGGAAATACCTGAATGATATCATATATGTGATATATATAATCTATCTATCTAATTATTCATAACAAAATTAAAAGTTAGCATTATTTTTTATTTCTTTGTGCGTGCATGAGCGTGTATGTGTGTGTGTGCGTGTGTGTGTGTATGTGTGTGCGTGTGTGTGTGTGTGTGTGTGTGTGTCCAATCACTCTAAGGGAGAGACTGCAATTTAAATTGTTTTGGTCAGAAAATTCAATTTGATAAATAGGAAAAACTGTATATCTCACTGTTTATTACCTATGCTCAGAAGTAATACGATAACAACCACATTTTTTTCCCTCAGATCTAAGTCAGTCATACACATGCGCTAAAATAGGATCTTTTAAAGCTCCAGTTCATGATCTGGAGATGTAATGAAAAGTTTGAAATCTTTTAGAAGAAACCCAAGAAATTTCCTTACTATCTTTAAGTCTTAAGTGGAAAAAAAAACCCTCGTATTTGACAGTATTTTATAAGCTCGTTCCTGAGCTTAAAATGAATCTGTTGATCGGATCCGCTTTAAGCACATCACTACAAACTGTCAGGTGAGCCACACTGCTCCTAGATTCCCTTGCAGCATAAGATGCTGATGTCCATGTACAAGCTAGAATGTACAAACTATAAGAGAAATGCTCATATTCTACTGATGTATACAAATTATATAATACAACTGTGTAGATAATTTCAATTACTTCTGTACAAGGAAGCAAATGTTGATCTTTTATATCTCATCTCATCCAATAGTTACAGTCTGCTTAGAAATCAAGAACTAACTTTTTGCAATGTAATCACTATTTCAACGCAAAATATCTCTTAATGAATAGTGCTGAAAATGATTGCCTCATTTTTTTAAGATAGTCTTTAAATATCAAAGACAATTGTAGGTAGAATATTTAAGAGTACAATGAAGTATGAGTTATATAAAACTGCTATACATTAGAAAATCTTTAATACAAATTCTGCTATAATTCAAGAAGAAAATAATGAGTGGAAATAAAGAGAAAAGTAAAATGGAATAAAATGTGTCGCATAAAACAACATATACCAGGGTAGGGTACTATAAAGTTTTATTTCTCCAGCTTTGAAAGAAGCTAAAAACTCACTTGTGACTCTCCAGCTTATGAGTAATATGGTCATTTCAAACTTATGGCAATAAAAACTTTATAGCATTTCAGTTCAGAACATATGTCAAAGACAGGAAAAAGTAAAACTCAAAATGAAATGTGACAAAACACTACAAAATACCTCTCATCTGACACCAATATTCTGTTAGTCTGGGAAACAGTGGCCACTTTCATTGTCAAAGTTCTGCCTCAAAATGATATCACAACTTGAACACTCTGATTTGTGCCAAAGTAAATATAGAATATGACTGACCTCCAACTTGATGGTACATAGCAGCATGTAATAATATGAAGTCACAATATATGCTTTAGAAATGTCATGATTAGTGTGGCAAAAGAGCAGAAGTATATTTCCTAGAGCTGAATATTAATCTATTTGAATTCCACACATGGAAAATAAAGACAAAATAATTTTCTTTTACTGATTCTTATGGGATATTCTGATTTTTGACAAAATTTCATGTCTGTAAAATGAGGTTTAATATTTTCAAATGATGTCAATATTATATATTTTAAATGAACACATTATATCGTCATTACATTTGCTTTTTGTTTTTGGGCAGTCATACTTATTTTACTTAAATTTTTCCTCTATACAACATATCATCTGCATTTTGTCCTCTGAATAACTACTATGAGGAGAACAATATGTAATGTATTAATTATTTTAACTGTTCTACTAACCTGTTTTGAAACAGATTCATTGCTATTTTATCTTTTTTCTCATTAAAATGAATTTTCCAAAAATAAAAAAAACTAAGACAAAAAAGAAAAAAGAAATGTAGAACAAACATGATGAAAAATAGCAGCATAACTAAAAGTAAATTACATAGGACTCTTAATTTGTTTCCTGTGTAGAAAAAGTGCTTTATATAAATAGCAACTGATTTGACTTTAGTTTATCAGTATTAATTAGTTGTATTTTATCACTTGAACAATTGCAAATCTTTGTTGCTATTGTAATTCTCCATTTCTTAGCTGCAGGGCCAGAAACTAATTAATCCTAATATTAATAGCTGTCTAAATTTTTACTATTCTGCTTCATAGCCTCAAAGTTTCATAACACTGTGTAAAAATAAACTGTCATCAATTAATACACATTTGTTTTTGTATTAATTGGGTATCTCCACTGTTACTATGCATAGCAATCGAGCACCTGTTGATGAGCACATTGCCACACATGGGATCATCAAAATTTCAAATGAAAGGCAATGGGGTTAGAGTTTATTTCTGAGCGTTGACTAAAAGCGTGGACTTCTTATTTGCCTTATATAGACTCAAGAGATTCTAAGGTTCATGTTTTCTTTTCAAATCCACATTTAAGAAATTTATTTTATTTTATTTATTTATTTGTGTGTGTGTGTGTGTGTGTGTGTGTGTGTGTGTGTGTGTGGCCAGCTCTGTCCACCAGGGGGCGGGGCTGGCTGGCATGTGGTGCTGGGGGATTGAACCGTGGTCCCTGATGCTTTGCTAAGCTTGTTCTAAGTAGGTGCTTTAGACCACTGAGCCATCTCACCAGCCCCACATTTAAGAAATTATAAATATCTTTTAAATCATTCCAACTCTGAAAAAAAAGTCTTTTCCTTCTGGAATGACAATACAAGGAAGAAACTCAAAAGTTATTTAAAGAGGTAGATGCTCTTATCTACAGACTCCAGTGTAACTGTTCAGTCATTGCTAAAACCATATTCCAGGGCTCCGACTGGCCTTCCTTTCCCTGAAGACTGCGAGAGAATATCTGGTAGGCTAGCCCCCACACCCGTAGCCTTCCTGCCAGACTTTGCTAAATCTAGCTACCCCTCCTCACCCTTTAGACTGCCCAAGAGAATTGACTACCACAGCAACCGGCAGGAGTCTTGCAGAACACTACCCTGGCCCAATGCACCATGAAGAGAGCCTTGTAAAGCTGCAGCTTGCACTCACCATCATTGTATTCTTCTAGAACTATGGCTTGTCCTCTTCTCCTTAAAGAGGTAGAAGCCATATTGAATCCCACACAGCAGGAGTTTTGATGACATCATCTAGTATAGCATCCATTGTTGAACTCCAATCACTTTGTTTAGTGAAATCTTTTATTGTTTCTAATGCTGTATTTTTTAATCTGTCACTGCTTTGTGTTCTTTAGAAATAAAAAAATGAAAACAGGAGCTGGGGAGATGGCTCAGTGGAATAAGCGCTTCCCTGGCAAGCGCAAAGGCCTGAGTTCAATCCCCAGTTCTGCAAAAAACAAAACAAAACAAAAAAAAAACAAAAAAGAAAGCAAACTTATTCCATATTAATTCAGGCTTGACTCCATTATTTCTACAAAGTCTCTTTTCTTTCACAAAATGAGAGGAGTTGGCTGTTACCTGAAAACACCAATTCAAAGTACACACCCCAAAATTTATTGCGCAAGAAATGGTTCATGATTACACACGCTTCAATTTTGATTAAGTCAAAAGTTGTTTTTTTTAAAAAATTGGAGTACCAAGGATCAAACTCAGGACATTATGTTTGCCAGGCAGGTGGTTATGTTGATGAGCTATATCCCTGGCCCTCTGTAGTACATCTTATATGGCTCTCACATGGAGTGTTTAGCACTAGGCATATTTAGGAAAAAGGCACTCAGTTATTACTGTCTCATAGTTTGAAACAGTCTTAAAATTATTCACATAGGATTAGTATTTAACAATAAAAAATTGTATGTCCCTGTTCTATATTCCCTAGTGTATTATTTATTATATACCATAGGTACTTTCATTTGGGAGAATACCTAATTAAATATGTATTTCTTAACCTTTTAAAAATTTCTTTGCTGCCCATATGCTCCCTCTTCTGCTTTAGCTGATCCTCTTTATCATCTCTAAAATTTCTGCCTTTCTGTTTCTTATGATCTCTCCTTTATTTTAAATTTTAATTAGTTTACATTTTGGTTCTCTCATATAAGAGAAAATATATGAAACTAACTTTCTGTGCTGACTTATTCCACTTAACATTATGGTCTCCAGTTTCACCCATTTCTTTGTGAACAACAAAATTTCCCTGTTTTTAAAACATACAGTAGTAACAATAACATAAATGTAAGAAGAATATGCATCTTGAAACTGTAAGGTAGGCATGGTTCTACAAATCTTCAGAATAAATGGAGTCAAGGGATGTGGTATCTTGCATTCTACCTGACAACCTCAGTTTGTAGTGTTCATTCAAAAGTTCATTTTCAGGCCAACCAGATAGCTCAGTGGACTAAAGTGCCTGCGTAGGCAGAGCTCAGCAGCTGGGGTTCAATCCCTGGCATGCCATGCCAGACCCGCCCCTGGGGCACACTGAGATGGAGATTGAGACTGGGCGTGGTGGCGTACACCTATAATGGCAGCTTTGGGAGGCTAAAAACAGGAGGATCACTATGAATTCAATGTACATGGAGAGACCCTGCAGACCCTGTACTAAATACCTTAAAAAGTTCATTTTCATCTAATTATAACTATAAAATTGCTAGTACATGTTTTCTTACTTTTCTTGTCATTTCAAAAATAGTATCTGTAAAACTGTGTATATGACACTTCAATTTTTGACAATTCAGTTTGAATGCTATGTTTCTAATTAGAAAAAAGTCAAGACCTCTACTTTATTCAAAAGTGGATTAATTTTCATTATACACTGAGAGGACGGTTGGTATTTTGGCAAATGATCAGTATGTGCTAAATATTTGCAAAGGTTTTTAAATGGCTAATGTTGAAATGGCTGAAGCATTTTCTGTGATGATGAAAATTTTCTGTAGCCGCATTGTACAGTATGGTGGCCAGGAGAAGAATGGCCATTGAGTACATGTTCAATGGAAATACCACATATTTCCTTTCACTAGTTTATGATTACATTTATTTTGCCACTACCTAGTGGACAGCAAAAGTTTAAAATATTTTAGTAATAAATGCCCATTGTATATTACATATATCATCAATGCCTACATGTGCAATAATATGCATATAGATGGGTATTGTCATTCTTCTCTAAAAGTCAAATACTTTACACTGTAAAAACTGCTATAGACTCTCATTTTATTTCAGTGAATATGAAGAATTTAGACCTTTATTAATGTAATTTAACAAAAAATATCCATGCCAAAACCAATTAGCCATTTCCACAAAACTAGATTTTCTCTCAAAAGTTAACTAGGAAAAACAACTTAATCCTGTGCATCAATATGCTGTTTCACAGCTTGCAACTGCATATTGAAAGTGCTCTTCTTTGTTTTCTTCTTGGAATTTTTGCAAATCTGTCACACCAGAGTATGGTTTTGTCATTCTTTTGAAATATAAAATGATTTTGCTGTTAACCTATTAATATTAAAGACAAATGAATACTTACTAATTTGCAGAAAGCAATCAAAAGCTTTAGAACGATTCCATTTTGGTAAAGATGTTTTAAGGAACCATCTTTTTGATGTAGATCTGTGATCTGATCGAAACTTAATTGTTTTAAGTAGTTGTAATCTAAGCAGCAGTAATGCCAATGGGTTTAATTATCAGTTTAAAATCCAAACAATGGGAAGCAAGACAACATGCTGCCTTCAAAGCTCTGGTGATACAAAGAATACTGGTACATCTTCTCCCATACCTGGGAATGATGGGTGACCCAGATTTCTTGTACAAACATCGACATGTCCAATTGAAATTATTTCGATTGTGCAAAAGACTTCCCTCTGGTCAGTTCTGGAGGTGAACTGAGATGCACGTTCTCATTAAGGACAAAACTTCCTCCCTCTGTTTTATTTTGAAAAGCTTGCCTCTTCCAAGTTTCCTCAGGTGAGAATTTCTGAGTGATAATGTAAGAAATTAAAATGTGCACCAATCCTACTGTTATTCTTTTATTTTATCAAATCAGAACTTCTGTATTTAATGCTTCATTCCAGAAAGAAAAATATATAATAGGTTTTACTGAAATCAATTTGCTTTACCAACTACTGAACCTTGTATTGTAGTCAGTGATTACCTCTTTGGCAATGCTCGTATTTCATCCCTATTTTGATTTATGCCTTACATTTTTTTCTAAATATCTTTTAAAATCTTTTATTCACTTACGTATTTATTTCTTGGATACAGGATCTCGCTATGCAGCTTGGGCTCATAGTGATCCTCCTGTCTCAGCCTCCCCAGTGCTGGGATTACAGGTGTATGCCACCTCACCTGGTTTTGGTGGCCAACTCAGCACAGGGCCAGTGTAGTATGTGGTACTGGGGATCGAACCTAGCTCCTTGTGCTTGCCAGGCATGTGCTCAGATGTTTGAACTCTCTCCCAAGCCTATGTCTATTATTAAAATACAAAGAATAAAAAAATATTGGGGGTTACAAAGTTATAAAACCAGGAGACAAGAGCAATACTTACCAAGTTTTAAAAAATGGCAACATTTAGGATTTGACTTCATTAATGAAGCAGTTTGGGTAAATCATCTAAATAAGTGCTTTGCAATCTTTGGGGAAACTCATTTGACAGCTGAATATGACTGTTCTATTCACGTGCCATGATTACCATTAATTTAAAAAGGAAATGATAAAGAATTAGAATGACATTAAAATGTGGCTATATGTAGTAAATATGACACTTTTATGAAACTTTATATTTAGGGGTGTGAGTGTCTGTGTGCACGTGTATATGTGTTCATCACAGTGGAAGTGAGGTGGTGGGATACTGGATCATCAGTCTGGTTTTCATATGTACTGCCCTGTGGATAATCTAGGGGAGATTTCCTTTCTCACTGATCACAGTGTTCGGGACCCATAGTCTTACAATCAAAGATAGATCAACAAGTGAACAAAATTTACATTTATATATTCATAAGTTTTATGTCATATAAGATTCCCTCGAATAGTGGGATCCGATGGATATATGCTATGTTTGATTAAGACTGTGTAATCATGAAAAAATATATTTGAGAGACAAAAAATATGATCTGGTGGTAATAACTTGGAGGAAACTTACTGAGATGTATTCATTCAGATTCTTCTCTCTGAGCCTGTACATCATTCCTTTCCTCTGGGGATAGGCCACCTGAGGGTCAGATGACCTAGTTCACAGGGAAGCTAAAATTTTCCTTCATAAACAGCTTCAAAAAGAAAGAGTGGTAGAAAAAGAAAGAGGTATTTTTACTGTTCTGGTTTCTTCACATGCTAACAAAATGTGTTTAGGGGTATCATATCTTGAACCTCATTATCAACAAATAGTAAATTGCTGCAAAACCCAAATTAAAGTAGCAACAGATAATTTAATAATTTGAACATTCTTATCCTGAAAGCTAATAGAGGTCTGGTACTGTTACTGTTTAACCTTGAGGGGGTTATGTATCTATTCTTAGGGTACTAAAGTATATCTCAAAATGTTTCTAAGTAGTAAATGGTGTATCCACTCTACGTAGAAATTTTAGTTCCTTTGGACATATACCCAGTAATGAATGCAATATTTGGATTATATGGTAATTCTATCTTTAGCATTTTGAGAAATTTACATACTATTTTCAAAATGGTTGTACTAATTTATATCTCAACCAGCGATATACAAGTTTTCCACACAAGACAATGATAAGTTGGAGAGGTGATGAACATGATAAATAGCTTTGTTTAATCTTTCTACAATATACACATAGATTTAAATTCACATTTTACTCCATAAACACACACTATTATTATCTATCACCTAAAAGGTACATGAATAAGAGGAATAAAATGAGATAATTTATGGAAATCCATTTTATAATTCCTGACAGTTAATATACGCTGCATACTAGGACTTCATCTCCCATGATCCTTGAGCTATTTTAGTTTTTAGGTCCAATGCATCTTTATGATATGAATAGATTTCTCTTTGTTTTTCAGTTCAATTCTGTGCAAGACATTATGTTTTCAAAAATGAACATATGAATTTTATCTAAAGTTCCTAGTTGTATTGTTTTTCTCTCAGGCACGCATTTCAAGCAACAAATAAACTTTGGGCAGAAAACCCTCACTGTCCATTTTTCTAATATAAATTGTCCTGCTCTTGAAATGTCATGGGCTGTCAAGATTCAGCTTTTCTCTACTTATATATGTTGAGATTTCAAAAGAAGAAGATGGGTGTGTTGGGCAATGAAGGGCAAAGAGTTAGTTTTGTATGACTATTTCATATAATACTGGATTTCTTTGGTAGGGATCAGCCTGAACACTGCTATAAAGACAGCTGTGGTCCTATATCCTGAGGCAGGCCAAGTGAAATAGGAACTATTCATAAAGACTTAGACAGTAGTTACAATGACAGCATTGGTTGTTTTAAGTAATAGACTTCATAAATCATCTCAAGTTTGGAAATTTTTTGTTACCATATAAAAAAACCTGTTTATAGAGCTTCAGCAACACCAGAATAATATTTTAAATCCAATGCTAATTACTCTCAAAACAACAGTTTAGAGTGTAACTTAACTCTGGCCTTTGATTTGGTAAATTGTCAATTATGGCTATATTCGCTGTATTTAAATTGAATGAGATTAAACCATGACCCAGAGATTTCCCAGCTTCTTATATGGTCAACCCAGTTATATTTAATGATGGAAAAGCTGAGATAAAAATGTTAAATGTAAGAGTCAATTGCAAGGTCATTATTTTTTCCCCAAGTAATAAAAACACAGTACTTGATCCACTATAAAATCACAGGCTAATGACTCCGTCCTAGAGTAGCTCTCAAATCTTGTTCAACATACCCACACTAATTTAAGCAATGATAAAGTATCATTTCAAAGATTAAATAATGACAAGGATTATAAATTACGTTTTACATGGTGCCACAAAGTAAGAGTTTTAAAAGCTTTGGATAGAAATTTCTGGACAAAGTGAGAAAATGTGTTGGAAGTTGGATGATAAATATTCATAGTATTTTAAAATAAATGAAGACATCATTTATTTTAAATTTTAAATTTTAAAATTTGTGAATCCTGTAATTTTATTTTATTTACTTATTTATTTGTATATTTAGTACGAGGCCTACAGTGTCTCACTACACAGGTCAGATGAGTAGTGATCCTTCTGCTTTCAGCCTCCAAAGTGCTGGGATTGTAGTTGTGCACCACCGTGCTCAGTCTAATCCTGTGATTTTAGAAAGTAACTCAATATGTATTTCATGTTTATCAAATTTTAATACTGTTTCCCAACACATGAAACTGGATTTCTGAAAGTTCCACAAATAAAAATATCAAAAATTTTGATGGCCTAGCCAAACAAATGTAGAAGAGTAGTATGCATCACCTCAAAATATACTACTTCCAGTGAAGATGATTTTCAACTGAAGGTAATTCAGAAGCAGCATATATGCAAAGATCTCCTTTTATGTGTCTGAAATTGAGACATAAATTTACCAAGGAGTCCATCCAACCCTCTCTACTAGGAATAGAAAAGATTAATGACTAGTGACAACTATAGATTCCTCTCAGCCTGGAGATGGCATCAGAGAAATCTACTAAGAAATTGCTAATTAGTCCTGCTTTACTACTGTTTTCTCATTTATTTGCTTACCCACAGTATGTCACACCCAGGGACTCGAAGTCCACATTCTTTGCCTTGTCACTATTCTTAAAATGTATTTTTTGCTTATAATACTTTAGAGTCTACCTCTGCTCATTTGGAGAGAGATTTTGCAGGGAGGTACTACATCTATCTCCGTGCATGTTCTCTTTTTAAAAAATTCCTATTCTTTGTAGGAAACTAAATGGAATTTAAAGACATTTTAGTAAGTCACATAAGCCTGCCTCAGAAATTAAAACTTCTCATCTTTTTGTGGAAGGCCAAAATTAAAACAAAAATATGAGGAGGAAGAGGAAGAGGAAGAGGAAGAAGAAAAGGAAGAGAAGGAGAAGGAGGAGGAGAAGTAAAAGGAAAAGGGGGAGAAAAGAAGAGGAGAAAAGGAAAAGAATTAAAACTGAAAGCAGATGAAGGACTGTTATGGATGAGAAAGTTCCTGGGCCCTTGGGGAGATAACTCAGTGGAATAAGTGCTTGACTGGGAAGCACAAGGGCCTGAGTTGGATCCCTGGTACCACCAAAAAAAAATTCAAAGTTTGCAGACCAAAAATTAAAGAAAAAGGAGGGCCGCAAGAAAAGCCGACATTTTGGCCCTAGTCTTCCAAGGTCAATTAAGACTCAGGACATAGGAGAACCTGTACTATAACATCATGTAACTCGGTAGTGTCCCAAATTTTCTGATCAAGGAGATTATAGGGCCAAAGAGGAAAGTGATCGATGATGTAGTGTGTCTAAGGAGAGTCACATGGAGAGAAAACATTCTCTCAGGCTTTCACAGAGAGCACATTGGCCAAGCAATGGCTGTGACTCATCCACATGGCTGACACTGACAAAGGTTCTACAATCTGAGGTACAGGATCTCAGGATAAATCCTGAGGGGATTTCACTGACCTTACCAGACCCAAAAGCTACCTCTCTTGTTGCCTGGGTCTTGCTTTATCTTGGTCTTAACCACCCAGCAGAAGAGTATAACAATGAAGTAGAAGAAGCAAAGCCATGGTGTTAGGTTGAGCTGTAGGGGACTCAGGTCAACAATTTCTGACGTTGCCAGTCAAGTGGAAGACCCAATACTATTATGGACTACTGGACTCTTTTAGAATATTTTGCTCAGTTAACACACCTATAATATTCAAATAATGAAACTAAAAAGGGGATACGGATGAATGTCCGTTTTGTATCTGTGTATTCAAAATAGTTAGGATAGATATATAGTTACATTCTCTTAATGAATAGAGGGATTTGTTGTAATAGTGTTTGTAAATAGGATATCATGTCTGCATCTTGTACAGCAAATAATGACTAGGAAGAGAGAATGCAATGTGTTAATTATTGAAACTGTCCTACCAATTTGATTTGAAACTGTCTCATTGCTTTTGTTTCTCAATAAAATATGGGGGGAAAAAAGAAAGTTCCTGGACTGGGAAGAAAGTGTAGAAGAAGAGTGAATTTAATGGACATGATCAAAGCATGACCCATGTATGTATGGAAATATTACAATGAAGTCCACCAATCTGTGCAATTAATATGTAATAATACATAACCATTTTTTCTAGTTAACATAGAAACCTTTTCTTTTCACCTGATATGGTTAAATTATATAGATATTTGTATTTACACATAGAAGCAATTCTATGTATACATTTATATACAGATTCTCCATATGTATTCATACAAAGGCTTTCTCTTTACATTTGTGGTATTCTCTTTGTATCTCTATTAATTCATTAAGGGGATACAAAATGAAACTTCTATTTATAACTTTTAAAAAACTAATCACCGATATTTTATATTTTGAGTAACATTCCTCTACTTGCACAGTGGCACATATATCCTGTTCCTCAGTAATTCAGAAGTGGAAAGATTCTCTGATAACCATTACTAATTCTAATGGCAGTACATCTTGAGTACCTACTATTTGTTAGACATAGCTAGTAGGCAGAGAACCTGCAAATACCATAGTTCAGGTGATAATAGGGAATGATTAAGACAATTTTTACTTTTCTGGGGAAAAGTTGTTTTCAGAAACTTCCTATTTATTCGAGATGGCAATGAGTATACTCATGTGACTAGGAGTGTTATCCTAGTCATTGTCAAATATCACAGAAGAATTAAATTGTGACTTTCTTAAAAAAGGGCTTTTGACCAAATTGTGGTTTGGTCCAAGCATCTGTTTGCTGAGCAGGGCCATTGGTAGAAACTTGAAGTGTCATGTGCACATGCAGTGAGTGAAGAGAAAAATGATATTTTTTAAAATCTTTCTATAATTCATTGAAAAAGGACTTTAATATCTTCATTTATGCTTTTCTGGGGTAGCCCTATATAACATCACAACAACTGGGAAATAGGAATCACATAAGAAATTCAATATTAGTTGATAAGCTAACTTGTCAAGATTGGGAAATATGTGTTTTGTAGATTTTTCCTTTCTTTTTTTGTACTGAAGGGGATCTTTATAGTGAAGTTCTTTGATTCACCATTCTTCATAAAGCTCTGCTTACTGCAACACTGATTATGTTTTACACTTTGACTTTGGCTTCAAAAATAGTAGCGCCCCCTCTAATGTTATATACTTTTTATCAAGTGTACACAATTGTTTCAAATTAAAATTCCAGGTGATATCATGATATATTTCATTAGACTGACCAATATTTATTGAACATTTTTCTTTGATGGCATTATCTATTTTCCATTGCAAATAAGTGCAGTGTTACAATTGGGAACTGACTCATGAAATGTTGGTGCAAATGACCAAAGTCATTTCTGGATCTGGTTTGGATATTTTCACATCTTTCTATACATATATTGTCCAATATAGTGAACAGTAAACACATGTGAATTTTTATTTTGAAGAGAAAAAGATAAACAATAAAATTCAATTTCAAAATATATGACTATTGAACAATTGAAATGTAGCTGTTTTCAGATTATGAAGTGTTAAAAGTTTACATATAAGCATTAAAGAGGTAGGGCAATAATGTAAGAAATCTAATTTACAAAGTATTAAATATACATTGAAGAGATGATTTTGGATTTGAATATATGTTCAAATAAAATGTTATGAAAATACTTTCCACCTGTTTGTAATCTTTAAATTTGGTAACTAAAAATTGAAATATTATAAAACATGTTTTATTATATTTTTATTAGAAAACACTGACAAACATTTCACTATGTGCACGTCTTTCTATCATAGTACATCCTTCCGTTCATTTTCACTAATAATCCAATAATATTTATTATGAATCTACTATGTACCAGGTGCTCCTCTAACCATCCCATATTGGTAAGATATACAATGGGGCATGTATGACCTCATAATGAAAATGAGACTTGGAGTATGTGATACAAAAAATGAATTTCAGGAAAATATACGTTTGTACTTAAGACTAGAAATACTTGCTTGTACTTAGACAAGCAAGAAGACTTACTATAATGCAACTCTCTGAATGGTTTTTATGAGCACAACAGATGCTGTGTCCTGCCCATTAGGAAAAATGAACACATTTAGGTAAGAAATGTTAAAAGACTCCCGTGTCTCATTCTTTATACTTAAAGAACTGCTGCAATTTGGCAATCCCTGTGAATTGCTCAAGGCTCCAGTAACTGCAGTGATAGTTTTGAAACAAAAACACACAGCTTTTAGAGTAGCTTAAATTTCAGTATATGAACTTTTGCTGAAAAGTACAGAATGCTTTCAGCCTCTTGAGCAGAATGCAAAACAATGAGAAACCATGTAGACTTCCCATTATTATTCAAGAAGTTTAGTTATTCACATTTTTGACAACTGTTTGTTTTTGTAAAGAAATATAGTGAGCTCTTGTATAATCTGTTTCCAGTTTTGGTTGCTCTGTTACATACTATCTTTCTTGTGTTTGATGAGTTATTTCCAGCATAATATTAATTCTCTTTGTAAAAGAAGCCAAACAAAACTCAGACGATGAAAAAGAAAATTAAAAAATATTAGCCAGATGTGATGGCCCCTAGGGGTATTTGTAGCATTCCAAGAAGCTCAAGAGGGAGGTATACAAGCTTAAGTCCTTATGGTGCAATTTACATGCCCTGTTGCAACACAAAAAAATCAAACAAAATCTGAGAATATAGCTTAGTGTAAAGGCCATCGGTTGCATCCCCAATACTAGAAGAAACAAACTAATTCAATTTATTAAAAATTAAAATATGGATATCAACATTATAGTTTAATACTAACAAAGATTATAGCAGAAAATTATGAAAAACTTCCAAATAACAATTTTATTGTTGCACTCCAAACTTGCTAGTTTATTTTTAAACAGAATGGTATCATGTATTTATCATTTGCCAAACTCCATAACATACCAATGAAATAGTTTGAAATGGCAGAATTTATACTAGCACATACACATGTACATTCCTAATCCAGTGGGATTTTTCCATTCAGAAATTAAAATCGTAGGACAATTACCAGCCCAACAAAATTAGAACATATCTATGTGCATTATTAAAAAAACATGCCTCATACATGTTAGGCAAGCACTCTATCACACAGCTACATATCATGATTTTAACATGTTATTCTGGGGCCGGGGAGATGGCTCAGTTGAATAAGCGCTTCCCTGGTATGCGCAAGGGCCTGAGTTCAATCCCCAGTTCAGCAAAAAACAAATAAATAAATAAAAATTAAAAAAACATGTTATTTTGAGGCTGGCTCTTGCTCACTTGCCCAGGCTAAACTTGTACTTGGTCATTCTCCTTGTTCAACACCTTGGTATCTGAGATGCCAGGTATCTATTATACTGTTTCAATACAATGCTTCATTTACAATTTTCTTTTTACCTATGCATCTTATTTTTAATTACTTTTATTCATA
>NW_004524617.1:987874-990046 GCF_000260255.1 Octodon degus | reverse complement strand
AGAGAGAGAGAGAGAGAGAGAGAGAGAGAGAGAGAGAGTTTGTGGTACCGGGGATTGAACTCAGCCTTTGTGCTTTCCAGGCAAGCACTTATTTTACTGAGTTATCTCCCCAGCCCCCAACCATAATATATTTTGATTTTCCTTTTGTGCTCCATTCCCCTACCCTCCCTTCAACTCTTGTTTTACTTGCCATTTACGAAAACTTAGTTTCCATTTCTCTTTCTATTCTTCTTTTCTTTTCCTGTCTTTCCATTCCTTACAATTCATTCTTTGTTCTCTTCCCATTTGAAAATATTCTTCCTTTTCTCAATATCTATTGTGCATGTGGGCCTTATTTACCCTATAAATTTATCACACAAGAGGAACAATACAATTCAAACATGTGTATCTGATTTATTTCACTTAAATATATGTTCTTATAATATATCCATTTATGTAAAAATGTCTAAAGTTTACCCTTCACTAGCTGTACCAGTGTCTTCAAGATCTGAAACTCTGTCTTCACTTTTACTTAAACGGTTTTGCAAGCTTGTGATTGAGATTTTAATTTCCTCTATATCTCTTTGACTCTGTTTCATGCGATTCTATTTCTTTCCTGTATTGCTCATTCAAGGAATCCATCATTGTTCTAATGTCCTCTAATTGTTTTATCAATGTCTTCTTTATAAGCACTTATAAATTCTTTTACTGCAGTCTAATTTTCAGATTGGGTTTCCTCCCTATGTTTCTGTAGTTGATTCTTTACTTCAGATACTATGAGTTCTGAGAATTCTTTTTTTTTTATTTCAGAAAATAATTCCACTCTGAGTTCCTTTATAACTTTCTGCTGTTGCTTATTTACTATCTTCGCTATTAATTCGTACATTTGAGCTGAGCTAGTAGAAAAGAATTCCACTCTGAGATGCTCTATGTCTTTCTGCTGTTGCTTATTTACTATCGATGCTATTAATTCATACATTTGAGCTGAGTTAGTGTCCTCTGCACTTGTTCTGGGAGGGCATTGAGTTTCCTCCATGTTTCTGCATTTGATTCTTTAGTGCAGATGTTATTAATTCAGGGATTTCTTTTTTCATTTCCAATCTGAGTTCCTCTATACCCTTCTGCAGCTGTTTCTTTATTTCAGAAGTCGTTGATTCATTGTTTTCATCTATGTGATTCCCAATTTCTTCTGTGTTAGTGTCCTCTGCACTTGTTATGGGTGGGCTTGGGTTCTGAGATTGCATTTTCCTCCTTCTCCTTGTCATTTTGTGTAGCACTGTCTTCTGACCTTTGCTGTAGATCATTGTTGCAGTAATAGTAGTTTCATGCTTGGAGTGCCTGTCATTCTGGTCTTCTGAATATGGGCTGCTTGTCATGACATGCCAGTTTCTGCTGTGCTGTGTCTTGGGTAGATGATTGTTGAAAAAGAAGAGGGTGGTGAATAAAGGCAAGAGATAGGAAAAGGAATATTGTGGGACTGTCCTGCTTCAAGGTTGTATATGGTTAGACTTTTGGACTTATGTGTAAACATAAGAAGTATATAATTCTTTATGCCTATATTTTAAATATATTCTAATTTTTAAATGTTTTTTCATCATATTGTATAGGGACATAAAGTTCCACATATTAATACTTGATGAGAAATACCTGTTCCATGTTATGCCTAAGATGTTTGATATTCAGACAGATAGTGAGGTGAAGCTTAACAGCCGAGGTTGTATGGTAATAACAATAAGCTTGTATTCTGGATGGCTAACAACCTAAGTTTGCAGACCAAAATTAGAGAAAAAGGAGGGCAGCAAGGAAAGCCAACGTTTTGGCCCTAGCCTTCCAAGGTCACTTAAGACTCAGGACATATGAGAACTTGTACTGTAAAGTCATGTAACTCCGTAGTGTCCCAAATTTTCTGATCAAGGAGATCATGGGACCAAAGAGGAAAGTGATTGAGGATGTAGAGTGTGCCTAAGGAGAGTCACATGGAGAGAAAACATTCTCTCATGCTTTCACAGAGAGCACATTGGCCAAGCAATGGCTGTGACTCATCCACATGGCTGACACTGACAAAGAATCTACAATCTGAGGTCCAGGATCTCAGCATAAATCCTGAGGGGATTTCACTGACCTTATCAGACCCAAAAGCTACAACTCTTGTTGCACAGGTCCTGCTTTACCTTAATCTTAACCATCCAGCAG
>NW_004524617.1:958249-987774 GCF_000260255.1 Octodon degus | reverse complement strand
GTGACTCATCCACATGGCTGACACTGACAAAGGATCTACAATCTGATGTACAAGATCTCAGGATAAATCCTGAGGGTATTTCACTGACCTTGTCACACCCAAAAGCTACAACTCTTGTTGCATAGGTCCTGCTTTACCTTGGTCTTAACTATCCAGCAGAAAAGTATATAAATGAAGTATAAGAAGTAAAGTCATCCTGTTAAATTGAGCTGTAAGGGACTCAGGTCTACAATTTCTGACATTGCCAGTGAAGCAGAAGACCCAATACTATCATGGACTACCAAATTCTTTTAGAATATTTTGCTGAGTTTACACTCCTATAATATTTAAATGATGGAACTTAACAAAAAAGGTGATACAGATGAATGTCCAATTTGTATCTGTGTATTCAAAGTGGTTAGGATAGATATATAGTTACATTCTCTTAATGAATAGAGGGATTTGTTTTAATGGTGTTTGTAAATAGGATATCAAGTCCGCATCTTGTACAGCAATTAACCACTAGGAAGAATGTATGCAATGTGTTTATTATTGAAAATGTTCTACCAATTTGGTTTGAAACTGCCTCATTGCTATTTGTTTCTCAATAAAATTATGGAAAAAAATAAAGTTTACCCTTCCTTATGGCTAAGTAGTACAGCATTGTATAAAAAAAACAAACACATTTTCTTTCTCCATTCTTCTATTGATGGGTATCTTGTCAGTTCTTAATATTTAGTGATAATAAACTCTGTTTCTATAAATATGGACATGTATATATCATTTGTGATGTGATGTTTTAAGTCTTTGTGGAAGATACCAAGTAGCAGAATATTGAGTCAAATGGAACGTTTAGTATTATTTTTTAAATGACTCTCCATAATTATTTCCATAGTAATTTTACCAATTTAAACTTTTATCAATCATGGAGAAAGTTCCTTTTTCCAGATAGCTTGACTAGCATTTCTTATTGGTGGTTTTTTTTTATTGTAGCCATTCTTTCTGGAGTAACATAAAATTCCAGTATTTTTTTTTTATGTGTAACTATTGAATCACCAGTGATGTTGAACATTTTTCATGCATTTATTTACTCTATCTTCTTCTTACTGTGGGACATATTTATTCACTTCAGATGTCCATTTTTGAATTGGTGGTTTAAATTGGGGTGTATCTAATTTTTTAAATTTTTCTTGAATTATAGACATTAGTCCTTTGTCTGTGTTATATCTGGTATTTTTTTCTGTTCTGTGGACTGTCTCTTCATTCTGTTGATTTCTTTTCCTATACAAAACCTTTGTAATGTGATATGATTCCAGTTATTGATTGCTTGTAATATTCTGTATGAGATCAGGGTTTTATCCAAAAGCCTTTGTAGACACCTATGTTTTTACATATATACCATTCCTTTATTGGTAGATATTTTTCAGTATTTTCTATTGGACCTTTATAGGACTTTTGGCTAATTACAGAAAAAGAACGTTGGTTATTACATTGGAATGGCATTTGTTATCTACACTGACTAAAACTAAGAGCTAACTTTGTGATGTAAAGTAATATTATTACAGTTTCTTCAAAAGTCCCATGTGTTCAAAATTGGGGTTTTTAGGTTATTTGTCATATGGACATTATAATCATCAGAAGATTAATCCACGGTAGAGGTCATGGCTGAATATGCTACTAGAAAGTGAGGCCTGGTTGGGTGAAGCAGGTCAATCTGCAGTGTGACCTCCAGGGACAGAGGCCTTTCTCAGTCTCTCCCTGCTTCCTGGTTGCCCTGAGGAGAGAAGCTATCCCTCACCATGCCCACCCCCTTGCTCCATTTCTGCCTTGGAGCCAGACAACTACAAAGACAACCCTCTGAAGCACAAGCAAAAATAAATATCTGCTCTTTTATTTTGGAAATTTCAGCTATTTTGTCCCAGAGACAAGAAAGCGACAAATATGCATGTTCCCAAGAAGCAATGCTTCTCTTTGATTTTCTCTTGGAACTTACAGGGAAGTTTTAGGCACATGTATTGATCTTTTTTTTTTTTTTTCTAGTTTTGTTGTTTTTGCTATAAATAGGTGTATGCCACTCATAATTTCTTCTGACTCATTGTCAATTATATGCATGAATATGATTGATTTTACATGTGAATTGTACATTGTACATTCCGTTCACTTACTAAATTATTTTACTTCCATTTATTTCTCTTTTTACAAATGTTTATTAATGTCGTTGTTTCTGTTGGTCTAAAAGGTAAATACTCATGCCAGCAGATTGAATACAGGTACTGTTGCATGCCTAGAATTAGTTTACCTCGGCAGCTTATGATGATTAATACTTTTCACACAGTAGTGAAAGAGAGGAAATAGCTGAAATACTATTGTTATAATTTTCATAAGCTTAGCTAGAATGTATTATTTCCTTATTCATTAAATACTATGCTGGCTTTTAGGCTAAATTCTCATTACATGATATAGCATGTTAGCAGGAAGATCCAATGATACCTCCTTAGATAAAGTATTTTTATTAGAAATTACACATAATTTTTAATTAAACATTAATTTCTCACATTTAAATATAAACAGAAAGCTAAGATCACTAGATAGTTTGAGAAATGGCTTAACAATTTGAAAGTTCGTGAAGATAAAAGAAAGAAAAATGGGAAGAAATGAACTCAATTCATGAGTAACAAAAGGAACAAAGGAAAATTGTGGAGGACTTATAATTAAAATCTAGAATATATTAAGATAGATATAACTGCACATTTAAAATTAAAATGATAAATATATTAAAAAGAACAATTGGCTCATAGCTAGCATCACATTTAATGTTAAAAAATAGAATCATTCCTACAAATATCAGAAAGAAGGAAATATATCTCTCAATGTCCTATCAGGAATTTTACCTAGTACAATCATACAAATCTTAAAAGATGAATTAATAGGTATATTGTTTGGGAAGGTACAAATGAAGCTGTTTTTATCTTTCTTCACAATTGACATGATCATATATCTAGAAAATCTAAAACTGTTTATGAGAAAACCTCATGGAACTAAGAGCAATTGTATTAAGGTTTTACAGTGCAAATGTAACATACAAATGTTAATAAGCTTTCCCATATATCAGCAATGAGCAAGTGGAATCTGAGATTAAGAACACAGTACCAGTTCCCTCAATACTTCTCAAGATTGAAATTCCTAGGTGTAAATCTAACAATATATATCTCATATAAAAATGTAGAAATTATGCTATGATATAAGAAAAATTAAAAACAACTAAGTGGAAACTTGATTCATATTAATGGAAAGAAAAAGGTAATATTTTCATGAGATCAGTTTTTCCCAATTAAATCTATAGGTTCATTGCAATTGCATTCAAAATCTTAATAAGTTATCTTCTGGATATCAACAAAATGGTTCTAAAGTTTATATGATAAGGCAAATGACCAAGTACAATCAATATACTGTTGAAGGAAAAGAACAAAATTAAAGGACATGTATTATCGGACTCCAAATCTTACTCTGAATCTATATAAATCATGAAAGTAAAATACTGGACAAAACAGAAACAAATAGATCAAAAGACCATTATGGAGACCATGAAATAGATCCACATGCCTAGTTAGATGATCTCTGATGAAATACAAAGAGTAATAAAATTGAAGATGGTCTTTTCAAAAAATGTTGCTGGAAGAATGGGAAATTCGCACACAACAATCTAGACACAAAGACTTTCCATCTTTCAAAAAAAAATTAAAGCAAAATGGATCACAGACCTTGTGATGATTCATTTTAGTTATCAGCTTGACTAGATTAAGGAATACTTAGAATCATGGTATTTCCAAAAGAGCTTTGCATATATTTTGAATGGATTGGGTATGAAATATTCTCATTATGGGTGGCCACCATTTGATCAACAGGGAGTCCAAAGAAAAAAAAAACAGAGAAAATTATCTTGTCTGTCTCTTAGAGAAGCGGGGTGAATGCTTCTTGTGTGCCCTGGTCTTCACTCTAGGTGCTTATGAATCTCAGCTCTAGCACTTACAGCACCAAGCTGAATTCTCATGCTTTCTGTCTTGAACTCAGAGGTACACTATCCACTTCCTATTTTCTGAGGCCTTTTTGATTATACTGATCTACACCACTGATATTCCAGGGTCTCCACCTTGCAAATGACCAACTGTGGAACTTCTCAGCAACCAAATTGCATGAGACAACTCCTCTCATATATTTACATGCATGATCTACTCATTATATTTGCAGCTTCCTAATACAGACAAAAATATATAATGCAAAACTATAAAACTCAGATTAAAAACTACAGATGCCCTTTTGAACTTCTGAATACAGCACCAATGGTGCAATCTATGACAGAAAGAATTCATTGTTAAGATAGACTTGATTGGTCAGGTAGATGGCTCAGTAGAATAAGTGCTTGCCTGGCAAGTACAAGGGCCTGAGTTCAATCTCCTTTTCCTCTAAAAAAAAAGAAAAGAAAAAATAGTTTTCATTAAAATTATTTTAGGCTGCATAAAATATATTGCAAAGGGAATAAAAATACAAGCCATACTTGTCTTTTATGGAGAAAAGACACATCATAAAGATTATTACTTCAATTTACATATAGAATCCTTGACCTTGGCAGATACAGAAGTTACCTTTTGTGTTATATAGGTCTTTCTTTATCTTGGTCTTAACCATCCATTAGAACAGTATAAAAACAAGGTATAAAAAGTAAAGCCATATTAATATGCTGACCAGTAAAAGGCTCAAGTCAACAACTTCAGACATTGCCAGTCCTACGGATAACCCACTACTATTATCGACTGCTGGATTATATTGGATTATTTTGCTGAATTCACCCACCTACAATAGTTAAATGGCAATGGAATACCAATCTCTGACAAAACTAAATAAAAAAGGGGATACAAATTAAGGACCACTTTACATCTGCATATTCAAAATATAATAGACATACAGCTACTTTCTCTTAATTCAATGAGAATAAAGATTTGTACTAATAGGGTTTGGACAAGATATCATGTCTGCATCTTGTACTATGAATTACCATTACAAAGACAACAAAATGGAATATATTAATTATTGAAAATGTCCTACTAATTGGTTTTGAAACTGTCTCACTGCTATTTGTTTCTCAATAAAATTAATTAAAAATAATAAAAAAGATTTAAAATTTCAATAATAAAAATATTCTATTAAAAAAGATCAAAACTTTAAGAAATAATATCAGAGAAGATTCACAGATGATAAACAAGCATAGGTAAAATGTCCCATATCATGAAAATAAATAGAAGTTAAAACAAAGAGATACCACTGCACTTCCCTTAAAAGTGCCCAAATCTAGAAAACTGTTAACACCAAATGTTACTCTTGTTTGGTGTGGGTAGGAATCCAAATATCATTCAGCCATTCTGGAAGACAGGTTGAATGTTTCTTAACTAAACTAAACATACTCGTATCATATACACAATTAATTGCATTCCTTAGCATTTAAAGGAGGTAAAAAATTATATCTACATAAAAATTCACACATCAAGGCAGAAGAATTTGACATGTCTTTCAGTATGTGAATAAGTAAACTGCAGCACATCCAGAAAATATTGTTTAGTATTAAAAGAATTAGGTTATCAAATGATGCAAAGACACAGAAGAAATGTAAGTGCATATCACCATATATTTTTAGATTCTAACAGCATGAGATTCTGAAAAAGGCAAAACTCTACAAAATAATAAGTATTTGGGTGAGTACCAGAGGTTGAGAGGAATAGAAGAAACTTTAGGGCATTGAAAGCACTCTCCATTATATTATAATGCTGGTTCATGTCATATTTTTGTCCCATCTCATAGAATGCACAATAAGCGTGATCCCTAATGTAAACTATGGCCTCTGGAGGATATGGATGTGTCAATGTTAGTTCATAGTTTGCAACAAATGTACCACTCTGATGGGGGCTAGGCAATGGTTAAGGCTGTACATGTGTAGCGGCCAGAGGGACACAAATATCTCTGTACCTTCCTGTCAATTTTGCAATGAAAATCAAATTGCTCTCCAAATGAATTTAATTTTTAATAAATTAACAGAACAACAGAATAAAAATATTTTATGGCATAATAATTTTTATAAAAAATCATTTCTCCTCTACCAACGAGAAGCTGCCCTTAACCAAATACAGAGTGATAACCTAAGAAAGACAATGACACATTAACCAAGACACCAAGGCTTAAACATACAAGAGACTAAAAGATATTAGGAGAACATTTGCATATCAGGGCCAAGAACAGACATTCCAGAAACCATAACAATAGGCATTCTGAGTTCTCTTAATTTTAACTACTGAGGATTCTTTCTTTCTTTCTTTCTTTCTTTCTTTCTTTCTTTCTTTCTTTCTTTCTTTCTTTTTTTGTGGTACTGGGGATTGAACTCAGGCCCTTGCACTTGCCAGGGAAGCACTTATTCTACTGAGCTATCTCTCCAGCCCCACTACTGAAGCTTTTGACAATGATAACTAAAAATATTTCCTTGATGTTCCTTGTCATGGTCTTTTTGTTTTGTCTGCTTCTTGGACTCGCTCTCTAAATGGTCCTCTTCCCAAGTGCTCAATTTTTGGTCACATGCTACAGCTGAGTTGCTTCATGTATTTCTCTCATTTCTATGAAGAACACTAGTAAACACAGCCACAAATTTGTGTTTTAAACTTGATAGATATTATTTTCTACACATGGTTTATTAATATTCAATCAATTCCCATACAACTTTAAGCAAAACGTTTGTTAAGTAAAATCTATTGTCTCTCACAACCACTCAGGAAAATAAAAAATGTCAGAGAAACACAGCCTCAAGCATTCTTTCTTTTTTGGGGGGTGTTTAAAGATTTATTAAAAGAGAATTTACAGAGTGTGATCATGAGTGGATGCAAGATGAGACTGATGACCGTGCTTGCAGCACACGAGTCTAATCTTTTATACCTTGAAATGAGAAAGAATACAGAAAAGGGAAATTCCAGTCAATGGTATCCTTAGCTATCTCGAGACTTTCATAATGTATTTGCTCTGTGTTTAAGTTAACTGTTTAGATTCCCTACAACCTGGTCAAATGTCTTAAGAAGGGGTGAAAACAAGGTAACTCCTGGGAGTGGTGAGTGTTGCAGGCAGCATTAATTACCTTGGTACCTACACGCTTCCTCTGGTCGCTATGTCCTGCAACTTACTTTGAGGGCACATACCCAGAAAATATTTCCACAGCACTCTACTCCTTGCAAGTACTTTTGCAATCTGTATTCTTCATCTTTTTTTCCCATAATTTTATTGATAAACAAACAGCAATGAGACAGTTTCAAATCAAATTGGTAGGACAGTTTCAATAATTAACACACTGCATACATTCTTCCTAGTGGTTAATTGCTGTACAAGATGCGGACATGATATCCTATTTACAAACACCAGAGGACTTCCATTTCAGTTGCCCTCATAATAAATAGCAACCAATGTTATTTGAGGGATTACCATGTGGCAGGCATACTTCTATGTGCTTTGAAATGGAGAGGCATGATATCATACTCTGATAAATAAATATTTATTGATGAAATTGAGGCTTAGAAAGATTTTGTAATTTGTTCAAGTTTACACTGCAAGAGATGAAATGGCAGTGCAGTGCTGTCTCTTATACTTATTCCCTTATTGCATCATAATCATATCAACATCATGAATCTGAGGTCTATAATGAAAAAGATAAAGAAGCCCCAACATTTCTTTCTCCTCTCCTTTCTCTGTACCTATGTAAATTAACATAGCCATATCTGCCTTGAATCCTGAGAAAATGCCTTGCACTGAAGACATTAATTCTTTCTCTTTGTCCAGTCATTAACCAAATCCTGTTATTCTAATATATGGAGTAGATAGATTTCTCTCCATCTGTAGCATCAGGGTCTTACTGTGCTATGGCTTGCTGAGTATGTTCAGGGAGCATATGGAAAAGTAGATCTTGAACTCATTGGTACAAATACAGATTTGAGGGCCGGCCAAATAGCTCAGTGGATTAAAGCAACTACAAGCAGACGCAGTGCTTGGGAGTTCAATCCCCAGGCCTGCTGTGCCGGCCCCGCCCCCAGGGTGCACTGAGACATGGATTGAGACTAGGTGTGATGGCGCGCACCTGTAATCCCAGTTCTTGGGAGACTGTAAACAGGTGGATCACTGTGAGTCTGATCTAGTAGTGAGACTCTGAACACCCTGTAGACCCTTCCCTAAAATACAAACAATAATACATATTTGAAGTTATGTGCTGAAAAATATCATTTGAGTGTTTCTTATGTAGGTAAGGCCCTGGGTAGAGGTGATGCATGAGGACATAAAAGCAGTAGAAAGCAAAAACATAGACAAAAGAAAATATGGAACTAAAGGGGATTTGACCAACCTAAAATTTGCATTCCTTTATTTTCTCCATCCTTTTTCCTTTCTATTTTCTCATTTAATGTGACCATTACTTCAGAGAATATGAATGAAACAGAACATCCAATGACAACTATATCTAGTTTGAGATTCTCATGTAGCTCAGTTAATAGATAGAAAAGTTATATAATCAACATTATAGTTACTCTGCAGAATGAGTCGCATTAGGAAAGAAACCATAGGTGAATAATTCTTGTTCATTAATTTATGACATCTACCTTAAGAGATTATTGGAAAGGAAAAGATGAAGTCAACACAAACACACACACACACACACACATACACACACACACACAAATATAGACACATATCTTCTTTTGATATTTGTTTCTTTCAAAATGTAGATGATTTACATATTTTTCTTGTGGTTCAGTTTCATGAGTTGAAAATAAATACTCACAGGAAAATACACTGAAGTTAAAATTATTTTCAATGATCTCTCATAGGAATTTGTAACTACTTTGCAAGTTAAACCTCTCCCATGTTAGTATTTCTCTGTTAAATATCAATCCATGCTTCCTTTTGTTCAATTTAAATTATTTTTTTCAGTGTTTTAATTTCTATATCAAGTCCATCCACAAATTTTATCTCTTTTTTCATAATGTACTCAAAATATAATCATTTCTCCCAGGTCAATGGGCACTAATTTAGTCCTGGTCATACATCTGCACATTTGATTACTATACCACGTCTTAAACTGTCTCTCTGTATACTATGTTCTAACCTATATTGATTCTGGTTGCTACTCAAAAGTCTGTGTCTAGCCTCCAGTAATATAAAGCGAAAGTCTCTACAATGGCCAATAAAGCATCACTTGATTGTTCTCAAATATGACTCTACCTGTAGTAACTTTTGCTCTTATCTAGTATCTCTGATCCAACCACACTGACACTAGATATCTTTCCAACACACATTCCAATTATATGAACTTTGTGCATGTTTTTCCCTCTGTTTTGAACTCTTTTCCGTAAGATATCTGCAAGATTCATTGCTTTTCTTCTTTCAATTATTTCTGTCTCTTCAGTTAGGCTTCCTTAGAGTAAGTAACCCATGCCTTGCAACATACCTATTCTATTATATCTTGCTCTATCTTGCCTCTTAGCACTTACTTTTTACCAAAATACTATAGTTGTAAGGAAAGAGGAAGTAAACAAGTTTATAAAGAAATGATTTGATATTAGTTTGACTTATAGCATCTGATGATGAATAGAACTTTGTCTTTTAATCACTATATTAAAAAGCCTAGTGTGTCATGCCAACACCACCCCTGGGGCATTCTGAGACAGAGATTGTGACTGGATGTGATAGTATGCACTTGTAATCCCAGCACTTGGGAGGGTGAAAACAATAGTGTTACTATGAGGCCGATCTGTGTAGTGAGATCCTGTACACTCTGTACTAAATACATAAAAACAAAAAGTCTAGAGCAGTGGTGGCATACCTATGGTACATCTACCACAGAAAGCTGTTTATAACATTAAAAAACTCCAAACAGCTCACCATCACTGATCTAAAGCATCTGACCAGCAATATTTGCCCAATAACTGAAGTAGTGAATGGAGGCTTCATGCATATTTCTCTCTAGGCATGTGTCCTTAAACACAAACGATTTGTTGTGAAGGATAACATCATGCACAAATATATTTCAAATATTAATTTTATGTGTGGTACAATAACTATAAGTAATTTTAACAGTCAAAACCAGTTATTGGAAAAGTATCATCCATGACTCATGTACATTATAAAAATTGCTATGTTTGGGCAAGGTGAACTAAAGGAAAACATTCAGCAAACTCATCTATAATTCACATTTTTTCTTCTGAAAAGGGAAGATTAAACCAAGCAATGACTTCAGTCACATATCTAATTAAAGTAGTCTGCTAGTCCACATTCATCCATCAGTTGCCCACAATTCTGGAAAAGCCTGAAAGTGATTGATTATTTATTGATCATTTTTGTCTATTTGTACAAATATATGTCTCTACATACAGAATTGGGCTAATGAAACAAGGGTTTAAATTAGAATAATCAAAACATTCTTCAAAACATACTCAGCTTTTTTTTCAAATTATTTTAAAATCTGTGCTCTATGAGTATTGCAGGAGATATCTCTCAAGTAAACTTACATCAATAGATTATTGTCACACTTGGTCTTAACCCTATGTACTCTGGCTACCACGATTACAACCTAACTGAGGATACAAGGAAGGCTGAGGAACTTTTATAAGGTTAAAAAATAAAAATATAACCTACTAAGCCCAGCACAGAGGAAGGCCCTCAGATTGGTACTAAAATGAAATTCTCCTGAAACTAAATAAAGAACAAAAGAGTTATTTTTGTATATGAAAGCATCACAGTGAAAGAAAACATGGAGAAATAATCCATATTAATACCTAAATAGAATGTTTCAAACCTTGAGTCTATATTAATTTCTTTCCTCATCACCTATCTGCTACAAAAAATATAACGAGAAAATTTTAAAATATCATACGTACATATGAGATATGCATTTTAAGCCTTGAAGTGTAAAACAAAGGACTTTCAGGATTTGAAATATATAACCAATAAACAATCAATAGAAAATTTATTTATTTGTTTTGACTCCTTAATACCAACCCAATTAGATTATTGAATGTAGTCCCCATAAAATACATGTCAACTTAAATCAAGTTTGTTACTGTCAGCTAGAAAAAGGAAAAGGTCTCCCTTTGCTCACTAATGTCTTCAATGGCCTCTCATCACAGATTTCCTTTGATCTGGCATTCTAGGACCACAGTTTTTCAATCAAGTATCTTTGATAGACCACATCATCACCACCTGGCAATATGTTAAAAATATAATTTTTGGTTCCAATGGATATCTATTAGGTCTGACTCTAGCTACAGGCCTGTGAAATGTATTTTGTTATCTAGGGGATTCTGGTCTATGGATGAAACTTATCACCAAAAAATATGTTATTTGCTTTTTCATTTTAGATTTATATGTCTACTTCCTGAATGTAAAGTGAAGGCTTCAGAATAAAATTTTTGTGATGGTTTTGTAGTAGTAAGGTAGACTCATTACTCTATTACTCTCTCTTGCCTTAGAGTTTCAGTTTTTAAGCAGAAGTTGAATAATGAAGGATAAAAACAATATTTCATCATTGGTCCATCAAGCCCGACAGCAATAGAAACACTCAGAAATGATACTGAATTCCTTCTCACAATCTCTTGCTTCCCTTTCCTTGGTCACTGTCCATCTGGCAAGTCAAATTACTTTTAATCACTCCACAAGACTCCAGGCAATTACTGCTGCCTTCAACTTTTGTGAAACTGTCTCTGCACATACAATGCCAGATTAAACGGTACCTTCTTCAAAATGCTGTTCATTTGTCCAAGCAATTAGCCCTTCATCCATGTATGCTTCCTCAGTACTTCTCTTAGTTTAAAGATCGTCACTTAGTTTGCTTACTTGTATATGTAATTATTACTTCGATCAGATAATCATCTTTTTTGGAAGAAAATCCATCCTATACTGTGCCTTCATCAATGTATGATAATTATGCTTGAAACATAGGTGCCATTCGGAGGACAACTACATTTCCTAAATGTTGAAGTTTATTTCAGATGGGATGATACCAGAGTGCTGACTCTTCTTTCCCAAATGAACATAAGTCACTAAACTGAATATATGCAGTATAATTAAGAAGTTAGGGCCACAAAGCACAATAAATCAGACAAAGAATGCAATGTAGATATCCAGAATTGTTCTGCCAGCAATTACCAGGGGAACTGGTAAAGATTTACATTTGCAAACTATGTTTGTCACTGAAATCATTGCATAGCATGCAGGTATAGTAATCATCAGTTCTTTCTCATAAGATAATTCAGAACATAGTAATATACAGAGCAAAACATGTGTACCTTCTGAAACTACCTGGAGGTATCAAGATTTCAGTAGCACTGGGTTGGGAAAGAGTAAAGTATTTCTAAGAAGGAACTGCCTTAGAAGCAGATTACTTGTCTCTCATTTAAAATAGTGAGAACTATGTTAATCTAATTTTGTTTCACTAACGGAATGCTATCCTCTGTTGCTTGGGTACTTTTCAAAGATTAGATTCAGGAAAACATTCAAGGGAATGGTTTTCAGTGTATTAAACCATTTAACACAATTATCTTTATTCCAAACACAGAAACATCAGTTTAAAGTCACCTTAACACTACATAAAGGTGTTAGGGAATCTACTTACTGGTTAAAGGAATATTGTCTATGTCTCATAACACTATTTTAAATAAATATTCCTAGTATCTCTCAAACAATATTTCATGATTGAGCAAAACAAAAAGCAATATTCATGAAAGAAAATACTCAGTTTATTTTGTGTTACTGAAAACTATGTAAAAGCACTCACCAAAACTAAGCATGTAAGACATTAACTTTTCATCTGTCAGACATCATCCACACATGATCATCTAAGAAGCTTCCTAAACAATGATCACATCCTGAGGTTACTAAACATTTAAAGATGGATTAAAGCACTTGCTATTCTAATAAGCATTCAATATGTTCTTCTTTAAATACTCTCCAAACATCTTTTCACTTCTCAGAGATTAAAAATTTTGTGATGTGTCCTATGAAAAATGTAACACTTAGGAGGTGAAACAGTTGTCAAACAGGAAACAGATACTAAAATAATATGAGTTTTAGATTTTGGTTCCTAGGTTCCAGGTACGTCTCTTCCATTCATCTTAGGCAAGCCACTCAAACTCTCAATGCTTCTCTTAAATATTTATCTTTTTAGGGAACTGGAAAAACTAATCATCAAAATCTACTTCTTGATAGATTTATTAATATGAGTTATATAGGTACAAGCTTTTTGGAAAGAATGAATTCTAGTTTCGTCAATCAATATTTATTTCTCTGAAACAACTGGTCCAAGTTCAAGGAGAACATTAACCAAAACCTTATACAGGCTGCTCATCACCAACCAGATAACATAGTTCAGAGCCTTTCATCCCCTCTTATAGAGTAGGAAAAAGAAGCAGGAAGCCAGGAGCACAGGATTCAATTAATATGCATAGTAAACCTTCTAGAAACACCAGCTCGGCTGTATTACTTTTGTTAAATCAGGAATCTCACTATATATCAATTTAAAGCTTTCCTTATATAAAGAAAAGTACATATTCTTTCACTGAAATAAGGTTTGGGAATTATGTGCCAGTCTAATTCTTTTATAAGATAAAAATTTTAAACTCATTTGAAATGTATAATGCACTTTGCTGAGCACATATGAATGTGTGTATGCATGTGCATGTGTGCATATGCATGTGCATTTTTAAGCCATGAATTGGCATAGAGTGTTACTGAGATAATAATGCATACATGAAAGACAGAAGCAGGCATTCAGGTGAAAATCAGTCATCAAAATTTTACTTCTAATATCTAGGTTTATACAGGTTGAGCACCCTCTATACAAAATGTTCAAGACCAGAAGTGTTTCAAATTTTGTAGCTTTTCAGACTTTCGAATATTTTCATAGACATTTACTGGTTGAATATTCCTAATGTAAACATCTAAAATTCTTGAAGGTTGGAAAAAAAATTCTTGAAGGTAGCAATATTTTTGAGTATTTTTCTAGCAATCATCATGATTCTGATTTTAGAACATTTAAATTTTCAAATTTTTTGTTATTAGGAAGGCTCAAGTTACATAATATCTTCATACAAAATTCCACATGAAAAGGGCATGGAAGAGATTCAAGAGAGATGTAAGATCAGGAAGAGTAAAAAAAGACTTAATAAGCTTCCTCAAAGGTAGGAATTGAGTGATGTTGCATACTACAAATCTCTACACTTTCCCATAGATTATCCATGATATGTGTGCTATGATGACTTTAGGGACACTTGGGACAGAGGTTTTCATCACTCCCAAATAAGACATGACATGAGAACCAGATGCCCTTTATTTAGACACATTCCTTTGGCTATTTGAAGCATATCAGTGGTGGCCACAATGGACTAATGATTAGGATATTCTCATGTAGTATTTTAGATACTAACTAGCCTTTGAGAATGGAAGCAGGAAGAAAAACACTCAACATTAAAAGGGTGACTTTCTCAACAGTTAGATTGTTGGGGGTATCAGATTCTATAGAAACATAGTTATTAATATTTTTGCAAACAAAATGATACATTACACACAATGATGTGGGATTTAAATCCATGCTTAGTTTAATACCATCACAAAATTATAGAATTAAAACACAATATCTGTAATTTAAATGCCATGTTCTCACAAGACCAGATGATAGCATGGAAAAAAATAGAAGTAAATGGGAAAAAGATATTCAAGTAAAAAATCTGATAAAGGTTAAGATATTTTTAATTCAGAATCTGTATTTCATAGTGAAAACAATTGAAGTATTTTTGCTTCTATTGTAATATTTGTACGGTCCTTTTAACATGTGGTTTATTATAAGTAAACATGGATATAAAAGAAAAATGAGTCTCAGAAAATTTAAATGTGATATTTGCTTTTCTTTCCAAAATAAATTAAAATGGGGGCTGGGGAGACGTCTCAGTGGAATAAGCGCTTCCCTGGCAAGTGCAAGGGCCTGAGTTCAATCCCCGGTTCCACCAAAAAAATAAAAAATAAAAAAAACAAAATAAATTAAAATGTAGATATGTTTTCTTCTGAGTACAGAGGGATGTCAAGGAGTCTGATTTATTGAGTCACAACTTTGATGTTACCTCGCCTTATGATGAGTCAATATTGAAAAAAATATTTTGCATCAATGAATTCTATCTCATGATAGGGTTATTCTGAGGAGGTGCATCATAAATTTCAGTGTTACCCTATGCGTTGGAGAAACAGAAAAACGTTAATATACCACAACATCATAGGATCTTGTGATGTCATAAACAATACTAGATATGTATTTCTACTTAATTTAAGTCAAAACTAAAGCTTTATGCCATTCTAGGAAGTTTCAGACAAAGTAGGAAATTTAGAGCATGAAAATCAGTACAGGGCTGGGGAGATGGCTCAGTAGAAAAAGTGCTTCCCTGGCAAGCGCAAGGGCCTGAGTTCAAACCCCAGTTCCGCAAAAAAAGAAAAACAAAAAAGAAAAAGAAAATCAGTGCAGAGATAATCAAGTGCCAAATCAAAATCACCATATAATCTACTGAGAGATGATTTTTTTATACCTTTCCATTGAACTAGTTAAAAACATTTTATTTTCAGGGATTTTTATTTTTTATACAAACACACACATGAAGCAAGTTTTATGGAAAATGATGCTTTTAGTCATTATATCAGAATTGTAGTTTCTTTTAATAAGCTTGGGTGAATAGGTAAGTGCATTATCTCATAAATTATGTTTAGTATAAGGAAACACTAGAAATTTCTTTAGGATTATAACATATCTACACATTACATGGAGATAATATTTACCTTGAATTGATTTTATCCACAAATGGCTTTGTTTTTATGGGAAAATAAATATTGTTTGCTCATCTTTATAGAACGGATATGATAAATCACATTCTAATAGAAATTGTTGGAAATGGAGGTTAATAGAAGAGTTGTTTTGGAAAAAAGATATGGTTTACTTTTAAATAGTCCTGAGAAAGTGATAAATCAGTAGATTTACTGTAAAGACATACTTGGCTTCAAATGACATCAAAGTGATAAGGATATATTTAATCAGATTTATTTCCTTAAAACACGCCCCTTTTATGTCTCCGCAAAATAACAAAGAACTACTTCACTATCACTTTAAAATTTAAGAATATTATAAAATGTGTGTATAGTTTACAGATAAATCTTAAGTGGCTATTATTTTTATTATCATATATATTTGTATACCTGTGATATACAGCCAAATCATAATTTTCATTGCTTTTTCTCTCTTTTTAAAAATCTTCCACACATTCTCTGTTTTATGTTAATTAGGAAAATTTATTTATGATAAATGTTCACAGAATGTGCTTCACAATCTGGCTTCATTTCCGCAGTCATCTCTGACCCTTAAATGAGAAACTTACTTTTTCACAAGATGGTTTACTATTTGTGGTAAAAGAATGTTTCATTGTGATTTGCATTAATAGTTTTTTTCCTTAAACTTCCTTTACAGTGAACTATCTATATTATTAATTAAGTGTATGTTCTCTGTTCTTTTAATGCACTGGTAATGAACAATGACTTCATAAACAAAGTCCATCTTTTCTTCAATGAACCCATATATCAGATTCTCATAAAGGTTTCCAGATTCCTTCTGACTCAGAGTGCTGCTTGCTCAGAAGAACCACATAGCTCATTCTGTTCTGCACCATTTAGCACTTAGTCAACATCTCCCCACTGACCATCTACAGTCCATGATATGAAAGGTACAACTTTAATTCTCTGTATATTATAAATATACACTTCTATTCAAAGCCGCTTAGTGATATATTAGAAGTATAGTCAGAGCCAGTTTTTGATGCAACTGAATTGTCAAATGATGTTTCACAAGTACACTTAACCTTTTACATCATCAAATGATTTAAAACTAATCAACCAGCTCAGATTTATCTTAATTCCTTTTAATTTCATGTATCTAAAAATAATGTGTTACATTACCTGATGATTTGGCAAAAAACATAACATAGTATAAAGATGCCAAAAACTAATGGATAATACATATACACATGTGTATATATCTTACCTTCAGATAATTTTTCTTCTGACTTACTAAAATCATATTTATATGCCTGATACTTAACATATAATTGTTCATGGAACCTTTATTTATGAATGAATGATCTCTCCAATTCTAACAGATTTAGGGAAAATATGTATGGTATAAATAAGTGCCATTTAATGATAAAATAATTGTGATAAAGCAGTTAATATACTCTGTATGAAGTTATTCCACAGATTAAAATATATGGGTATTTATATAAGGCAGAGATTAACATATATAATTATTGAAGGGTAGTATCAATAATGTAATCATATAAATCAGGATATTATTCTTGGTTTGTGAATCAGTATGTGAGAGGTAATTAATGATTCCTGAGAATAACAGTGTATAGTGAGTAAAGCACAATTTAGAATTATCAGACTAAGAAGACAGTGTTTATCTTTGTCATGTTTGCATACCTTGCGAACATAACTCATTTTTACTCAGATTGACATGTTATTATTTAACATTGGACCATATCTTTACTTTTTTTAATTTTTAAAACAGTGCAAATTTGAATTAAAACTGACAAATACAAGTGATACAAAATTTCACTTCATAAATGAATAGAAATTTCATAGTATTTGTTGTCTTGCATAATGTTGTCTTCCAACCAGTTATTCATATTACTAGATATATGGATATAATATTGGAAAAAGAAATGTATAAGAAATTAACCAGAGAAAAACTGCAAAAAGTTGAAAAAAGGAAACAAAACAAAATAAGTATTATCTGATCCTTTCCATAGACCAGCAGAAATGCATGTTACAGTTGTCCAAACCATCCTGCTCACATACATAAATAAAACACTTTCCCTCACTACCTCTTCTCCTTAACTCAGTAATTCTTTCCTTTTGAATAAGTTCATTCCCTTTTCCTAGTATCTATTGTACCCTTCAGATTCTATTTTTCTCTTTCAGGTTCTCACACTATGGAGATGATACAATGTTTGCGCATGCGGGTCTGATTTATTTTACTTAAGAGTATTTTCTCTAGTTGCATCCATTTACTGACAAAAGACTCAAATTTATCCTGTCTTATAGCTGAATAATACTCCATTGTGTAAAGATAGCACTTCTTCCTTATCCATCTGATTCATCTGTATATTTGATTCAAAGCATACATCTACTGTCTTGTTTCAAAATTCCAAAACTAACACAAATGTAATGACATCAATAGATATAATAATTAATCTGCCTTAGAAATATTTTGATAATTACAAATTCCTATCATTAACATTTGAGTTCATGTTTTATTTTATAATATTGTTACATTTTGTTTTTATTATTTCTATCTCATTTCATTAAAAGTTGTCTATTCAAAGTTCCTATTTATCTTTATTTTCAAAAACTCTAAAATAAAGTTTAATTGTACTTATAAAAAATCCATTATAGAAATTTAATAATTGCTGAGCTGTTAAGAAAATAATAAAAAGAAATATCAGTAAAATTCAGTAATTTGTGCATATATATATGTAATTTCAGTAATTCATATTATATATAATTTCCTATATATACATATATATATATGAAATAGAACAAGAATGACTTATGAAACATTCATTGTCCTAAATCTAGTATGATTGAAAGAATATCCATTTTTTTCTAATGTTAAAATGTAAAGTATTACAATCCAAATATTAGTTTTCCAGGTAAAAATATTATACCTGGAAAGTAGCCCTAGGGATAATGAGTCAAGCCATAAATAAATATTGTAAAAATATGGACAAATATCTGCAGTAAAAGAACATAATTTGTCACTTTAAGTTATTTTATATATTCTCTAAGGTATAGAGGCCAATTTGATCTAGATAACTACATTAGCTTTTCTTGAACTTGGTAAGGATTAAGAGAATAAAACATGATAATATTCACAACAATAAAATTTCTTCAGATCTTCTAATATGTAACACATAGTAGCCATTGATAGATTATAATTCTATGATGACATATGTGATTATAGAAATTCATATTATTGAGAAGAACCAAAGATGAATGTTTTATAAAATTAATCTCTTTACCATACATACTGCTGCTTATTTCTTAATTAAAATTCAACATAATCTTCACAGATCTTCAGAAGTAAAATAAAATGACACCGTATAAATTATGAACTTCGAAATTCACGTTTATATAGTTCATTTCACAAATTTCACAACTTACATCTCAAAAGCCAAGTGACAAGATACTTTTACCTTAGAAAATTGTGCATTTATCCATTTTGTGAATGTTTTCTTTTGAACATCTTCTCTTTCATCTACAATGTAAAATAAAAAGTATAAAAAGTTAGAAATTAATTTCACAACCATTATTTCACAATGAAAATAACTTTAAAATTATTATATATTAGTGTCATTTTATATTAAATATTAAACACATTCATAAGTGAAATTAATCATGAATAGTATTGGTACTGGATATTGAAACTAAAGTTATTACTGTAAGATAATATATATGCTCAAGTTCACAATAATTCAAATATTGCATAAATACATTTTAGAAAAATATACTCTTCAAAATATACAACTGATATTAGTAACTGCTCTGGTATAATAAAAAGAAACTTTTAACCATCATTTTTTGAGAAAAAAATAACATATTTCTCAGGCTTATCCTATAGTACTGTTCCCACACCCATAAATAAATATAGAAATAAATATTGCCTTCCTTGCCACGTCTACATACTGTACAATGTGCCTGATCCCCTTGTGGAACAAGCTTCCTGATGATCAGAAGCTTGGCTTAGTTATCTTTGTATCCCAGAAACTAGTACATCATATTCACAAATTAGGAATGGAGAAAATATACTTGATAAATATGTAAATGCATTAAGGCAGAGGCACTCCCACAAGTCCCAAATTTCTAGCTCCTCTTTTTATCTAAAAGTCTAAAAATTTCAAATAAAAATGCAAATGATACTCTTCATGGCTTACATATAAATACTCAAAGGTAAAATCCCTAAGGGCTTACGCTAAGGGATTAGGGTAAAAATTATTAAGAAATCGCTTTATAGAATTTATGCTTCTAAAAATTATCTCTTTTCTTAAGCTAGAAATTAGTATTGAGTAAAATGGACATAAAAGAATCATCACTCTTGATTTATTAAAATGTCTTTTCAAAGCCAAAACATATCATTGAACTGCTGCAAATGTGATATCAGGTAACATTCAATAAATGAATGCATCATGAGATATTTAATATTTAATGATTGTCACATTTCAGTTTCTTGGCTCAAAAGAATCAATATTGAAATACTCTGAAGAGTAATGCTATTTCCTATCACATTATTTTTCAAGTGGATGATATACAATAAAGAATCATTTTCCAATAGCAAATGCATATATGCACGATGTGTATCTGTTTATATTTAAATTACAGTATCATTACTTGTATCTTTTTAAACAACGTAATAGCAGTAGATGTATAACATATTTTAAACTATTTTCTTATAGAAGGAATTTCTACTTAATTTCACAAAATACATTGCAATTCTCCTGCCAACTATGTATATGGCTAATATCCACATTTTTATAATGTGCAAGAGCTCCTGTATATGATGTAGAAATCTTCCCTTTGTTGACAAGTATGAATAAATAAAAATAGATCATCACAATTTTAAAGCCTAATTAACCTTTTGAGTCTTTCTCTTGCCATAAATTCAGTGTTACTTTTACAAAATACTGATAAAAGAACAGGACATTTAAAATAATCAAAATTTAGTCACTGGCTTGCTGTGAAAAGACTGATTTTTTAATATCTCTTGTATTTAAAAAAATTATTATTTTTGTCAATACATCTTTGCAGAATATGATTATAGTTATCCTGGAGTATTTCTCACCCACTCCTCCACTTCTTGGTAACATTCCCTTTTGTAAAATTCCTATCTCTCTGTTTCCTTTTATCTTTTATTAGGATCTTTATTTATATTTTAGATTTCTGTTATAAAACAATATATAAAGCATTTAAGATTGTGCATCTGATTCATTTCACTTAAGATTATGCTCTCAAGATACATCCATTTTCCTACAAACAGGTCCAATTTAACCATCTCTACGACAGAGTAATACTTTATTGTGCATAAATACCATATTAATGCCATATTTTCTTTACCTATTGATCTGTCAGTGAACATATGGGCCATTGCAAGCTATAGCATTTATAAGTTTTGCTATTATAAATAGGGTTGTCCAATTAACTCTTTCCAGAATATATGTGAGAAAGGAATAGTTGCACAGAATTTCTAGTTTCATTTATTGGAGAAATCTCCATGCTGACCTATTACTCAGTGGCACATACAGATATTCCTAAAGGTAAATGATCTTATTCCCAAATCTACTTATTTTCCCTACTATGACTTAATAAGTACCCATTGGTCAAACTTTCTTCTTCCTTCCATTTGCTCTTCTCAACAAGTTGCTCATTATTATTTTAGCCTTGCGTTCTCTGGATTTCCTAAGTATTGCTCAATTGTGCGCACAAGGAGCACACCCATTTTTACTGGTATCAGAAATAATGAGATTAGAAGGTCTGCATCGTCATCATAGGGCCAAATATGTTGTTGACAAACGTTCTGCTGGCACTGTCTTTTAAGTGATTGTTGCTTCATTGCATATACTTAATGTTTGCTTTAATATAAACTGTTCTTATTAATAATGAAGTAGAACACATTTCATACATTTATTAATTGTGCATGCTTCCATTTTGCTTACAATACTTGATTTATTATTTGCTAAAGTATATGAGCAATACATACTTTAAAATTAACTGGAATAATTAGGAAAACTATGAAATGAGGTTGTACATTGATAATTTAAGAACACGTCAAGTCATGGAATCCATGGGATTATGTGAAAAGATAATTATTTTCTACATATTGAAAGAGCTGTTTGACCTCTCTGTGGAAGATTACTATTACCATGATACTCAAGAATCACTACAGAAAACTAAGATACTTATTCTTGATAAATTTAGATATTTTGCAAGTGACTATATGCCTTCTAATTTTCCTTTCATTGTTATATGAGAAAATAAGATATTTTCATAGTCTGAATCTCAAAATTTCCATTGCTTTTTCTTGTGTCACTCAAAAGTTGATAATTTTCAGCATAATCAGTTGTTTGGGGATTTTTTCTGTATTTTAGGGAAGGTCTACAGGATGTTCATAGGCTCACTACTAGATTGGACTCCTAGTGATTCTCCTGTTTATAGCCTCCCAAAAGCATAGATTACAGGCCCAAGCCACCATGCCCAGTCTGAATCCCTATCTCAGCATGCCCCAGGGGCAGGGCTGGCATGGCAGGGCTGGGGATTGAATCCCAGCCCTTATAGCTGCTTGCAGGCACTTTAACCTGTTGAGCTATTTGGCCAGCCCTAGCATGATCAGTTGTGAACCTACAGTAAATCTAAATTCAAAATGAATATTTAAATCATTACAGGGATTATTTTATTCTACAAAACGGATAATATTGTAGATATATAGTCTATAGTGAAACATTAATATGACATTGGGAAAAGAGTGACTAAGAAAGAAAGAAGGTGAATTTGCTTTCATTCAGAAGTGATTATGTTTCTGTCCAATCATTTCAAGTAACATATTACTTTTATTTTTGCTAGGGTATGTTTATAAATTATTTATTTTACTAATAAAAGATATGTATGAGTATATATTAACATAGAAACCATTCCACAGAACACAATCTTGCTTACAAATATTATTATTATTTTATGCTCTCTATGGGATAAATCCATATAAAATTAACATTACTTAATATTTATTTATTCACTTACTTATTTATTTGGTACAGGGTCTTGCTACACAATCTGGACTCATAGCGATCCTCCTGTGTCAGAATTTCCAGCACTGGGATTACAGGTGTGCATTTCCACAACCAGTTTCAATAACTGGCATGGCACGGGGCCTGCATAGCATGTGGTACTGGGGATTGTACCCTGGTATTTGCTTTGCCAGGCAGATGCTTGGACCACTGAGGTATGTCCTCAACCCATAGCTTTCCTTCATGACATAAAATTTGTGTTTCTTATCACCCCATTTTAATATAGTTACTTTTTATTCACTATATCTGTCTCTATATTTTCCAAGACTTGTGCATTGACATTGACCTTGTTATTGACTTTCATATTCCTGAATTCCACAGGGGCTTATATGTGTGATACATTAAGTTTTGATATTCCTAATTCACAAGAGCAATATTGTGCATGAACAAATCTTATCGAGCAAACAGTGAACATTACATCAAGAAAACTGACTCCTGGTCTCAGCATAGAAATTATTAGAATGGTGGTTTTCAAGTAGGCAGGCTTAGGGCTGGCCAGGTAGCCCAGCAGACTAAAGCACCTGCTTTGGCAGACACAGGGACTGGAGTGCTATCCCCAGTATGCCGTGCCATCGCTGCACACGGGGTGCACTGAGATGGCGACTGAGACTGGGCATGGTGGCACACACCTGTAATCCCAGCACTTGGGAGGTTGAAAACAGGAGAATCACTATGAGTCTGACCTGTGCAGTGAGACTCTGTAGACACTGTACTAAATGCATTAAAATAAAAATAGGCAGGCTTTATTCTCTTTGTCTGTGAATTGAAAATATTAATTATATTCTAAATTATACAGTTGATGTTAGGATACAATAGAATCATTAATGCAGGTATTTATTGAACAGTTACTCACAAAATGCTTACTATGTGTTAGTCACTGCACTAATTTTGAGAAAAAATGAGACTTGATCTTCGGCAAAGTTCATAACTCAATAGGAAACAGGCATAGTATGAGTAAACAGAAAATATTTTATGAGCAGGAGTCAAATATTTAAACAGTATTATAGGAGCATAGAGAGAGTGGAATTAAAATACGTGGCAGAAATTAGTGGCTAGGTTGTGTCTAGAAGGATGAGTGAAAGAAAGGAAAATGTTGGAGAAAATAAAAAGAATTTTGCTAAGCAGAGGACTAGGACAAAAACAGCACACACAGATATCAAAAGTGTGTGCTCTTCTTTAGAACCAATTCCACGTTGTGGTTCACTAAGACATGAGCAGATAGATAAGTGGCTTGGGAAGCAGGGTGGCTGCTAGCAAGGTGCTAGAAGGTCTTTGAGTTAGGACCTTTTCCCTTTGTCTGCTGTCATATCGGATAATAAAAGTGAAAATGTGAAAACAGGAAAGAAACCCGTTTTGTGACCATCATGAATTAAGCTCTTTACACGGAAAAATTAATAATTATCTGTGGTAAAAACAATTAGATGTCATTTTTGTGAGTTAATATGTGAACTGACTAGCCTTGTCACATCATACGTATGACAGAGAAAATAGAAATCCATTCATAGCAATAATATTCAAGTGTATAATAACTTATAAATACACACAATGAAAAAGATACAAAGGAATACTAATTTATCTCCCTTTAAAAAGCAGACAATGAAGTAATATGAGAGAGCTAATAGGGTTAGGCTATTCTCTGCTTCTACTAAAATAACAAAGAAGGGAAATATGCAATGTGGAAGATAAATGGTAAATGTTAGATAAGCTTATGTGATACCTTGGACCATTACGAAGGAAGGCTCCAAATTCAGGACATATTTAGAAAATGGATTTACCATGCTATTCAAGCTACAAAATGGCCATGTAGAATGGAGGAGGTTAGGGTGAAAATGATATGAAAAATGCTTTCCATTAAATCTGAGTAATAGCCTTTGATCACAGAATTTTAGATTTCTAGGCCCTAAGGTGACATTGGTGGTCAGTTTATAATGAAGAGGTCAGAAATAATTAAACTTCCACACAAAGAACAGAAAAATAGTGTGAAACAGGTCTCCTCACTTCTCCTTCACTCTGCAATCAGTGCAGTGCAAGTTTCCCTGCTCCTTATCCTACAATAGTTGTCCTTAATAACAGTACCTATGTCCTTTTTTTTTTTTTTTGCAAGATAGTGATGGTCTGCATAAAAACTATATTTACAGCATTCCACGTAGACTGTGTTACACAGAGATGCACAATAAGGATGTTTCAGGAAATGAGGCCAGATTTACTTTTCAGTTTTCACCTCATTTCTGTCATGAAGGCGTAAATTGTATTCACCTGTGGAAAACAAAATCATGCTCCCAAATATATGCACATCCTAATCCCTGTCATTTATTTATTTATTTATTTATTTATTTATTTATTTATTTATTTTTGTGGAACCAGGGATTGAACTCAGGCCACTGCGTTTGCCAGGCAAGTGCTTATTCCACTGAGCCAGATCCCTGGCCCCATCCTTGACATTTTAAAATAAATTATGTTGTATGACAACCAGGAGTCATTACAGATGCACTGGATTGGCTAATCAGCTAACTTTGGATAGGGGGATTACCCTGAATTGTCCAGGTGGCCTGTTATCACAAGTGTCCTAAAGCATGAAGATCCAAAGACAACAGAATGAGAAGGAAGTAGCATAGTGTTGCTGATGTTGAAGATACAGGAAGAAGCCCAGCAGCCAAGGTTTGTGAGTAGTCTCTAGAAAATGGACGGAAGGGCTGGAGAGATGGCTCAGTGGTCTAAAGCACCTACTTAGAACAAGCTTAGCAAAAGCATCAGGGACCGCAGTTCGATCCCCCAGCACCACATGCCAGCCAGCCCGCCCCCTGGTGGGCTGAGCTGGCCTCTCTCTCTCTCTCTCTCTCTCTCTCTCTCTCTCAAATAAATAAATAAATAAATAAATAAATAAATAAATAAAAGAAAATGGACGGAACAAGGAAATGGATCCTCCTTTGGAGACTCCAGAAGGTAGAGACCATTTTGAATTCTTGTTCTACAGAACTCATCCGTAATAAATTTGTATACTTTAACCTGAGATTTATGGCAAATTTTATAGTATCAATAGCAAACTAATACACAGTCTTTCAACTTTAAGGTTTATTAAGAGGCCGGGGAGAGAACTCAGTAGAATAAGCACTTGCCTGGCAAGCATAAGGGCCTAAGTTCAATCCCCAGTTCACCAAAAAAAAAAGAAGTTTATTAAGAAAAAGATTAAGTATGTATTGACACCTAGTAGAAATACATATATAATTGTGAAGAAGATGATGTTCTTGTCCTTTTGTCCTTACAACTAAGTGAGAATGAGAGACACAAAAGATATATATGAATTCTATATCATACATAGAGGTAGTTGAGGTAGTGATTATATTACTCTATAATATGATTTATATCATGTATAATTTTTCTGAGAGGAAAAAACCCACAAAGTTGTGTTGTAAACATTATAGCAGTCCCTCAGTTTATGAACTCAATTCTCTCCAAGATTCGGCTTACAAACAGAATTGGACCAGAATCGCTTCTTGGCCTTTTGGCTAAGATCAAGTGCAGAATTGGACCAGAACCAAATCAAACTTTCTCCTAAGGTCAATATTGAGCAGCGTCACTGAATTGGATGGTTTCAAGGTATTTAATAGGCATCATTCGTAACAACTATTTATTAATTATATGTTCAGATAAGGTAGTTGGGAGGGGGCATTCAATAATATTACTTATATTGGAGCATGGAGAACCCATGAAGAATTAGGCCTGACTCTGTATGAAATGAGGAGATAGGAAACACTGGGGAAGACTGAGTTTTATGCATTTTGAGATGAGAAAGACTATGTACAGTAGGCTGTTGGAAAGGATATAGCAGCCTGAAGCTCAAGTGAAAAATTTGAATTAAAATAAAGATTTTGGAGACATAAGCCTGTAAGGCATATTGTTAATGGAAACTCCCATAAAGCAACACTGCAAAGGAGATTGCACAAATTTTCTGATCTTCCCACATATATCTGGATCCTGACTCTCCTGATAACATAAGGGCCTCATCGTAACCTCTTTTACTAATCTTTACTGGAAGTCCTCCAGGGTTCTATCAATCCATCATCTCATCTTTGCTTGGTCTATTTTGCTTCATAAGTGACTCTGAAGCACGACCTCAACTACCTCCATATAGTGATACCAATGGTACCTAATTGGAATTTTTCATCTTAAGCAAGTCTTAAACTTCAATCTTTGATAGACAGATATAGCTAATAACTCCATTTAAATGTACTGTTGGTATATTAACAACACCATTAAAAAAACACCACCATTATTGTTTCCTAATAAATTCACCTAGTCTTCTCTTCCTATCAATTAATGGTAGCACTATTAAAATAGTAACCATAGAAGTGACACCTGAGTCATTATGTAAGTTTGAGATGTGATCAACCTGATGTAAGTTTATTTAGAATGACATGTAAGACCTTCATACCTTGACTGAAGCATAATTTTCTAAATTTATTATTCATCAAGGCTATTGGTATAGTTAAATATACCCCTTAACTTTATGAATGTCCCAGGTCTAGTCTAACCACACAGACAAAATTATTCCGTGAAAAAGTCACACACTTTCTAGATTTATCATTCTATTCATGCAACCCATCCAACGGCCTTTGAAAATTTTCACTCTTAAAACAGAATTCATACATGAGGGCTTTCACAGTCATATTTTCTCCCTGCCTGGTAGGATTTGTGAATCAATCCTTCTGATATAAACACGTATATTAGCATTTTATAACTGCATATATTATGTGTGTTCAACATAGGGAAATACTTTAATTCTACATTTGTGTCCTAGTATTTTTAGTACATATGTACATATATACCATATTTCAAATTATATATCCCAAATTATGTTCATCAAGCTTTAAATGTGACCACACTTAGGTGGAAGGAACATAAGGGTTTTTTTATATATAACTTCTGGGGTTCAACATGGTGCATTCAGGTAGAAATATGTTATTAGCAAGGGTTTGTTGAATGAACCAAATAATCAATTAATAACATAATCAAGTGGTAGATCTACTAAGTTCTAAGCCAATGCTTTTTCCTTCTACTTTACTGCACTACTCAAATTCCTGTTAATTACATCACTATCTTAATTACCTCTTGCTTCCTAAAACAATCATTAAGTACCCTTTTATATGAAACTGCTATTCAGTGTCTCACCCCAAAATCCGGCTTTGGAAGCGAAGTATTTCTTTCATTCCTGTGAGGAATGAAAAACTCAAATAGGGAATATTTTTGCTAAGAATCTACCTTGATTTCTCTGTGTAAATCACCTTCCATGGTATGATAAAATTACTCTCTATTTCATTTTTTATGACTACAGTGGTTTACATCACAATGCAAAATGCTATGGAGGACCTGGATGACTCTTTGTTTCACTACAAATGTTGAATCTTTCTTATATAGGTCAGCCCTCTTTATGGTAGGGCGTTGAAGTACCAACAAAAAGCAGTTTAGAAAACTATGTCAGATCATACTGAATAAAAGTCACTTCCCATTTGAAGTTGGCGAGGGCATCATATAATTACACAATTACATATTCATAAAAAGAGCAATGTCATTTATACAGAAAACTGTATAAGAATTATAGTAATATTTTATGCACATGTAGAAATTGTCATGAAATATGAAATAGTATCAGTATGCTAGAAATATCATATTGTATTTCAAATAGACACAAAACTAAGAACATATATATATATATATATATATATATATATATTCTTTTTTTTTTTTTGGTCGGCAGAACCGGGAGTGGAACTCAAGCCCTTGCATTTGCCAGGCAAGTGCTTATTCTACTGAGCTATATCCCCAGCGCCTAGAAGGATTGTTTTTTTGAGACCTGAACATGCCTTCAGGGCATTTCCTGTTTGGCAGGTATATCTGGGTTCGAGCCAGTGCAACTTGAGCCTCACTGCTTTCTCTTTTTTTAAATATTTATTTATTTGATACAGGGTTTCCCTACACAGTTCAGATTCATAGTGATCATTCTGTCTCAGCATCCCCAACACCAGGATTACAGGCATGCATCACCATGCTGGGTTTTGTAACCAGCAGGGTGCATCTAGGGCTTGCATAGCATACAGTACTGGGGATCAAACTCGGGTCCTTGTGCTTTCCAGGCAGGTTCTTAAGACAGCTGGGCTATCTCCCCAGCACAAATCCATAATTTTTTGAAAAATAATCTTGCCTTTCTTAAGTCCAAAGGCTCTGTCTTAGACAAAAAGTGTTTTGTTCTTCAACATGAAGTTTTTTATGATGAGTATAGATTAGTTTATTTTTTATTGAATATATATTACTTTTATTTTATTTTTTTTCAAATTGGTAAGACAGTTTCAATAATTAACACATTGCATACATTCTTCCTAGTGGTTAATTGCTGTACAAGATGCGGACTTGAATATCATCTCATCTTTGCTTGGTCTATTTTGCTTCATAAGTGACTCTGAAGCATGACCTCAACTACCTCCATATAGTGATACCAATGGTACCTAATTGGAATTTTTCATCTTAAGCAAGTCTTAAACTTCAATCTTTGATAGACAGATA
>NW_004524617.1:947819-958144 GCF_000260255.1 Octodon degus | reverse complement strand
CAACATAACAGCATGGCTTTACTTCCTATATTTCGTCTTCATACTTTTCTACTGGATGGTTAAGACCAAGGTAAAGCAGGACCTGTGCAACAGGAGTTGTAGCTTTTGGGTCTGAGAAGGTCAGTGAAAAGGTTGGATATGGTGAGATTTTTGGACTTAAGTATAAACATAAGAAGCATATAACTCTTTATGCCTCACTGCTTTCTTAAGCAGCACGTAAACAACTGAGCTAAGGGGCGGGCAGCCAAGAACATATATTTTATAACTCTACAGCATAAAGTAAATTTTTCAGCTTCTCTAGGGCTCATTGTTTCCCTCTGTATCATGAGGATGACATCAATAGTACAGAACTGGAAAGGCTGAATATCAGACACCTAGTGTGCATCCTAATATTGGAAAATCTGAAGAAAAGAATGTGCAGAGGAAATATTTCCATCCAGATGCATCACGATGTCACATGGGTCTTCTGTAAAATTTGCATAATCTCACAAAATTAAAAAATCTAAGTGATAGTTGTACTAAAAATTGGTAATACATTTTTAACATTAATATGTATAAAGTATTGATTGAGAGATAGTATTAATAATAAAAAATGAGTATTTTTGTGGTACAATTTACGAAGTGATTTCAAATATATCTTTTTGTTTCAAAATGAATATGTGGATATAAACTTGGTATGGGCTGAAAAATGTTGCTATTAATAATATACAGGGGCCAGAGAGATAGCGCAGTAGAATAAGTGATTACCTGGCAAGCACAAGGGCCTGAGTTCAATCCCCGGTTCCGCAAAAAAAAAAACCTGTTAACTAGATGCCTATTTTCACATCTCAACTCATTCAGTTTTATATTTAAAATATTTAACTTCTCTACAAAAAATTAAAATACGTTATTCTGTAGTGTACACTGATATATTTTAATGAGTTGCACCACAATTCTTTGTAAGAAACAGGAAAATAATAAGCTAAATATGCAAAACAATCATTTTCAAATGTCTTGCTAATATTTTAGAAATATATAATTAAACACAAGGCTCTTTTTGGATATATTAACAGACATACTAAAACCATAAGATATATACACATTCCTTCAGCCAAACTACACTTACCACTGAAAAGTGGAATTAATCATAGCAGTATCACAGTAACAATTACAATTTGTGATTTAGCATCCTGTAAGACATAAAATATGATTTTTTCAGGGGAGGGAGGTATAATTGAACCCAGAGCCTTGTGTATTCTAGCCTAGCACTTACAATTTAATGATATTTCTAGCCCTTTATAAATGTAACACTTATTTTTTTATTATTTTAAACAGAATAAAAATATTATTAAAAAGTTATTAACAACAATACAGAATTGTACTATACAAGATGATAGGAATTAAACAATGGTTGTTACAATGCATATTATTGTCTTCAAAATGTTCAGGATCTCATGAAACTTCCCAGGCTAGACTTCAACTAGACATACTCCAGCCGCAGCTTTCCCAATAATTATGATTATAGTCCTGGCCAAAATATAATATGGTGCTAAGAATTATTGAAAAATAAATGTCAATAGTTCTCTATTATTAACTATATATTTAATTGCATTAAAATTTTGTGCACAAGTTGGTCAATTGCATTTTTACTTACAATTCTTTTTTCCTTCTCTGAACTTTCCATGTGTAACTGGGGGGTTTACACTTCCTGCCTGAATGATGGAGCTTGGTTGCATGTCTCCCCTTGCCCAATAGAACACAGGTAGGCATGACCATAGCAGTTGTAAACTAGGTTGAAGAATTGAGAACAGTTTTATTCTTTGTATTTTTTATGCCCTTGGAGAAGATCCCTTATGCCTGGAAGAAATCATATATGGACTTGACCAGAATCTAATGACCTACAGGGCTTGAAACAGATACATTAATGAGAAAGAAATGCTAGTTCTTATATATCATTGCAATTTAAATATTACAGACCATTAACTGATAATAAAGTTAAACAGTATAAAGAATAAACAGTAAATACATCTTACAGAAAAAGAATCAGTGGGCCAGCAAAAAAAAAAAAAAATAAATCAGTAGACTAAGTGCCTGCTTAGGCAACCTCAGAGATCAGGGTTTTATACCTGGTCCCATATGTCACACCAACCCCGCCCCTGGGCATACTGAGCTGGTGACCTAGTCCAGGTGTGGTGGCACATGCCTATAATCCCAGCACTGGGGAAGCTTAAAACAGGAGGATCACTATGAGTCCAACCTGGGTAGTGAGACCCTGTACAAAATGCATAAATTTAAAAAAAAATCAGTAATAGTGGGCTACATATAGTATAAGTAGAGGGTCATATGTCATTATTTAAATTGAAAATGAACTGGTGCATACCTTTTAAATAAAAGTATTAAAAACTCTACAAAATGATTCCATTCAGAATATATTTCCTTTTCTGTCTTGGTCTTTCTAACATGCCATTCACAATTTAAACAGTAAAGAAAACATGTTTTTCTCACACATGGCCAAGTATTAGAATAAAAATAAATATTTTTCTAAAAAATTACGAATAAGTTCCGGGCTGGAGAGATAGCTTGGTGGTCTAAGTGCCTGCTGGGCAAGCTCAAGGGCATGGGTTCAATTCCTGGTACAGCATGCTGTGTGGGCCATCTAAGCCAGGTGTGGTAGTGTGTGCCTGTAATCTCAGTGCTGGAGAGGCTAAGACAGGAGGATCACTACGAGTCCAAGCTATGTAGTGAGACCCAAATAAAGAAAAGATTTTAAAAGTTATTTTTAAAAAAGAGTAAGTTCTATGGAAGTTCAGCGGGTTATGGTAACAGCAACAGTTAGTATTGAGAGTGATTATTTATACTTTATGACAAATACAGCAGGGAATTCAAGCAAATATACACTTTACTAATCATTATTCATGCCCTTTTTGCCAAATATAGAAGTCTTAAACCACTGTTTATAAAAGATCAAGACTCAAAGTATAAATACAGAAAACCCAAAATGTTTCCAGCATAAATGGGAAAACTTACAGTCAGAAAAGTAATATTAGACTTAGTCCTTTAGGACTTAGTGCAGAAATTTATTGCTGAGAAGATGAAAGAAGACCAGGGAGCTAATCAAAGGAAAGACTTCTGTGATTTAATCACGTGCTAAAGCTAATAGATGAACCAAGTGGAGGAGCAAAGAAAGGCCAGTGTCACAGAAGCAATTTTTATTCAGCTTGAGTTGCTAACACAGATGACAAGTGGTTAATAACAGATTCTTCCAAGATTTTTAATGAAAGATTTCTCTATTTCGAGTTTATTATGCCACTAGATACATAGTATTTCCCTTCTAACTTCTGTGACAGAATTACACATTGAGAATATTTCTCTCAGTATAAAATGTCAATTGATTATGTACATCTTAATTAATAATTTAAATAGGAATTTAAGTTAGCATGTAAATTAAGTAATTTTTAAAATTCCCATTGTCTAATATATGTGAATCCTTACACTGCCAAATTAAAAGCTCCCAAACAAGGCACTTGTAGTTAGCAGGATTAAAACTGAATCTGTAAAGAGAAATACAACCTAGAATTACAAGAGATATAGAAATTGTAGTGTAAATGTGAATTCTTTTATTATCAAAATAAGCACTGAAGATTTTCAAGTTTTAGGAGAATTTCATTCGTCTTGTATTTATAAATTCTAAATTGTATTTTAAACTTCAGTAATTACAAAAGACATTCTTAAGTCAAATAGGAAATTTTTTTTACTATACGGCAGTGTGTGTTTGCATATGAATGTATTCTGTGGTTATATACATTGAATATCTATATATAAATTTTGTAAATATTTTATATATAAAATTACCTATATATAATTTTATATTCTGATATGTACAGTTTTATGAATTGCATCAAACTGAAAACCTTAGTCTTTAAAATATGGATTAAGGTCCATATTAATTTATCCCAAGTCAATTACTTTGAACAAAGTATATATTTTTTGAAACTGGGAATTGAACTCGGGTCCTTGAGTTTACCAGGCAGGCTGTTGTGCTCCCAAGGTATATCCCCAGTCCCCAGAACATTAGCTTTTCATTAGAGAACATTAATATGATTTTTAATCAATTAAGTTTATTGGTACATTTTAGGTATATAATGATGACATTCATCAAAGGGAACTTGTACCTATACATGATATATCTTGAATTTTTTATTTGCATAACTCCTTTGACCCCTCTTCCTCTCCTTATTTACAGAATTTGTTTCCATTTTTCCCTTCTTTTCTCATTTTTTTCACAATAATTAACATATTTTTATTTTATTTGTTTTTAGGACTTCAATAATGGTTATTATATTGCATACAGTTGTCTTCAAATTAATTGTTCAGATTACCAGATATAAACATGTAAAATTGGCCAAAAAGTTTGCAGGGTAAATCCTGAGGGGATTTGACTGACCTTATCAGATAGCAAAAGGTATATTTTTAGTTATATAGGTCTTGCTTTAACTTGATTTTAACCATCCAGCAGGAAAGTGTAACCACAAGTTATAAAAAATGAAGCTATATTAATATGCTGAGCTGTAAAAGGCTCAAGTGAACAACTTTGGACAATTGCCAGTTGTGCTAACTCACCACTATTATGAACTATTGGACTATATTGGGTTATTTTGCTGAATTCAAGTATCTACAATCTTTGAACTGGCATAAAGTATGAAAATGAACTTTAAAGATTTTTACAAATACAGCTTCTCTAACAGCAATAGAACACCCATCTCTGACAAAGCAAAACAAAAAAGGGGGATATAAATAAAGGACCATTTTGTTGTGAAAAAATATATATATACAAGAGAGTTAGTCTAGACATACAGCTAATTTTTCTTAGTTCAATGAGAAGAAAGATTTGTACTAATAGTATTTAGACAAGATAGGTCTGTGTCTTGTCCTCTGAATAGTATAAAGACAACAATATTTGATGCATTAATGATTGTAACTGTCCTACTAACCGGTTTTGAAACTGTTTCATGGCTATTTTATTTCTTTTTCTTATTAAAATGAATTTTTAAAAAGTTATAAAATTAAGCAGGAGGGAGAAAAAGAATTTAAGCATTAACTGCTCCTTGCAGTAGACCAGCAGAAATCAGGAGTTCAATTATCCAAGGTATCCTATGTATATACATACATATTTCTTTTCCCCTCTCTTGTTCTCTCCTTTCCCTCATTCTAGTTGTTCCTTGCCTTTGAAGAGTTTCTTTCCCTTTCACACTATCTATTGTACGTTTCAAATTTTATTTACTCTTCAGGTTGTTAAACTAGTGAGACAATACAATGTTTACACATGTGGGTCTGATTTATTTCACTTATGAATATGGTCTCTAGTTGTATCCATTTACCTATAAAAACCTTGAGTTTTTTATAGCTGAGTAATACACCATTGTATAAAAAATTCACATCATTTTTATCCATTCCTCAGTTAATGGGCATTTGCATTGTTTTTAAGATTCTGCTATGATAAGTTGCACTGCTATAAACATGCGTGCACAGCTAGATTTGTGGTATGATGTTTTCAGTTCTTCTAGAAACATACCCAAGAAAGCAAAAGCTGTGTTTTCTTTGATCTTCCTTCCATGTAACTTCTTCACACTTTTTCTTATGAGAATTTCTCAATTTTAGGACTATGTGCTTAGCTTCTACTAAAAATTTTGAAAGACCGGTTTTGTTTTTGTTTTTGTGGTACTGGGGATTGAATTCAGGCTCTTGTGCTTGCCAGGCAATCGCTTATTCTACTGGGCCATCTCCCTGCATCTCCCTGGCACTGAAAGACTGTCTTATTGATCTTACTGAGTTACAATAATCCAATGGTTTTGCTATAAACCACTCTCTGTGGATTGAATTATAGTTCCACTACATAAATACTGTGCTTTTGTCTCTCTTTACTTATAAAATAATAACAAGAATATTCATTCAGGTTTGTTGCAAATTTTGAAAAATATGTCCACTTGAACCCTAGGTTCAGCTTGAGTTGCTAACAAGGATGGCAAATGCTTAATGACAGATTCTAACACTAACTATATGGACTTCAGCCAATCATTTAATCATATGAAAATCAGTTTCTTGCAATGAAACAAAAAATAAGTTTGGACAAGATAATCTCTATGTGTTTCTTCAGCTTTAAAATTTTATCATCACATTATTCATTCTACATTCCTCTCAGGAAGCATGATAGCATCCTCATTTGACATACATTCTCAATTCAAAATCCAGCCTTGGTACTTAATAGCAGAATTTTATTTTTTATTAATTTTATTGAGAAACAAATAGCAATGAGACAGTTTCAAAACCAATTAATACTACAGTTTAAATAATTAATACATTACACGTAGTTGTCTTCGTAGTGGTTATTCATAATACAAGATGAAGATCTGAGATCCTGTCCAAACACTATTAGTACAACTCTTTCTTCTCATTGAACTAAGAGAAAGTAGCTGTATATCTATCTTAACTATTTTGTATATACAGATACAGAATGGTTCTTCATTTATATCCCTTTTTTGTTTAGTTTTGTCAGAGAAGGGTATTCCATTGTCATTTAAATATTGTAGGTGAGTGAATTCAGCAAAATAATACACTATAGTCCAGTAGTTCACAGTAGTAGTGGAATATCCATAGGACTGGCAATATCAGAAATTTTTTACTTGAGCCTTTACAGCTCAGCATATTAATATAGCTTTAGTTTTATACCTCGTTTTTATGCTTTTCTGCTGGATGGTTAAGACCAAGATAAAGCAAGACCTATATAAAAAGAAATGCAACTTTTGTATGTGACAAGGTCAGCCAAATGCCCTCAGGAGATAGCAGAATTTTCTTGACTTATTTATGTGACAGCTCACTTTCATACTCTCTTCATCTGTAAAGTAGGTATAAAAATAATAGCTATTTCACATGTCCTTTATAAGATTAAGCAAAACATTATCTTGAAGGTACATAGAAAGTGTGTAACCAAAACCAAATAATGAATGATGCTATCCTTACCTTGAGATATTTGACCTTTGTATACTAGAAAAAAAAATCTCTAAAACTGTAAGCAAGATTTTATGATTGTGTATGGGTAGAGAATCAGTAATCTTCAACATATTCTATAAGGGCTCAAGGGTGTGAAAATGTTGGATGAAAAATATATTATTCTTGATTATATGGATATTACTTATCTTTTTTATATTTTTCAAAAAGATGGGCATTAAAAATACTAGGACTACATGTATTTTTCCTCACTATAATCTCTTTTTAATGCTTTTAAAGAAAAGTTCTGTTAGTTGTCTCTGTACCTAATATATTATTCTTTTTATGGATCTATGAGCAGTATCCAGGGTTAAAAAAAAGTGTAGTTGTGAAGGCTTCAGTTGTGCCAAAGAAAGCCAGAACTCTGAAACAAGTCTAAAAAATACTAGGCTTTTTGCATATCCCATTAGATTATATTCTTCATTAGATATTACTCTTCAACCATAAAGGATTGAACATATTTTAGCTTCATATTCAGCAATATATATATGAATGCAATTTGTTGCTACACATTTTGTTGTAGTCTTCTCTGAGGAAAGCACATCCTTCTATGTGACATCTCTTAATGTTAGATATTGACATAATGCAGTACAGTAATTGAGACTCAGCAAGATTTAACTGACTGTTTCAGACATTGTATGTCTTAATAAGTCATATATTTTTAATGCCCACTGTTATTCAACTAGAGCAGCCCATGTCATGAGGAGACCAGTCAAATATGGAATTGATCATTCTAACAGCATATAGAATACTGCCATGCCATTCAAGAAACAAATCATTTCTCACTGCATAAGCATAGAAAATTCACAGCTTGGAAACAAGTAACTTCAAAGTACAATATAAAAATGGCTGAAAATAACAAACTCTCAGCAGAGATCAGTAGAAAGAACCAATAACTGCTGAAAGCAGAGTATTGATTGGTAAAGTAATATGAAAAGAGAAAAGATATATGTTAACTTAAGCACTAAATTTAGACAAGTATTCATCGATTAGAAAATAAGAATTCAAAATAAAGAACAAAGGTCTTGTATCATCTAAATAGCACAGCTGAAGAATCAAAGTAAAATGATTGAAATAAATACAAAAAAGTAAAATGATTAAAATTAGTACACTTTATTTATTTATTTTTAATTTTTTTGGCGGAACCGGGGATTGAACTCAGATCCTTCTGTTTCCCAGTCAAACGCTTATCCTACTGAGCCGAGAGAGTAAAAGGAACATATATTACAGATTGTAACATTTATTAAAAAGACGAGTTCAATTAATAAATTAAGTAAATGCATATCTATTTTTCCAGCTTTAAAACTAGAGCACAAGTATATAATATAAAAACTATGATTGAAATTTGGTTATCTGTCATGGATATAACTCAGTGGCACAGCGCATGCCTGGTAAGTACAAGGTTATGGGTTCAATTCCTGGTATGAAAAATAAAACGAATTTTTGTTATATTTCTTTTGCATTTTTCCTTGGTTAAACTGTAAGTACATTACACACAAAAAAAAGTTATATCCTGCCTCTTCATTTAAAATAGTAACTAGGGTTTTCCCTGCTGTCAAATCACAATTCAAGTAAGTAGGTAGGTCATTTTATATGGCTCCAAGAAAATCACCATTCATATTTTTGTCACCATTAAAATATTTTGAAATTTCTGGCTATTGTACAAGGGATATAGCTCTGCAGCATGGTGTCTGCCTGGCAAGTGAGAAGTCCTAATTTCAATTTCTGATCCTAAAACAATATTTCATGCTATAAAAGTAATATTGTAATTTATAACTTTTAATTTATACAGGAAATCAGAATTATACCAGCAACTGGGGGGCTGGCCAAATAGCTCAGCGGACTAAAGCGCCTGCTTCAGCAGAGCGCAGCAGCCAGAGTTTGATCCCCAGTATGTTGTGCCAGCCCCACCCATTGGACATGCTGAGATTGTGATTGAGACTGAGTGTGGTGGTCTGCACCTGTAATCCCAGCTCTTGGGGGCTGAAAACAGGAGAATCACTATGAGTCAGATCTATGAAGTGAGATCCTGTAGACCCTGTAGACCCTGTTCTAAATACAAAAAAAAAAGAATTATACAAGTAACAAATAAAAAGTCTGTAATGTTTAATGTCAGCCTATATTAAATATATCAGAATGTAAATTACAGATATATTTCTATGTGTATATGTACCTATTTATACATATATCCCCAAAATTTATGCTTAGCTTTTGGAGTTTAGTTAGTCTCTCTATAAAAACTTCACATAAGAGATATAAGAATAAGGAAATGTTAGAAATAATCTATATTGTTTTCCATGAACAGAGAAAAATCAATCCACAATAAACAATGATACAGGAAAAGGAAAATATGACAGAAAATTTTGAAATATTTGCATTACTTTTTCTAGCATTTTCCTGAGGCACAGCTGCTATTTGCTCTCACTTTCTTTGAGAAACATTGTAATAATTAAAATAGACTTATCTTTTGGAATAAATCCCACTCTTGAAAAAGCTAGTTCAACCTTGGTATATGTTACTTGGAACCAAGTGTCCTAATTAATATAATAGACATGTAATAGTGTATAATGCTTAATAATTGAATCTTTTATTTCACATAACTTTCCAGTTACACATTCCGATGAGACGATGCTAAACTCCACTGCGTAAAGTTGAGATGTTCTATGTGCAGCCTCAGACTACCAAAACGTCTTCTAACCAGAGGCTACATTGGAAAAAAAACTGAGGTCATTTCCAGTACTTAATTAGTATATATCTGCCATAAATGCACGAAGCTGTTTTGGTTTGTTCAGTTATCCTTGTCTGTATAGGGCCATTTAAACCCAAATTAGAATTGTCTCTGGGTTACTATCAGTGATAATAAGAAGTTTCAATTCATGCCAATTATAACAATTCACAAACACCGATAGGGGTGACCAAGGAATCCAACCAGAACCTTCTGTTTAGTTTCATTAGACTCAGACTTAATGAGAAAAAGTCATTAGGATTGAAAAACTTGTAAGCCTTCTTGAGTTTCTTGCTGAAATTTAAAGAATACTGATTGCGTATGTGATGGAAACTGTATTACAGAATAAAACAATATTCAACTCAGTAAGCTATATGTGAAAATAAAACAAAAGAAAGCATGACTATACATAAAAAGGTAATTAGTAGACCACAAGAAAGGGTATGATTTCCTTTTAATGTACTTGTTTAACAGAAATCACTAATTACAAAAGCCATTTTATTTAACATTATCAATAAAACAAATCCTTAATGTCAATAAACTTGCAAAATTACATATGTGACAAAACGAAATTACA
>NW_004524617.1:942178-947719 GCF_000260255.1 Octodon degus | reverse complement strand
ATATTATATACAGAGCTAGACAAAAAATTAAATGCAAAGTGCCAAATGCAGTTAAATGTCAAAATATGAATATATCTCAGTGTTTAATCATTCCATTGTTAAAAGCCTATAATTTTCCATTGCATTTCTGTTATACTTTGTATCTAGCTGTCCCCTCAAAGTCTCATGCAGTTATAGGGATGAATTCTAGATTTGTGATTCATCCATGATCCAGCGTTGGGATTATGGGAGTAAGAGGAACACTAAGCCTGGGGTAGATGACCTGAATGCGATATAAGGGAGCCATACTTGCGCTCTGTAGCCATTGTCACTGATACTCCTTCCTTTAGCTCTTTCTGTTTTGCTGCTGCCATGAATTGCTCCCCTCTGTCACTGAAGCCAGATGAGTATGGACTGAAACCTCCACAAACTGTGAGCTAAATAAACCTTTCCTTCCTTCATTTTGGGTGTCAGGTATTTTGTCCCAGCAATGAGAGAAAAGTAACTGAGACAATTCTATAGTTTAACATATAATATGGAATATCCTGAAATTTCACAGATCAGTATTTCTATAGTTTGCCACAAATGGCAAATATACATTTATGCATGAAATTCTAACATAATTTCTTAGGTTAAATTTAGGTTACAGCTCATCACTATCTATCAGCCTCCAACAGTCTCATACACATCATCAGTGCATATAATGTTAACATTTACCTTCAACGAATATAAGTGGAAAAATTACCATTAGTATGAACTCAATAAAAAAGTAACCAAAGATTGCTTACTTTCATCTTCTCTTAGATTTTGTTTTTTTGTGCTTAATAGTGCTTATGTGGTCTGGAGCTCAGCATTGGTAGGTATTTTACTGGCCATGGGCCTTTCTTGTCACTTTGTCTCACACTTAAACTTTTGGATAGATGTTTCAGATCACCTGCCTGTCTGTGTATTCAAAGTGTGTCGTGAAAGCCTTTGAAGGAATGTAATTATAAGTTATACGACAGTGGATATGCAAATTTGGATAGAAATAATTTTATATCAGGAGAATAAATATTTTTTCTCCAGTCAAAATAAATTACTAAATTAAGTATAAAGTACAGCTTTCTTAAAATTATTTGAAGGTATGCTTCCAATCTAGAGAAAAGCCATAATGTCATGGCTTGTGTGTTGATGTCACGCCAAAGATCATGCTGTCATAGATGGGGTTTTTTTTCAGAGGTGGTTGCATGTAGAGTGTGTGGCTCTGGGATGATTATTAAACAGGTCCAAAAATTGGTTTGGCATAATTCTGGGTGTGGATAATGGGAAGAACCACACTGGGTACAAGCGCTACCCACCCTAAGGTTTTATAGCTTGGATAGAATACAAGGGACAGAAAGAGGCCTGCTCTGGTCCCTTGCTGCTTTGCTGCTTGCTGCCATGGTGCCTTCTACCTTCAGCCCACCATAAGCTGTTTCCCATCTTGGATGATCATCCATGCCACCCTGCCTTAGAGTCAGCTATCTTTGAACTGAACTCCACAAACTGTGAGCCAAATAAACCATTCTTCCTTTAACTTTAGTTGTCGGGTATTTTGTCTCAGCAAGGAAAAAGTGGCTAACACACAGTCCCTGTGTTGCTAAACATATTTTGTTATAATTTGTAAAACTGGACATGGTAGTACATATCTACAATCCCAGCACTCAAAGGGCTATGGCAGCAGGATTAAAACAAGGTCAAGGCCAGTCTGAACTACATAGTGGGAGACCCTGTCTCAAAACCACTGAAAATTAACAATTTTCTGTAGGGACTTAAAGTTCAACATATCAATACTTGATGAAAAATACCTGTTCCATGTTATGCCTAAAATGTTTGATATTCAGACAGATAGTGAGATTAAGCTTAACAGCATAGGTTGTATGGTAATAACAGTAAGCTTCTCTTTTGGAGGGTTAAAAATCTAAGTTTGCAGACTAAAATTAGAGAAAAAGGAAGGCCATAAGGAAAGCCGACATTTTGACCCTAGCCTTCCAAGGTCAATTGAGACTCAGGACATATGAGAACTTGTACTGTAACGTCATGTAACTCAGTAGTGTCCCAAATTTTCTGATCAAGGAGATTATGGGGCCAAAGAGGAAAGTGATTGATGATGTAAAGTGTGCCTAAGGAGAGTCACATGGAGAGAAAACACTCTCTCAGGCTTTCACAGAGAGCACAGTGGATAAGCAATGGCCGTGACTCATCCACAAGGCTGACACTGACAAAGATTCTACAATCTGAGGTACAGGATCTCAGGATAAATCCTGAGGGGATTTCACTGACCTTATCAGACCCAAAAGCTACAACTCTGGTTGCATAGGTCTTGCTTTATCTTGGTCTTAAGCATCCAGCAGAAAAGTATAAAAATGAAGTATAAGAAGTAAAGCCATGTTGTTATGTTGAGCTGTAGGGGACTCAGGTCAACAATTTCTGACACTGACGGTCAAGCGGAAGACCCAATACTATTATGGATTACTGGACTCTTTTAGAATATTTTGCTGAGTTAACACACCTATAATAGTCAAATAACAGAACTAAAGTGAAAAAGGGTATACAGATGAATGTCCATTTTGTATCTGTGTATTCAAAATGGTTAGGATAGATATATAGTTACATTCTCTTAATGAATAGATGGATTTGTTCTAATGGTGTTTGTAAATAGGATATCATGTCTGCATCTTGTACAGCAATTAACCACCAGGAAGAGAGTATGCATTGTGTTAATTATTGAAACTGTCCTGCCAATTTGGTTTGAAACTGTCTCATTGCTATTTGTTTCTCAATAACATTATGGAAAATATAAAGTATATTCATTGTTCTCATCTAAAATAAGAGTGAATGTAACTATTAATATAGTGCATGTGTATAGCCTATGAAGGAAAATAATTTCAAGTTTTATGTTTAGTCATATTCCATCCCTACTAAGAATCCAAAATTCTCTGCAAGAATTTTGCTTTACCCAATGAATAAAAGCATAAACAAACAAACAATAAAGGCATACTTTTATAAGTCAATAGTATAGCTCCAGCCAAAAAGCAACAAGGTCAATTGATCTACTATAATTCCCTCCAAGGAGAGAATATTTTTACCCTTGGCAGAGTACTGATGGAAAAAGTAGTCATCATAGGAAAGATAAAAGAACATAACTTAACTGTAAAAAGTTTTGAGAAGTCAAGTGTGATGTAGCATTGGTGTGATATGTTAAAAATCTCTGAAAATGCAGATTCAAAGACTTTGAATTCACTCCAGCCATCCCGCCCCCATTGACTTTTTTTTTAATTGAAAGAAAGACTAGAGGCAGGCCAATTCTCAAGAGGGAGTTGGCCAAATCCTTTTTCCCATGCCTTCTGTCCTGGAAAGCAAATGACACAAACCACCAAAGGTAAAGTAGAAAATCATACAACTCCTAGGACCAGGCAAAGGTCTGTTTCCAATGGGGTAAAAGAGTTTTTGTAGAAGTGCTTGACTTGGACTTGGGAAAGGAGCATGACATCCTTTAGGCCCAGGAAATCACATTAGTAAGAGCTCTGTGATCTATTACCATTGGATGAGGGCATGTATACAAGGCCCCAATAAAGCTAACATGCAAAAGGAAGACAGAAATCCTTTAGCACCCCGGACAACACACCAAGCAGAAAGTACCAGCAGCCCATCACTGGAGGTCTTTGAAGTCTATAGTGTTCAGAAAGTTGCCATGGCAACAATAAGAATCAAAAGCAGCTGACTATTGATTTAAATCCCATACTAACAGGAAAAGAGAACTATGCTTGTTGCCAGAATTATATATATTTATCTCATTGCCTATTATTTCCATCAGAAAGTTTAGCATTCTCTTTAAAATAGTAATAAGATGCAAGCAAAATATACCCATTTTCAAGAAGTAAATCCATCAATAAAACCAGACTCAGACACAAAATACATTCTAGAACAAAGACTTTAAAACTCTGACTGTCAAGGTAAAAGATAGATTCATTTATATATGAAAGGAAAAGGTACAAAGCTTGCATGCATAGATGGGAGGCTTCACACAAGAACAAAGGGAAATGCTAGAAATAAATAATCAATTAAAATTTTAATATAGGAATTGCCAGTATTTCTATCATCAATAAAAGTGTTAAAAGTCCTGCAAAGACCTTGGCTTCCACGATAGCTGCTGTCGCTTACATATTACCCACAATTCCTTTTACAGTCTTTCTGTCAGCTGGTTGAGATGCCAAAAGGGAAGAAGGACAAAGGCAACAAGGTGTCTCCGGCCCCTGCTGTCATGAAGAAGCAGAAGGCCAAGAAGGTAGCAAATCCCCTCTTTGAGAAGAGGCCAAAGAATTTTGGCATTAGACAGGACATCCAGCCCAAGAGACACCTCATCTACTTTGTCACATGGCTATGCTACATCCGGGTGCAGCGACAGAGGGCCATCCTGTACAAGCAACTGAAGGTGCCCACTGCAGTTTACCAGTTCACCCAGGCCTTGGACCACCAAACAGCTACCCAGCTGCTTTAAGTTCACCCACAAGTACAAATCAGAGACCAAGTGAGAGAAGAAACAGAGGCTGTTGGCCCAGGCAGAGAAGAAAGCTGCTGGCAAAGGGCATGTCCCCACTAAGAGGCCATCAGTCCTCAGAGAAGGTGTCAACACTATCACCACTCTAGTAGAGAACAGAAAGTCTCAGCTCCTGGTGATTGCACATGACGTGTATCCCATTGAGCTGATCATCTTTCTGCCTGCCCTGTGTCACAAGATGAGGGTCCCTCACTGCATCTTCTAGGGGAAGGCCAGGCTGGAGCATTTGGTCCACACGAAGACCTGTACCATTGTTGCCTTCACACATGAACTCAGAAGACAAAGGTGCACTTGGCTAAGGTGGTGAAGGCCATCATACAATGACAGATACGATGAGATCTGCTGTCACTGGGGAGGCAATGTCCTGGGTCCAAAATCTGTGGCTCATACTGCCAAGCTGGAGAAAGCAAAGGCAAAAGAGTTTGCTGCTAAACTGCGCTAAGTGTACTCTTGAGTTTTCTGTATATAAAAACAATAAATTGTCCTTAATCCAGTGGAAAAATAAATAAACTTGTCTACACTTTTGTTAAATTACAAATAACTGCTGCACACAACACTGTAAAATGGAATTTAAAAGTTTAAGATTTTCTTTGTAAATATAAACAATTTTTTCCAAACCTTACTCCCAGCATATAACAAACAAACAAACAAACAAATACATCCACCCCTCAACCTAAGAGACATGCTAAGATATGCAGATCTGAGTCTCCATGTGATTGTGTATTGGAGCCAAGGTTACTTCCCATAAACAAAGTGAATGAAACCCAGATGACCAAAATTAAAGCAAGTGTAGAGATCTGCATCATCTCTTTCTATTCCTCAATCCCTCTGATCCTTATAAGAAAAGACACTAGGGGCTGGAGAGATGGCTCAGTGGTCTAAAGCACCTACTTAGAACAAGTTCAGCAAAGCACAGGGACCACGGTTCAATCCCCCAGCACCACATGCCAGCCAGCCCGCCCCCTGGTGGGCTGAGCTGGCCA
>NW_004524617.1:931750-942078 GCF_000260255.1 Octodon degus | reverse complement strand
ACATGCCAGCCAGCCCGCCCCCTGGTGGGCTGAGCTGGCCACACACACACACCTCTCTCTCTCTCTCTCTCTCTCTCTCTCTCTCTCTCTCTCTCTCTAATAAATAAAAAAAAATAAAAAAAATAAGAAAAGACACTAGTCCACTTGTAAATAGAGAGGTGGAGATTTGAGGAAAATGGGCTGCTCTATCTCCTGAGAGCTGGCCTTCAATCAGTCTTTTTCTTTTTTACCCAAATATATGAACTCCTTAGATTTGCTCAGTGGTGAGAAGTACCTGAGCATATGATCCTAAGTGGCTGGTACCATTCTGTTAAAATGATATATAACTGAAATTACCATGCATATTAATCTTGGAAACATTATGTATCAGTACTACATCTGAACAGCCAATCTTTCATCAGAAGCACGACACAAGATTTAACAACAGAATACTTTGTATGAGCCTTATGTATGTAACTGCTTGAAAAGTAGATATTTTTTCTACAATACTATCCCATCATGTAGACAAGAAAAGTAGAGTTCAAAAATGCAAAGTTACACAACTGGTAAGTGTAAGTTCCCCTGATTACAAGTCTTTACTCTTTTTATGCATCTCATATTTTAACATTAAAATAGATAAATCTAGCATTCCATATGTTCTATTTTCATGAAGAATAGAGATGCTCTGATTATACCATTTCTTATATGACTAGAAAATAATATATGAGGTGATCTTTCAGGTAAATTTTAAATCACTGTCCAAAAAGGATGTAAAATTATGAGGCATATTTCCTTCCTAAGAGCCTAAACTGATTTGTTATACCTCTTTCATCAAATAGTTAATATCCAATCCCTGTTCAAATTTTCCACTTCACTATATCATTTCAAATTTCACTGATATTCCTAAAACATAACACAAAAGAAAAGTAGTTAATTTTAGCCATCCTAATTTGTAGCCTTTTGTGGAATGGCATGAATAAATTTCAATACAATGCATAAAGCCCCATTTGTCCTTTCTTTCTTTTTTTTTTTCATTTTTAGATTGGTAGATGGGAAACAAGTATCAGAAAGGGAAAATTCGATCTCAACAAAAAATAAATACTACCTAAAGCTAAATAAACTAATAAAGTTAATGACAGAAACTTTATGTACTACTTATTTATTATATAAAACATCCAAAGGAGAAAGGTATTTCATTTTTGTATATAAATGAAGATTACATGCTTGCTAAATCCTTTCAGTTTATTCTGATTACATACTTTTTGTTTTGCGGTACTAAGAAAATTTACATTGATTGTCACATCCCTTCACTAATCCAACTTTGAACCAAACAAAATGGATGTAATCTAGGACTCAGGCAAATCTTCTTAAGTACCAAAGAAACGTCACAAAGCATGCATGAATGAATAAGTCTAAAATGCTTTACTGAACATCAGTGAATTGTTCTTGATAATAAATTCATAGGTCAATGTATAGTGGTCATCAAAACATGTTTAAAGCATAATAAAGTATATATAGATTTTCATTTAACTTAGAACTTTCTGTTCTTCTGCATTATCACAAATCCCATTAGAACCATTAAGGCATAAGCAAGGTAATTTCAAATAAATATTAAAAATGTAATCATGACAAAAATTTCCAGATGGGTGAAAAATGTGGGAATGTTTTGGCATTCCCAATGTCCCACTGCAGTAGAAATCATACAAACAGGAAAGAATTTTAAAGTTTCAACTGTAAGCCCCATCTGATCTAAAGTCATCTAGAAAGTTTAACCAAATCATTATGTATTTGTTTAATCAAACCAATTAATCATAAGTTAATTCTTTCAGAGTGACTATGGAAGTGCTCAATATTGTCAGTATTGTAGTGAACCCTGGCACAGTGTCTATGCATTTTCTTCACCAGGGTTCACTACAATACTTTTCTGCTCTGATACAGTGCCTGGCACTGATCTAGTCTCTGTCTTTTTCCTTCTCTGACATTTAATGACAATGATCATTCTGTATCACAGCAGAAAAGTAGAGGTTATAGGGGGAACACAGGTTGAAAACAAGTGTTAAAAAGCTTTGCTTTTATTCTCTGGAAACAATCAGTTCTTTAAATGTATAGGTATGATTAGAGGAATTAGAATTTTATTGTTCATTTGGGTACAGAACCAAAAGGAGCAAATAAGGCTTAAGTCCTATACATGGTAATGGCAAACAAAGGTCTCTGCCTCTCTCCTTCCACTCTCTCCATCGCCCAAGCCCTCATCTAATCTACATCTCATAAAGGGTCTTCTCATAGTTTAGAGGGGCCTAGAGCAGGGAAAGCAATGGGATGAAGTATCTTCTTCATGAGTTGGTTCAGATCAATTTGCTTGTAGCCATGCATTTGATTTTATATTTATGAATCATTTTTTTTCTTAAATAGAAGTGAAAAAAATAAAATAGAGGAGAAAAAATACAAAATTTATAAAAGCAAGCCACTGCAACTTCAGTTAACTGTGAATTGAACAGATAAGATTTACATTGACATAGTTTGGGGAATAATTTATGTGCTGGCTTATAAACTGACTGCTCCATATTGCCTTCTCACCTGACAATGCAGTACAGAAGATGATGGCAAAAATAAGAGCAGTTCCAAGGAAATGCTTTATGTCCAAACACTAATTCAGAACAGTACTGAAAAAGGAGATGCAAGAGAATGCTAAGCGTGGATTCTAGGCCATCCTTAAACAATCCAGAGCTGAAGAGCTGTTTTCAGAGATAAATTTATTCTGTGCTCAATGTTTCTTGACCTACTTCTTATAAGGAAAATTCTTCCGGAAAAACAGGAGGAATTCATTTTTCACTTTATCTTGAAATTTACCTTAAGAAAAATACATTAATTTTATTAAAAATATGCCTTATTAGCTATGTATAAAATAGACCCAAAAGGGTCTTGGCTGAAATATTTTAAAAATTATACTATGCATAGATATAAAAAAGCTAAAGGATAATTACTAAGAAACAATTTAGTGAAAAACAAGAAGGAAATGATGATAAGTGAAATAAAAGGTAGGAAAATCCTTATTAGAAGAATAAGCAGAAACTCAAATTTGTTGAGGTATAGTATTATACATTTTGGTATTGTTTTCTGTATTTAATCCTTACAACTAGACTATTAACAAAACTGCTCTGTTTCTTGTTCATAATTTGAAAATACAATTTTATTATTTTCCTGTTGCTATGGTTTGAATATAAGCCATCACTAAAAGACTAGCTACACAGGTGATAGGAGTATGGAGCTACTAACCTCATCAATGATTTAATCCCTAATTAGTTTATTGATCAATGGGCTAGTAGGAGTTGGGGCCTACTTGAAAAGAGTGGGTCATAAACATATGTTGTTATGGGCTGTATTTCTCCCAGTCTCTTTTCTTCCCCCTTCCCTGGCAGCCATGAGTTGAGCCACTGCTCTGACATGAGGTTTTCACCTAGCCATAGGCCCAAATACTATGGATATAGTTGACAATGGACTAAAAAAATCTGCAACCATGAGCCAAAAGAAAACTTTCAACCTTCAAATTATTCAGTTTAAGTATTTGTCACAGTGATGCAAAGCTGAATGACACACCTGTAATTACAATGCACATGCAGAGGAATCCTAATGTTAACTAAAGGTTTCTACCTCCTAACAGTGCCATTATCAGAAACACACACACACACACACACACACACACACACACACACATTTCCTGAGATTTTTCTCAGGGTCTTAAATTCTTTTCGTATCAAGTAAGGTACTTCCTCAGTTCTAACTGCTTTAAGATTCTTCAGAAATGTAGAATTTCTTAGTTATAATCATAGCTCTTGATTACACTGACATTGGTAAATGTATTTTGAGTATAAACAAACCATGATTCTGTTCTAAACAATGGAGGTAGTATAATTCTGTTTGTGATGATTTTACCAGTTCTTACCTCCTGCTAAGCAAAGATGAAGAGGAGGAAGTCGATAATTAGAGGTAAGAGGTAGTAGCTACAAAGAGGACTTCTCCAAAATACCCTTTCAAAATTCAGTGAAAGACAAGAGGAATATAATATGGTTGCCTCAAAGAGTGAAATCCTGAGTAGAATATGGTTGCCTCAAAGAGTGAAATCCTGAGTAGAAAAGGGTATAGAAAAACTGAACAATAGCGGTAGTAGTGCTAGACATATAGGTGGCCTTGTAGAAGTGTGAATGTCTAAAAAATTTTGTGATGATAAGTTACATTATTCAGCTTCCCAATTGCTGAAACAACCTGACACACACAACTTAAAGCAAGAAAGTTTGAATCTGGCCCATTTGAGAATTTTTATCCCATAAGTGGCTAGGTCCAAGGAAGAGGCATCATAGAAAAAAATTAATAATAATAATAATAACACTAATAATAATAGTAGAAGAAACCTACTCACTTCATGGTGGTTAGAAAGCAACATGGCACAAGAATACCAGAGAGAAAGAGACCAGGGAACAGACATAGACCTCACATTCAGTGTTCCATGAGACCCACAGAAACCTACCCAGCAGTGTCTCATTAATGTCTCAAGTAAGTCAGACTGATAATCAAGATTAACTGACACAGAATTTAACATTTGTTAGCAATTGACCATATAATAGAAGATAGGAGGAGCAAATTGGAAATCTTGCAAAGGTAAGCCAACCAGAACACAGGAATCCTGAAACCCCCAATGCACAATGGGTAGATCAGTGGGCTAGGGAAGCTGGATCACTTTAGCACGCACCCATGTGGGCAGGTGTCTCACTCAAAAGCCCAAACTGGATGTCACACACGCTAAGCTTTTTTCCTGCCCAGGACCAGTCCTGATGCTATGAATCCAATCATTATCCTTTGATTCTTATTGGCCTATAAAGAAGGGAGAACATCAACAAATTGTTAATGTTACTGGTAAACCAGAAGAGTTATGAAATTTCATTAAGATTTTCTGAGAATAGAACATTAATAAGGGCTGGCCAGATAGCTCAGCAGATTAAAGTGCCTGCTTAGGCAGACACAGAGATCGGTGTCTGATCCCATGTATGTCATGCTGTCCCCACCCCCGGGGCACACTGAGACAGGGACTGAGACTGGAAGTGGTTGTGCATGCCTGTATTCCCAGCTCTTGCGAGGCTGAAAACAGAATTACTGTGAGTAGGATCTGTGTATTGAGACCCTGTACATCCTGTACTAAATACATTTTTTAAAAGTACATTAGCAAACCTGCTGAATTACAGTAAAAGATGGTAAATGATAAACATTTAATGTAGTTATGGAAAAATTTATAAAGTACCTTTTGAGCTTACTTTAATGTGTGTGTTGGTAAAATTCTTCCCACCACAGACATAGAATTTAATGGAGAGAATACGATTCTAGGCTTCATTTTAAAGAAGGAAAATGTGCTTCCCAACAAAATTCATGGATTTATCTAATAGCTGCACAAAACACTGTACCTAAAATGGATTTCAAATTTTGTAACAACTATCAAAAGCTACTAAAAAAATTATCTCTGGTTTAAAGTGGTTGGAACCTATCCAACCAGTCAAACTTTTCTGCATTGGCTAAAGTGTCCACTCAATATTTCTCTCTTGATTGTAAATCTTATTTTAATTTTTGTTCCATGTCCATATTTTCTCTAATACCTACCTAGGGTATAATAAAATCCATAAATTAATGAATGTCTAAAATATATACCTCTTTATTACACCATAACAAATGCAGCTACCTTCTTATATTTCATATAGCATTGAATATAACATTGGAAAGCAAAATGAGAACATGTTAGCTAATGATGTTGAGCTTCTACAAAGTACTGAACAGAATTTTCATTCACTTTTAAAGTTTAATGTTCATACTAGTCCATAATACAGATTATAAAATAGAGAGAGAAGGGAAAATGTTTATAAATCACATGGTAGGGGCTGGGGAGATGGCTCAGTGGAATAAGTGCTTCCCTGGCAAGCACAAGGGCCTGAATTCAATCCCCAGTTCTGAAAAAAAAATCACATGGTAATAAGGAATAGAACTCGAATGTTCACCATATGTCCCCTTCTAAACACTTTAAATGATACAGGTAAAGGTCATAACAACTCTTTCAGATAGGTACTTCTCTTGATTCCATTGTATGTTGAAAATCAAGTATAGAGAGGTCAAGTAATTGTCCAAGGTAATATAGATGCTTGACACTAGACGGACACAATTTACACACACGATTACCCATTTCTACTACTAAGCTAATAGGAGTAGCCTGTGCCGCCTGATCACAGTCCCTGAGGCTGTAAACAAGTTGCACAATGATACTCACAATCTGATTTGATAGAAATGAAGGAAATAACAAGATTTAAAAATGAAGATTCCCTCATTTTACACTATATTCAAACCTACTTTTCCTCTTCTGTCTGTTTGTACCACTTTAAGGATTGGTGACTCCTTTTTCTTTGACCCAAATACTGAAAAGCAGGTCACAATTTTAAATATGGCAAGCCCTCCAGTGTTGCAAATGATGGACAACAAAATTTGTCTGCACTACTGGCAATTAAAAAAAAAGCTTTTCCACACCTACTTTATGCTTTAGTTTGCACAGTAGCCTTCAAATAAAAATATTAATTTTATGAATACAAATCTTCATTTTAAAAATGGTTCTCTGAATACAAATTATTTTTCTTATATTCTTTATATAAATTAAAAACTCAAATGTTTAGAAAGCTTGTGATTAATATCTGTAAAAATCTGCTAAAATGTATAAATCTTCCTGCAAAAATTTACACAGAATGAAACAGCTTTCTTGTAATCTCTACTTAGTATCCCCTCTTCCCATTGCACTCTCAGCATCCCAAAGTTATTGGTCCTTAGTTTAAGTGGGAAAAAAGCCTACATTTCTCTATGAAGATGAGTCAAAAGTACTTTTGGACATTTTTAGGAAACAGTGTGGGAATTAATTTTGAGTAGAGGTTTCTACTTTGTCTTTTATTTTCAAAATTTATACCTTACTTTTTCTAAAAGTGATTTAAAGTAAATATTTAGAACTCAGGATCTGTAGATGTTGAAGTATTAGCAATACTTTTTTACCTATTAACTGAAATTTCTAAATGAATGTAGTATTTTGTCAGGAAATAGAATGCTTTGGTGAATAGTCCAATTTTAAAATTCTAAATACATATAGGTTTCCATTTTTAAATTCATTCAAATATGTTTCTTAACTGATTATTGAGGGAAACAAAACTTGCTTGGTGTCATTGGTTACAGCAAATGGGTAGGTGTACTGACAAAACTGGAAAAATTTACATGTTTTAGAGTCTTTACATAGTAGCAACTGGAACACAATAATGCTTCCTGAAATTGGAGCGTTACAGCACAGCAGAATTCAACACTGAATGTTGCTTAGAGGTGGAAAACTTTAAATAAATGAATAGAAATTGGGAAACAACTGCTGGAAGAACAGCTACAGTACTGTGCTCAGTGTGACCAACAAAGAGGAAGGAACTGAAACAAAGTGCCATCAGAGCATAAAAGGTAGAATTCATAATGGTGCAGGAGAAGCAGGCTGAGTTGAGTCCAATTGGTGCAGATCAAACTACATTCCAACTTGGGTGCTACCCTTCCTTGACTTCGTCCATCATTTCTGTGGGATCAATAAACTTCAGGACTAATCTCAAGTAGAGGAGACAATGGAAGTTACGGATTGTTCTCCATTTAGCTCACTGTGTTGAGGCTGCCATATGAAACTTGAAATATGTAGGCACTTTTGGTTCAGCAAAACTTTTAAATCATTTTTCCACAATTCTCAAAGATTTGTGTCAATTTGTTCCTAAAATCTGTGCAGAAAGTTCTGAAAATGGAGCCTATACCACGACACTACTCTTATCCTGGAATTTACTTAGCTCCTGTAGTCCCCCATATGCACACTATCAATTGCCCCCACAAACTTGTTTTCTATCTAAAAATCTATTTTGTTTTTTCCAAATATTCTATTTTTGCCTCAGTTATAGACTGCATTCTTCTATAAATAATATTTCTGCCATATCCTCAGCTGGCATTACCTAGGATGCTAAGAAAGAAGAGCAATAAATAATAATAATAATAATAATAATAATAATAATAATTATAAAAATGAGAGAGAGATGAGGCAGATTTAAGATGTCTTTCATTCTTCACATACACTGCAACATCTTGCTGTAAATATTCAGAGACCAAGAAGGAACTGGCCAATATGAAGTACTACTACAGTGAATTTTTCAGAGACTATTATCAATTGCTCACCATTTATATTTTGAAAATTAAAAAAGTATGTTCTCATAATTATAAATAATAATGCCAATCACTAGAATCAACATGAACTGTGATATATTTCTTTTAAGTTCACTTAAATAATGAAATAGCCAAATTTGTTGATCCTTGGTTTTGTTTTAACTTTTAAGGCATAACTTTTTTTTTTAAATTTCTATTCATCATTTATTATTTCTTTTAAAGAGAATACAAAATGGTAAAAAAGAAAAGAAAACACTGGAAACAATACAGATTATATAACAGCATTAATCTGTGTGTGTATGTGTGTGTGTGTGTAGAAATGCTGTGTTCTCTTTTGACAATTTTTTTACATTGAGAGATGTACTGTTCAGATATATTTAGCATTGATACCACTCCAAAGCTGGAAGAGTTAACTCTATAGTCAATCAAATGTCATTATGTTTACACAGTAACTCATTAGGGAATTGAGGTCAACTTGCATCAAAACATTTGGTTTGAAGGGTAACTTTTAGCAACTAATCTTTCAATGTGACAGGTATAAAATAATATGTTCTCCATAATACCTTCCCATTGCAAAATGTTTAGACATTTAAAATCTACTAGTTCTTATAACTAAAAGTACTTAAATGTTCCAAGATGTTGCTAATCAGTTGGTAATAATAGGATTTGAGTTGAGGATTTACTATACATGGTAATAAAAAAAAAAAGAAATGAGAATATAAAGCCAAAAAGAATGCACAGAAAATAAATGCCACTATTAAATATTCTGAATGCATGCCCTTGATTTTCCTTCATCACTACTTCATTTTAAACCATCCAGGTCAACGACTGTCAAACAATCAATCTATATCCTCTTTGAGTAGAGATCAAGGGCAACAGCAGAGCCTTAATGATTTCAATCTCTAGCCTTCAAGGGGACAGATTACAGGGACTTGAAGTAAATCAGTCTTTCACAGAGAAATTCAGCTCGCAGCCCTTGACAAAGCTTGATTAGAATGGAAAACTGTTAAGCCAGCAAAAACATGACATAATTATGAGGAAAGAGGAAATATGCATATTGAATTTCACTGTTCCTAAAAATTAAAAACTAGGTATTTTATTAGTTCTCATGTAACCACAATGTTGTCATGTAAAATTTTAACAACAGGAAGGAGAAAATCATAATGGAATACTATTTAGCAATTTCTTTCCTGTTCTGTCAATAGCAAAGTGAAGCTGTGCTTGGATGCCAGCACGGTTCTTCTATACCTCGCCATGACACATTTTCAAAACCCCACCGAACTGGAAAGCCAATGAAAAATTTGGTTTGCACACTGAAATTTTGTGCAATGCTAACTTTTTTTGGAAATGTAGTTATGCCTTTCATGTAAGTAATCAACATTTTAAGTACTTCGTTGCTTTCCAATGCTTTTATTTGCATATGATTTCTTCATAAAAGTACATTACTTACCCTTTTATGAAAATATCTTTGGAAACTTCTCCATCTCAATTTATTTATTTAGAACACAATTACATGTTAGTTTCATTTCATGATGGCAATTATTTTGTTATACTCAATATAGAAAACAAGGAATATGCTTTCTACTTCAAATATTCTTTAAAACTACTCCAAATGTCTGACTATGCATCTGAGGAACTGAATATCTTTCTTGCATTTAAACAAGGGTGTTTATTAAACGTATAGATAAAGATACAGGATTTCACCTTTCTTTAGTTCAAGAAATTAGGGGAAATAAACCTTAACTCAAGATAGTAATGATTTTTAACAACACTCCAAATGCATTAATTATAATTTAAAATGTTGTATTCAATGGTTTCAACTAAATCAAAGTTTTCACACCTTTTTGTCTAGAACAAAATTTCATACAAGAAAAACAATCTCATTGCTATTTGTTTATCAATAAAATTATGGCCAAAAAAAGAATAGACAATAAAGAAAAACAATTGAAATGGCAAAAAAAACCAATCTGAAATTGTTAAGTTAAAGCAAACGAAAGATGTTCAATCATTTCTAAACCTCTCAAAACTTTCAGTATTCTAAATCTCTTACAATAAATAACCTTAGCTAATATCTTGAAAAAAAATTTTTTAAATTTACATAA
>NW_004524617.1:921733-931643 GCF_000260255.1 Octodon degus | reverse complement strand
TATATATATCTGAAGCTTTGCCCCAAATGTTTACTGGACATTATTTTTTTCTTCCCTAAAATTAGACCTCATGTTTCTACATATTTTAAAATGTTCTGAAGTTTACTTTTTCTATAACCATTTTGTGAAAATATAAGAACCTAAATTTAACTAACAGGCAGGAAATTAAACATGAAGTCACGAGACGAAAAATGCACAATCTTAGAAAGAATGGATGCTGGGACAAGATTGCTAAATGAGATAAGAAGCTGATTAATATTTCTGTGGGAAATAGAACTAGTGGTAGAGAATGTGCCTAATATATGTTATCCCCAGCATTATTAAAAATAAGAAATACTGGTTGATATTTTAAAAGGCAATAAAATATTCTTAAATGATGTTTTTTCTTCAATGAAAATTGCTTGTATTTCATCTGGATAATGTTATAGTTTTTTTGTTTGTTTTTTTTTTTCCAGAGGCTGTCACTACGAAGTTCAGGTTAGACTTGAACCCACTACATAGCCAAGACTTCCCTCATACTCATGGCCAACTCCATGCCTCAGACTGCCTAGTGCTGGAGTTAACAGTATGAGCTACCACTCCTGGCCAGGGGACAAAATTTTAAAAATTTACATAAAACTCCTCAAAATCTGAGCGCTAATAGTAGATGCTAAGTCATGCCAAGATGCATTCAATAAAACAAATAATCTTGAAGTAAGTTGTTTTAGGTAATGCTTTTGTACGACACTAAAAGGACATCTATTTGTGCTCATTCTAGAGTTTAACAAGTTTGATTGCATCATACTTACTCATTTAATTTCTTAATAAATCACTATTAGTTATTCATTAAGTGTCAGGCACTGATCTAGGTGACCAGGATAATCTGGTCACCAGGATAATTGCTCACCCTTGTATAAAGCCTACTAAGAAAGATAAGGATATGCAAATGGAAATTTACAGAGTTGTTTAGTACGCCTCAAGATGACTATATAGGATGATAGGTAAGAGATATTGCTCCTATAGTGCCAATCTTAGACATCTTCTAAATAATTGACATTGTTTATATGATAAACAGCAATTAATTGTGTAGAATATGGGTAGGAGAGGAGGAAAGGAGTGGCGCATAGGAGTCAAAGCCCTATTTTAGAATGAATTTAGGAAACAAAGAAGAATTTATAAATCATGACGGGTGTGTACATTATACCAGTTGAGGGATGTGTGGGATTGGTGGGTGTTAAAAAGAGAGAAGAGATGTAATGAAAAGGTTCAGAGGTCAACTAATGGATAGATTGGTGAAATATCTTACAGAATTCAGATTTTTATCCATAGGCCAATTAAACTTTATGCATTTTTAGCAGGTTGGGTACAGTGAGCTAACTTGGATTTTATAGAAATCAATTTGGTAACAATTTGAAGAGCAGATTTGGGGAATTTGAGGGGAGGAATGTGACAAATAAAGAGACAAGAGATCAGGAGCTTTTGAAAAACTTAAAGTTAAAGGTAGCATAAACTCTGGCAGTAACCATGGAAACAGAGAAAATTATAACATGGTTGTTTGGCTTATATATAAAATGATAAATCCAATTAACTGATATTTCAAACCTTCAAAATTTGACAATAATTTACTTTTAATGTTTCTATAAAATGATTTTGTTTAAATATACAATTAATTTACCAAGGTATTAAATATATATTTTATATATTATATACATATGTAAAATATTTCATATATATAATATTCCCAATAGTGTTTGGAAAATAATTCTGGCTTAATAATTTTGTTTACTTCATGTGGGAGGGTTTACTCGGAATTGAACTCAGTACTTTTAAGTCAGGCACTTGGCCACTGAGGTATATCCCTCAACCTGGTTGAATAATTTTAAAAAGTCATTGAATATCTTACCTATTAACCAAAAATATTGTTCTAGTTATTTTGAAAATCATTTAACAGAGATTTCTTTCATATAAATAAAATTGTAAGTTAGAAAACAACATAAGGCCTATTTATTTTTTAACTTTATGCCATATATATGAAAATAAGTCAGTGTGATAAAAATACTAAATTAAATCAACAAGCCATTAGGTTACATTCATTTTGAGGAAATCAGGAAAATTTTTCTAAGAAGGATATTACATAATATAATATCTATTTCAGAAAATACCCTGGTTGTAGTGTGCAAAACTGAATTATTGGGATGAGGAAATTGATTAGGCATTTTAAAACAATTACAGTAATCTAGGAAGGAACTGAGACTGGATAAGTCAAGGTAATATCAGAGCAGTGATGTCAAGAGAAAACTCACTGATGATAATGTGAAACTCAAGAACTTTGGTGTATGATACTGTCTTTGAATAAACTAGAAGGGCTGGGGAATTGGCACATTGGTATAAGTGTCTGCCTAGCAAGCACAAGGTCCTGAGTTCAATCCCCGGTGCTGCAAAAATAAATAAATAATAAATAAATAAATAAATCTAAAAATAAACTACGTCTGAATGAAATAGAAAAAGTGGATGAAAAACTGGCAAGAATGGGTATTTTGTTTTATTTGATTTTGCTTTATTTTATGGTACCAGGGATCAAACTCAGGGCCACATACTTGTGAGATAAAAGTGCTACCACTGAGCAATGTCCCAAATTCTTCGAAGGTATTTTTAAATATATGTTTATTTATTTTGTTAATACATGTCTGCAATACATAATGCTTACATTCATCTTAGAGAGTCGGCACATGTACTTAACATATCTTAATTCTGTTTATTTTGTTTCCTCCTTTCCCATTCCTTTCTTCTTCCATCTCTTAATTTCTTGCTCATGTGCAAAAGATCCATCAATTTGTATCTAAATAAATCAGGCACATGTGATTTAATATCACATAACTTCTTTTATATGAGAAACCCTAAGTATGAATAATTTAAAAAACAAATCAGAAATACATAGGTGTTCTTTAGTTTGAGCAAAGTGAGTTTGGTGTAACTTTGTGACTCCAATGGGGATGAATGATAGGCAGAAGGATATAAGTCTAGATGAAGGATTGATTTTATGTGGATGTAAGGATTTGAGTGTCACCATAAAGAGCTGTTATTGCTGTAGATTTGTATAAGATCAAGAAGAAGTATGTTAAAAAATTTTAAAAAAATAAAAAAGAAGTATGTTGATTGAGAATTAAGCTTGAAATTCAATACTAAAAATATTAACATAGAGAATACAATCTCTTCAGAAATTTATGATGGTGATAGAGAAACATAAGAGGTTATCAAAATGACAGAATATTCCAGAAGCCAATAGACAAGAGCTTTCCCCAGTAGGAGGGATTTGATTAGCAATCAGCACTATAGTGGGATCTGAAGTGACTTGGGCCTTAAAAAAAATCAATTTTAGTTAAAAGATGTGGCATGAGTCAGTTTATATGAGGATAGGATAGTTAAGTGAGATAAGGCAGTAGCTTAAATATAGAATCTTCTAAAGAAGTTCAGCTTTAAGGGTAGAAAATAAGTTTGGCAGAGGATACAAACCAGTAGTAGAATGTCCTATTCGGTACTACAAGAAACATGGTACTTCAAGGATAAATTATTCTAATCCAGTAAGAATGCTTAAATCTAAGATTAAAGCAAAGGCATTTTTACTACACATGGATGGCATTGGGCATTAGTTGGGGGTAAGCAGGTATTTTCACTTCAAAGCTAGTATGTTTTTATTGTAGTTTGGGACATAAAAATTGGCTACAACAAATGCTCTCAAATGCATATTTTCTTGTATTCATCTGGTTCTAGAGAAGGGGCTAACCACCCATGGTTTAAAGTCTGGAAAATCTGGATTCTATTCCCAGCATCATGTCAGAGCAGCAGTGTTACATGTGAAAAAAAAAACCACTGGGATTATTAAAGTCTCAGTTTTTGTTAGTAAAGAAGAGATATAATAGTTCTTTTGCAGAATAAAGAATAAATGTAACAATGAATGGATTGCCTGTTTTTTTAAATCTTATGACATTATGATTAGATAGCTTTTTAAACTACAACCCCCAGAATTTATAATTCAATGAGTCTGTGGCAAAGCCTGAAATTTTTCAGTAGTAACAAGCTTTCCATGTACTACTGCTGGTCTAAATCATACACTGAGAACCACAGTATTAGCACATTGATGGTTATATCATAAAAATCCCATATATATTGATACTAGCGTTTCTTTAATGGTGCCAGCCTGAGGCTTTTCACATCAAGGTGATCTCCTAGGATCCTGAGAAGAGAATGTCCTGCAGTATTCTCGTCGAAGTCTAATGGATTCCTCCCTCATATCTCTCCCTGCTTCCTTAATCAGCATAATATCCCACCTCCTTCAATCACTTGTGCACTTACCTAATCTTGTGCTTTCTTTCTTTGGGGATTTCATTTGATCAAATCTATTTTTATTGTACATGTTAGTTTATATTACCAAATTTCACATTCCTTGGGTGGTTCAGCTACATGTGCACATCTTAATTCCTCTTTTCATCTACTTTTCTTCTACTTCCTCTTCCATCCTTGGCCCCTTAGAACTGGAGAAAGATCTATATTCCTACTTCCTATTATCTAAGTTTTCTTTTTTTTTTTCTGGAACCAGGGATTGAACTCAGGCCCTTACACTTGCCAGGGAAGCGCTTATTCCACTGAGCCATCTCCCCAGCCCCTTAAGTTTTCTTTTGCTCTCTATTTATTGGTTAGGATTCTCATATAAGAGGATCCATGCTATATTTAAGCTTGTGTGTTGAATTTATTTCAGTTAATATTATGGTCTTAGGACACATGCATTTTTCTACAACTGACTAAATTTATTCTTCTTTGTGGCAGAGTAATATCCCAGTGTGTATAAATACAGTGGTAGCTCAGTTCACAAATGCTTTTTTTCAGAGTAATTTGGAATTGCTTTGAATAATTACATAAATAGAAATGAACTTCATGTACATAGAGCAATTTTGTTCACAAAGAGAACTTTTGGCAAATTGTATTTTTATTTGCAAACCTTGCATCAAATGATGAATATGACTGTAGCCGTCTTTTTGAAATAATATAAAAGTGGTCATTTCCCCAAGAATTGTAGGAAAAATTTAAGATGAGGAACAGAGGAACCACTGGAGCACATTTTCTTTATCCATTCATATATTAATGGGCATAAAGCCTCTTTCTAAGATGTAGCTAGTATAAATTGCGCTGCCATAGAATGGGTTTGCATGTGTAACTGTAATATGACTTCAACTCTTCTAGCAAAATACCCTAAAGAGAAAGATTCAGGTTAAATTGAATTTATATTTTTAATTTTATGAGGAATCTCCATACTGATTTCCATGGCGCTTATACTCTTATTTACTCATTCATTCATTTATTCATTCATATCCTCTGTTGTAGCATTCACAAAATAATACTTTTCCTCTGCCATTTTTGCTGTGATTTCATTTGTGGTGAAGAGTTGTTTATACTACTATATCTTTCTTTAGTATTGTGGAATGGACTTTTAAATAATTATCCAATCTCTGACAATGATAATACCCCTGAACATTGTCTTCTTTTGATGTGTTATTATACTTATGAAATTTCCTTTCTCAGTCTCTGTTATAAGAAAACAAGCCTCTGGCTCTTGGGGCTTATAAAATAACCACTAAGGGCTGCAAGGAACTACAATTACTGACCTATGTGTAAGTACATATTGATCAAATTAGAGATGACTTTCTTCTCAACTCAGTAACATTTGTAACACTGTTCTGGGGAAACTCTATTTATAATAATGTAAGGCATGGGTTTTTATTCAAATTGAACAGATTCCAGATAACATTATTTAGAAGCCTCTAAAATTGCAAAATCCAAAAACACATTATCCTTTTAAGACACATAAAATGATTTCCTTTTTTCCCCTTCAGTGCCTATCAGTTTTGCTTAGAAAAGACTTTGTCAAAGCAACAACTCCAGGCAGACAATAGAAGTTAGTTGAGATATCTATCTATGGCACAGACAAGAAGGAGGTTTGTTTTGACTTTGAATTGTATTGCAACTTTTTTAGAAGGAACTTGAATAGACAAAATGCAGGATAGAAAAAATTGTAGTTTCAATGATTAAAACTATTTTACGGCAGGTGAGATAGCTCAATGGATTAACAGCCTGCTTAGGCAAGCACAGGGACCAGGGTTTGATCCCCAGCACCACATGCCACGCTGCCCCATCCCCGGGCAGGCTGAGCCATGACCAAGACTGGGACTGGTGGTGCATGACTGTAATCCCAGCACTGGGGAGGCTGAAAACAGCAGGATCACTACGAGTGTGAGCTGTGTAGTAAAACCCTGTACAAAAAAAATTAAAATAAAACAAATGTAAAACATTTAAAAACTGTTTTATTGAAAGGTGAATGCACATATAATACAAAACTGTTTGGAGTCCATACATGTGTAGAAAGTTAAGTGAGATAAAAATTCTACACATTTCTGTAAGCAAGAGAGTAAGGGAAGGACCCTTGATCAATTTTAACAGGTCATAATTCTTTTTCATCTTCTTTCTGAGTTTATACAGTATTTCCAATAGGCCCCCAGGCATAAACTGCTCTACTGACCTATATAAACACGTAAGGATAACTTAGGTTCAATTTCAAACTTCGTGGAAGTGCATAAAGATTCTTTATCTTCTGTAAAGCACCATACTTATGCAATTCATTTATGTTGTTGCAAATAACAGCTTTGCTTTTATTGTTCATGTTCTGTTGTATGAATATACTATATTTTTATCTATTTACATACTGAGGAACACTTATATTGTTCTGGGTTTTGCTATTATATAACACACTACTATAAAAACTCACACATTTTCATGAAAGCTATACATAGTAATTTATCTATGGTACATAACTATGAGAGAAACTGCAGCATCAAATAGAAGATATAAAATTAGCTTTATTTGTTATTGTCAAACATAAGAGGCACTTCAACCAACAATATTTGAAAGTAGCAAATAATCCATATACTCTCCTGGACACTAGGTATTGTTGTTTTACTAAAATTATCTATTCTAATGGGACATGGTGTTGTTTACTTGTATTTTTATTGCATTTACTTGAATAATGAAGTTGGCCACTTTATTTATTTATTTTTTTGGTGGAACCAGGGATTGAACTCTGGCCCTTGTGCTTGACAGGCAAACGCTTATTCTACTGAGCCATCTCTCCAGCCTCTAGTCACTTATTGATAGGAATTTTAAAGCATTTTTAATCTACTCTTTATCAAGTACCTCTTCAAGTATTTTGCCTATTTAAATAAATGGATTGGATATCATTATTATTTACATGGAAGATTTTTTATATTATATATTCAAATTCATTATCATAATAAGTATTGTGAATTTTTTGTCCCTGGCTTGAATTTTTCCTTTACAATGGGAAAATTTTTAAATTTTAGTGTAGTTCTACTTATCAGTGTTTTGTTTATATTTATATCTTTTTTGGCCTTCATTGTGAAATTGTTGCTATATGCCACCTGTGGAATATTATATTTATGCCTGGAGTCTTCGTGCTAGAAATAAGCACTCATATACCAGTGACCACAGCCATCTCCTACTGGAGTGTGCTCACTTAATCACTGTTTTTGTCCGCTTTCAGAGACTCATATAATGGATTCTATAAACTGTCTCAGTTAAAATATTATCTATCTGTCTATTATATATCTCTCTCTCACCTCCAATGATATATGAGCAGGATGTGGTTGCTAGGAAAATTAGCAAATTACAACTTACTCAGTTGACAAATAATCTTTTGCTTGGGGTTTAGAGCCCATTTCATGACCATGTCAGAATTTTGAGGATGAAAGCTGAAAATCAAGGGTATCATGGAAATATTGGTTATTATTCCCCATGCTTTAACAAATAACATTAATGTATTTTGCTCTTTAACAGCACTACAGTTTCACATTACTTTACCATTTGTTTTGAAAGGTGGCATACAAAGACTAACTCAAAGTAAATCATGACTTGGTAGCAATAGCAGCAGTTCTTATTCTTCAATCCCTATAGAATAGATATTTGAACTTCATTTGAAAATGAAATAGTTCGATAAATGCGATTTTCTAAAATGTACTTATATCTCACCGTCTACCATCATGCAACTGCACCTTTGGAAGACATTTTCTATGTTATACATAGAATATTAGTAATATTAGTATTAAAACAGTCTTTGTTGTTTTGAGAGTGATATTAATCCACCATCCTGTCTAATCCATTGTTACCCAGGTTTCTTTGGCTATTACTGAAACTTACATTCAGTTATGCAACTGGACAGAGAAAAGAGCTCAAATGTTAGCTTGTTTTTCTCTCTTTATCAAAGTACAGATGAAAGTAACTATTTTGCTGTAACTAAGCCCAAGAGGGGTGCTGTGAATATTTTTAAAGGTATGTATAACATAGAAAATGTCTTCCAAAGGTGTAATTGCATATGGTAGATGATGAGGTATAAGTACATTTTAGAAAATTGCATTTTCAAATGAAGTTCAAATATCTATTCTATAGGGATTAAAGAATAAGAACTGCTGCTATTGCTACCAAGTCATAATCTACTTTGACTTAGTCTTTGTATGCCACCTTTCAAAACAAATGGTAAAGTAATGTGAAACTGTAGTGCTGTTAAAGTGCAAAATACATTAATGTGATTAGTTCAAGCAGAGTAATGTTAAATGAACTCCAGACCATCATATGTATTGACATGACTGCAAAAGGATCTTGTCATGGAGGAAAGAAATGGGGCGCAATTCTTAATACTGCAGGGGCAAGTGGGAATTTGTAATCAAGGAGCAGTGTGGAGACCATTGGATGGAAGGTAACCAACAAGAAATATCAAGGTAAAGAGGATTCTAACCTGACCTAATAAAGTTCTTGGTAAAGACAGGACAAGTTGACTAGATATCACCTAGAGGATGATGAATGTTATGGAACTTTATTATATATCAAATGTAATCATTTATTAAGCATGGGGATTACAGAATAAAATGACATAAAGTGGTTATTTACTAAACCTGGACTTCACAAGGCAATCTACCAAAGGCCTAGAAGTTTTAGAAGCCTTACTAACCAATGTATCTTAGCACTAGTACAGTTAATAAAGGATACTGTGCATTGTAATCATGTATTGATAGAAAAATATTGTGTAAAATTCCAGTCTCTTAGAAAATTATGCATTACTTAACCAAACCAGTTACTTGGTGACGTACGTTTAGGAAATGCTGCATCTGGGGCTGGAGAGATGGCTCAGTGGTCTAAAGCACCTACTTAGAACAAGCTTGGCAAAGCATCAGGGACCGCGGTTCAATCCCCCAGCACCACATGCCAGCCAGTCCCGCCCCCTGGTGGGCTGAGCTGGCCACACACACACACCACACTCTCTCTCTCTCTCTCTCTCTCTCTCTCTCTCTCTCTCTCTCTCTCTCTCTCTCTCTCTCAAATAAATAAAAAAATTAAAAAAAAAAAAGGAAATGCTGCATCTAAAATAAGTTAAACAAGATTTTTTTTAATTGTAGAAAATTTCAAGGATTGAATTATAATACTCCAAACAAGAAAATAAAATTGTCACATTCTACCAATTTGTTTTTCATTCAATGTCTTATGGGATCTATGTTCTTTAAAACTTAACTTTTGGAAATGCTAGCCTACCCTCATCCATTATATAAATTACACATTTAAAAGGACATTGGTTCTAAATACTTTAACTTGCTATCAAGGCAGAAAGTTAAAAACAAATTTGCACTTGTTATGTTATTCTCTTTAAATTCAAGGAACAAACTGTTAAATTTGAAGTTGTTTTGCTTGGGGACACTTACAAAGATATGCACACATTCCATAGAAACTTGCACGGAATTACATTTGAAAATAGATACATCTTTTAGGTTGTTTATGAGTAGATCTTAGAATTCAGATTTCAAGTGGCAGAAAAGGA
>NW_004524617.1:917128-917904 GCF_000260255.1 Octodon degus | reverse complement strand
AGTTCTGCTGAAGGGTTCTGTGCTGGGCCTGCCCTCTGGGTCTATTCAGGATCCTGCGGGCCTGGTCGTCTCACTCACTGGCAGGCCTGCACTCTGGGTCTATTCAGGATCCCGCGGCCTGGGTTGTCTCCAAAGGATTATTATTTAATGTAGGATGTGGAGTCCCTAAATTTTTAATTATTCATACATAAACTGCTAATTCATAATTATTAATTAAAATATTGAAAAGATTAACCCAAGATATTAACATCCATGTTTTTAGGTTTGAACTTAAAAATTTTGAATATTTAGAATGCAATGTCTATTAGGGTGTAAACACACACACACACACACACACACACACACACAGTGCACCATAATGAGTTTAAGTCAACAACAGATCATACATATGATGGTGGTTTCATAGGATTATATTACTTAAATAAAAGATAAATGTTAGAAACAGACTGGTAGACTTTGAGGAGGTGAGAAGGGCCTCTGGGAAAGGAGGGGGAGGAGAGGGCAAGGATAGAAAGGGGAACTGAAAATGATTAAAATGTGATATGTATCAGCGCCAAATCCCCAAGATGGTAATTCTTATCCATCACACATATGGTTAAATAAAACAGATTATACTGCTTATTCCTATTGTTGCATGGAGTAAGCACATACTGTGATGTTTGTACAATAAAATTACTTAAGATCGATCTCATTTCTATCATTTCTATAACTGAGTAGTAAATACTCATATATGTGTTCAGACATGCTTTCTATATTTGTGGCATGTTTACATACAT
>NW_004524617.1:908308-917028 GCF_000260255.1 Octodon degus | reverse complement strand
TCAATGGGTAAATGACTGTAAACTTACTCCTATGTTCCTTCCAGAGGATTTTTGGAAACCTATTAAAATAAGGTGCACATTTTCCTATATCTAAGGGTGAACCAGGTATAGTGCACTACCCACAGTTTCAGATCTGCTTTTTTTTTAGCGTTCCAATTGTCTTTATATTTAAGTACATCTTCATTACCATTAACATGAAGTTTCCTATTCACTTGGCAAAATTTGGTCAATATTGATTCAGAAGAAAAATTGTTCATTGAATTTAAGCATGTCTTTTCTTCCTAGAAAGATACAACTTTGGATAGCAACTATGGATATCTTGACACTGTAAGAAGATAATATACATTATTAACATTTTAATCATTGACTGTATAAATTATGGTAAAATAATCATTTTCAGTACAAACTAAAGACTTTCAACTCAGTGAAAGTTGGTGTTATTCCAGATATGAAAGAATCAATTTGTTAAAGTGCAACAACTTTGAGTTTAGGAGTCTGTTTTGCATGATGAATAATTGCTAGCTACTGGATTCAAATGGCACAACAGAAGGAATGAAATTAATATTGAATAAGTGCTCAGTCTTTGATCCAGCTTGTATTCTTGAATATGTATATTTATTTAAGATCATTTTGTTCATTTAACACTCATCTATGCATATGTCTACAGTAATTGCATAAATGGACAAAAATTTTTGTTTCTTTAAGACTCACTGAAATTTTCATAAAAGTAGCAACTTCTTTTCTGAGTGTACATTAAGCTTTATAATAATAAATGTGAAAGTTTAATGTACCAATATACTTGTAATTGTCAATAAACATATGACATAACTCTGCTAACAGGCAGATTAGCAGTTATGGAAACATTCCACCATCTGTGCCATGCAGATTCTAGCTTTGGAACTCTTACTTGAAAACAGAAAGTTTATATATGAGCACAAGAGGACCTGGCACATGAAGTTCTTTTGATTTTGTGTCTGGATTTTATGTCTTAGTAATATAATTATATTCAGGGTGTTTCCGTCACTGTTAAATATTTGTTCATATATTTTAGTGTAAAATATTAGCACTTAATTTGGAACAATAAAAAATATTAGTACTTAATTTGGAATGGTAAAATATTTGCATATACCATTAATAGAGAAATAAACTGCGCCACTTTCATTACCAGAGAATCTGCCAAAACCATATTAATTGACATTTTAAAAAGAAAAACATAAAATATGAAAAATGTGTCATCAGGGAAGTAAACTACATTTGGAAGTATACATTTGAGGATGAACTTTTTTAATTGAGCCAGGGTCTTCCTGTATAGTGCAGCCAGGCTTTGAGCTCAATATGGTACCCAGGCTGACATGGCCCACAGGCTGATCCTCCTACCTTAGCCTTCTGAGTGTTGGGATTACAGCTGTGTCCCAACTCATCAAGCTGAGGATGATTTTAATAGGACTTGAAACAAGTCCAAACATGTAATCCAAAAAAAAAATTACTGAATGTCTAGCTATTGGGGGCAGAATGTAAAAGAATTGATACTTTTAACTCTTCCTGAAGAAGGAAAGGATAAAAGTCTTAACATGGGCCCAATGAGTCTTAGAGGGTGACCAATTATCTAATTTTTCAGTGTTATTCCTGAATAATGCAAGAACTTAATATCAAAGGTAATACTAATATCCCTGTGACTAATACTAAGATACATAGCAGAATCTCAGCCCTCTCAGTGAAAACTCTTTGCCAGCCTATATCTTATAACCATATGCAGAACACTGCAATGGAAATCATACCCACCTTCTATTTCAGAGTAATTTATTCTCCATCTATATTCTGGGATTTGTGCATGTGCTTCAAAATTACAGTCCTACATGACCCACTACCACATATACACAAACACATTTTCACCTACAAGTTTAGCATGAAGCTTCTTGCTCATATACTAGCTCTTGTTCCATATATATTTCTCAACACATACGGAAAATCAGACCCTATGTATTCTATTTTTCCTGTATAAAGAGCATCACCAATATTAAAAAAGCATGAAAATAGATAACCACTGTTTTCTTTACATACTATTCAAATTATCAAATGCAATCCTAACTTAAACCTGTCTTAATGGGACATGCTTAATGAATTAATGTTTACTGGAGGACAATCTGATAACTGTGTAAAAACACATTGGAGTTTTCCTGACAAATCAATCCACTCATTATTCATATAATATTATCTGTATAATTGTTTTATCATGTTTTTTACACACATAATATAATATTTGCTGATAAACTATGAAATAAGGGCAGCGAAACTTCAGGAAAAATGCTACTATCTGAAAAGATAAAAAGAAACATTTTCTTCTATCAGCGCAATTTTCTAAAAGAAAAATATATGCAAGGACTGTTACTCAGGAAATCCTTTCTTTTTTACCTTCTTCCCTTTCTGCTGTTGTTTGTTTGTATGTTTGTTTTAGCCCACTCAGCTCACCCTAAGGGCAGGGCAGGCATGGCATGTGGTGCCCGGGAACACACCACGGTCCCATGCACCTGCCTAAGCTTGCCTCAGTAGGTGCTTTATACAACTGAGCTATCTCACCAGTCCTCTGCTTTTTATTTTTTTACCTATGAAAACTCTCTGAACACACATAGCAATATATAATTAGGTTATTTCATCTGAAACCATTACAACTATAGTTGTCAGCAATTCAGTCACCGCTCAAAACAGTATTGAAACATATAAAAATGGAAACAGAAGTATACAAATTGATGTTCATAAAGTAGTTTACTTATTTAACATTTATGGAATGGTCTATTAGTGCTCTGTGAATTAGCAATTGAAAATCTAAGAAGCAAAGGTTTCTCCTCTTGAAGAGCTCACAGGGTGTTGTGTATCCTAGGCTTTGTATAAATAATACTAAATGATAAAAAAAAATGTTAACATGCAGCAGAGGAGCCAACAGATGTTTGCCTTACATTGGGTGGCCAGAGCATGTTTACAAAAGAGGTAGTAAATTAAATTGGAGCTTCCCTATACTCAAAAGTCTCCATTTATAATTTCTACAAAATGTAACATTCTGTGTACTAAGACTTAAAATTGTTACAATCAAACACAATAACATATAATTGTATACAGATTAAAATTGTTAAAATACCATCATTACTATCTGATGCTACATTACTGTACTCAGCCCTTTGAAATGTTTGATATGTCATGAACACAGTTTATTTATCTAAAAAAATAAGAATTAATTTATATGGGAGTATAGTTTCACTTTAAAATATACATTTATTTTAATGAGATAAGACTTTATTTGAATTGAGTGCAATTTACAACAATCTATATTTATTAATACATGAATTGCTTTATCAACAGAAAGTATATTTTGCTTCATTTAGAACATTAGGATGAAAACATGAATTGTATGTGCTGCCCACTGCCACCAGTGATTATGAGCTGCCTTGACAATTGGCTTTTCATTGCATAAAAGAAAACCCTTTATTTGCTTGAGATTCCTATGCCAGCAGGCCTACAATCAATGCTAGAAGGCCTTTGTTTATAACTTTACTTCTTGCCAAGCATTTCAGTTATGTTTTCTTTGATTATATAAAGGGCCAAGGCTGTTTTAAGTGGAAAAGGCAGCCATCCTCACCCAACAATCTGATGAATATTATGTCGGCATACTAGTGTACAATGAGACTGCAATGCCCTCTGACCTGGCCTGAAATTCTTCAGAGTTACAAATCTGTGTTAGATAAAATTGTCTTAACAAGAATGTCCCTCTGATATAGTAAGTGCAAAGAGGCAGTGCTATATGGATGAGAAAGAAGTACAGTATGTTTTATTCTCCTTGAAGAGAAGCTTACCATGATTTCATAAAGTGAAGCAAGTAAATATTGTAGTATAAGGTCTTACTGGGCCTAAGAAATTTAAGAAAAATTAACCATAAATCAAATTTTACAGGGTTGGATGCCAGTAAGGGCAGGTAACTAAGTACAAAATAAAGGTAGAATAAGGTCCTAGAACAGAAAGTAAATGACTAATGTTGGGAAACTGAAATAAAATGGAGTACAGCTACAAAGGTACCAACAATGTAAGCCTCAGTCCATGAATTTTATATTTTATTCTATTTTTTAATTTTCTATTTTGGTGTAGAATTTGGGAAGGACTGCTTACTAGATGGCAAAACAAACGTAGTGAGTAACTGATGCATGATAAACTCACGGTTGAAGTATTGTAAGTTTTCAGGGGATTTTAATGAACATTTAGAAATAATACTGTCACTGCAATTGGCAGTGCAAGTGGAGTAGATATTGCACCTTGCCATACAAGTTTGCCCAGAGGCACTTTGATAGAATAAGAACTAGGTATCTAACAACATCCTATTTCATTTCACTCATAAATTCAGGGAAAGAACCACAGTGTTATTCAAAATGAACTTCACGCAGGATCCTTCACCAAAACCACACCCTGTGGATATGTGCTTGATTTTCATGCTCTTTCTATAAACCTCAGATGCCACTTCATGATATTCCAACCCTGTTGATAGCACTTCAAATTTTGAGGGTATAAATCATAGTGTGAGGCAAGAAGAAAGGGTATAAGGAGGCACGGAGCAAATAAATCAAATGTTGTACACTGATCTACAGGAAGTTAAAGCTTTTTGAAACAAAAGGAAAGGTTGTGATAAGTATCTTCTTCTGAAACCTTTTCCCTCTGTGAATCGATTACAAGCCATTCCCTTTTAATTAGTATGTAACTAGTGCCCCATGAACACAAAGTTCTATACCTGTAACTTTCAACCAGTACAATTTCATTTTACTTGATAATAGTCTTCTCAGAGTTTAGGCTATCTCAGTTATCTGTTGGTTGGTGTTTAGAAAGTAAGATTATTTTATGCAAACTAATGATAATTTCACTGCTAATTGCTTTATACATTTCTTGGCAAAGCAATGCATACTCAGTACTACTAGCTAATCTATTGCTATAGCTTTAATCTTCTTCTCTCTTTCACAGTGATCATCTGCCTAGATATATTGTTCCTCATAACATTTCAGTCCGCTAAAAACCAGAAAAGCAAATGGGTATTTTGCAAGTTAGATCTTGAGAAAAGTGTGGTTTTCCAAGGAAATACATATTGATTTTAATGTCTTTTAAATATATTGATAGCTCAATAAAATAAAAAACAGCTAATTTACATATCATCCCATGTCATGCTTTTGATTTTTCAACAGAATCAATGTACACAACTAAAATATGTTTTTCTAGTTTTCTGAATTCCTTCAAGCAAAACATACTTCTATAATGACCAATTATAATCTAACACCTGCTGTTACGAAGAGGCCCCTGTCAGCATCAATCTAAATGGAAGAAAAACAACTTTCTTCGATTTTGAAAAAGAGCTCTGTTTTTTGACAAGAAAACTAATGCATTTATTGCAAGGTAGTATACAAAATAATGAGGATTTAATAGAATTAGACATTTTACCATCACTTGGGAAAAAAAGTCTTGCTTTGGGCTAAGCATTACAGTTAAAGATTCCAAGAAAAACATGAAAATTCCTAGATGCCTTACAGCCAATATTTCATTAAAATAAATTCATCCAGAAAGGTTCTTCTCTACTATAATATTATCTCTTTCTATTTTCCTTATGACACACAAACTCTGCTCAAGCTGGAAGGTAAACAAATTGAATAGAAGCATCATTTGAGCTCAAGCCACATTGCCAATTTTGTGGATCTACATTGCCAGGAAATCTTGCTCAAAATTATGCAAGAATAATTACAACCACAGAATAGAGAAAAAAATGTTGGTGTAATATCAAAAAAGGGGGGAAGAAATGACTTTCTGGAAAAGCACTGCTAGCAGGTTGGCTAAAAAGGATAATGAAGCCATTTAATCATGTTAAAACCTCATCTAAATGTTGAAATAAATGATAATTTACAGCCAGAGTAAACACATACATTTAAGGATATTTTAATATGTCATCACATATACCTTTGGATACTCTATGTCTATATATACATGAAAACATACATACAAACATCTAAACATTAATTTGTACTTCTTGGGAGTGCCAGAAATGGCATGCTATCACGGAAGCATTCCCTCACCTTAACAGCAGCTCTTGTACCAATTGCTACAGCAGCAAAAAGATTTATCTACATAGAAGCTATCGCTGCAATTCCTAGGTTGAGGCTTAACTTAGAGAAAGTACTAAAAATGCTAAAAGAATTACTAAGCTGGGTATGGGGACACATGACTAGAGTCTAGCACTGTGGCATGCTGAGGCATGAGGACTGTAAATGCAAACCCAGTCTGAGCACATTAACAACCTAGAGGGCTCCTGTCTCAAAAGAAAACTCAAAAAGTACCAGGAATGTAGCTCAGCATGAAGGCCATTCAATCCCCAGAACTATAAAACATTAACAAATAATTACTAGATTACTATACAATTTTCTTGTTAAATAAGTACATTTGTTCATTTTCAACTAGGTAAAGAACACAAAAGGCAAAAGAGAATAAAAAGGAATAGGGCCAGCCAAATAGTTCAGTGGATTAAAGTGACTGCTTAGAGGCTGCCAGGGTTGGATCCCAGAGTGCCCTGCCGGCCCTGCTCCCGGGGCAGGCTGAGATGGCGATTGAGACTGGGCGTGGTGGGGTGCGCCTGTAATCCCAGCTCTTGGGAGGCTGAACACAGATGGATCCCCTACAAGTCCGATCTACATAGTGAGACCCTGCAGACCCACAAAACACACACACACACACACACACACACACACACACACACACAAAAGTAAAAGGAATGTATTTTATTTAGAAATGATAGGCATTGTATCTTAACTTTTATGTCTACCTGTATCTACATCTAAATCTATAATTCTCCTTCATTTTTGTAATGAAGAACTATATAAGCAGCCATTTTCAGGATGATAGATAAAAATCATAACTATTTTTAAGTGGATAAACATAGACCTAGGAATGAAACAGTGAAAGCAAAAGGCAAATAAAAAGAACCCTCACTTTGGAGGAACAGGCCAATGAATTAGAAAAAAATAACCAAACCGAGCCCTAGAAGCAGAGTATTTTTCTGCGAGATATTACAAATATCTGTGTTGTTATTCTGCCCCTTCCCACAAGCTCAATGATCTCTACCAAACATAGAACACATGCAAAAAAAAAAAACTATAACTGGACATGGAATACTCGAGTCTCGGTATGACTTTATTTTTTATTTTTTATTTTTTTTGTCTCTAAACCATTTATTTGTCCTGATTGGAGGGAGTCCCTTGGGGAAAGAGGGTACAAAATACTGTGGGACCCTGGACGGGGTGGTGCAGTTGAACTCAGGCAGAAGGGTTTCTCAAGCGAAGGTAGAGCCGGCTCTACCTTCGGTATGACTTTATCACTTAAAAATTATGTGCACTTGAAGAGCCTACATAGACATTTGGGGGGGCAGTATTCTTTTCAAGAAAATGAACATACAAATATATTTTAACTAGGGACTCAAATGTGTTAATGTACACAGGAAAGAGTTTGGGATACTTTATGGTACTTTATTAATATAAAGTACTATACATGTCCCCCCTACTATTATTATTACTTCACAGAATATAAATTCAAGATTCATACTTTAGCTGAGTTCAAGGGAGAATATATTCACTTGGAGCCCAATCACTATTTTTTGAGACCCTTTATATTATCTTACTTCAATTATTATGCTTTAATCATAGACTGTAATTATATATCCAGCTATACTTGCTCCATTAAGTGAATTTAAAAAGAAATCTCACTACGTAAAGACCCTTTAAATTTTTTATGACACAAAGAGCTACCATAGACATACTCTTTTGGCAAACTTACCCCAGCACAGTCAAATTCTACTAGGTATTCAGCTGGCAAATCATCTTTTACACTTTTCACAAAGATCCTAAGTGAAAAGGTTGTACTTATCTTTCAATTAAGTTATACATCTTTCAAAAATAGCTAATAGAGTCAAGCAAAGGCAGTGTCACAATCACAGATTGTATTCAGTGAAATTTAGCAGACAAAAATGGAGCCAGCTAGATTATTTTTAAATGTGTTCACAGTGATTTTTCAATGCTGCAAAATCAACTGTGTGGAACATTGAACAGAAAGACCAAAAGGATGTGTTGCTTAAAAAATCTGGGCATAGAAAATTACATCTCATCTAACCTCTCTGTTATCCATTTAGAGATATCCAAAAGTAATTCCTGGGAGACTCGGAATGTTTGTCAGTTCTTTAATAATGTTAGAATCTCTTCCAGAAACCTTCTGAACCAACTGGAAAGGCACCATTGAGTTAGACAACATAGCTATTTGGTAAGTTAAAAGGTGATACTGTTTCCAAGGGCAGAGTTTCAGAGAAAGCTAGCCAGCCAGGTTAAGAAGGAGCTCTGGGAATGTTTCTTCAGTGTGAAACCGAATGTGGGGAGACAATCTTTCAACCAAGTTCACTTGCCATCCTCCGAATTACCTGAATATTTGCTACTTTATTTTTAATTGATGCATGATCTGTATATGCTTACTCTCAGGTTTACTTATTATTTGAACTTTAGTATTTATGGACTTAAACTACCTTGTACTTATGAAGATACTAATTTGTACTGTATGCCAATTATATTCAAGAATACTGGGGCCAGGGAGATGGCTCAGTGGAATAAGCGCTTCCCTGGCAAGCGCAAGGGCCTGAGTTCAATCCCCGGTTCTGCCACAAAAAA
>NW_004524617.1:894792-901423 GCF_000260255.1 Octodon degus | reverse complement strand
ATATGAAAATATATGTTTTAAGATTAAGGATTAAACATTTATGTGTGCAGTCTATTTAGTAAACAACATCAGAAAAGTTATTTTGGGGGCCGACGAGATAGCAGCAAGCTTAGGCAAAGCACAGGGACCACGAAATGCTGTGCCAGCCCCGCCCCCAGGACAGGCTGAGCCAGCCTCAAAAAACAAGTTACTTTTTGTATTTAATGACCAAAGAAAGAAGGAGGGAATACAAAAGTAAGATACACCATTTTAGTCTCTAGTAGACAAAGACAGAGAGATTCAAACTGCTAGACTGTTTCAGAAATGTTATATTTGTTGCCAAGAAATACTGGCATTTCTAAACTCAGTGCTTTGAAGCCATATAAAAATCAGGAAAGATGACCAACTTCCCTGGTCTAGAGAGCAATCATCTCAGTCAGGAAATCTCAAGAGGCTAATATTTAAAAACTAGCTTATTTTTCAATAAATAGGGTCTGAAAATCTGAGGCTGGATAAATGATTTTAGAGGGTTGTTAGGTAACTCTTAATCATTCTTGGTGGGCTTCGAGTCATTATTTGAAATTTAAATATAGAGAGCAACTAAAATTTCATTCTTACTCTTAAATGTAAAAGTTTGTAAAACTTTGAAGACTTGAGAATTCCCAACAGTAGCATTAAGCAAGTAAATATTTACCACTTAATTTGTATGCCAAGAAAAAATTTGAAAACTCAATCATACGTTTGTAGTGATGCTATGGTTTTAATTGGAAAAGCTCCTTGCCCCTTTGGAGATATACTGAAAATATTATTTTGCATGGTATACTTGTAGCTTTGCTCTAGAAAATGTGTTTTCCACTCACATTCATTCAGCATGTTATAATATTTTGTTTGCATACATAGTAGGGGCTTTGAATCCCACTTCTGCCACATAATTATTAAAGACTATAAGCTTATTTTATAGCCTCTAAGTAAAATTAGGGTGAAGCAAGTATGTATTAATAGGGCCCCAGCCCAAGTTTTTTTTTTCAGGGTCTCACTTGTGATTCCATCTTATTCCAGAAAGAATAGCTATTATCAAGAGACCATGAAACAAAATTCTCAAGAAAAAGGAACATTCCTAAATTGTTGATAGGCTGTAAATTAGTGCATTTGCTATGGAAAACTGTATGGAGATTCCTCAAAAACCTAAAATTATACATTACTTACAATTCAGTTATTCCCATTCCAGATGCCTTATCAAAATATTTAAAGACATGATATTACATTGATACAGGGATATCAATGTTTATAGATGTACAACTCATAATAAAGCTTAGCAGTGGCCTTTGTATTCTTCAACTGATAGTGGATAAAGAAAATATGGTTTTCACTGACTTCTTTATATGGTTGTGCAAGTTATTTTTATTTTGTCTCTTGTTACAGTACATTTGTTATTACATTTTATAAATTCTAGATTTCCACAAAATGTGATTTTTTTGTAGGAAATTTTCCTATGATTTATATAAAATAGTTTCTTTTTTATGAATTTAGGACAGGGTCTCCAAGATCTACAAGGTCTTCCTATGTAGATCAGACTCGTAGTGATCCTCCTGTGTTCAGCCTTCCAAGTGCTAGGATTACAGGTGTGTGCCACCATGCCCAGTCACAATTGCCTTCTCAGCATGCCCCGTGGGTGGGGCCAGCACAGCAGGGAGGGGATCTAACCCTGCTGCAGCTGTGCCTGCCTAAGCAGGCACTTTTGTCCGCTGAGCTATCTGGCTGGCCCAACATAAAATGTTTTCTGATTAATGTTCCATATCTTACCAAGCTTACCTATACTTTGGCACTCAAACCATCATTTTATGCTGGGCATCAAAACCAGGGCCTCACACATGGTAGGCCCATGTTCCTTCGAGTAACACTGTACCTCTAGCCCAGCTCAATACTTTTTATTTACAGCTTATATAGGATCTCATTCCCAACTGTGTACACTCTAAAGGCTAAGAAGCTATTTAATATTTTGCATCTTGTCCTAAATTACATTGTCCCAAAGTACCTTGCAAATGATAGGGTCAAACATCATGCAGCAGAATGATAAATGAAAAAAATGAATATGCTACCTTTTTTTTGTACATTACATACAATGGCTTCTGTAATTAAAATGTTATTGACACAAACTATTGGGAGGAATTCACTATGGAAATGGTATATGATATGATGTAAACATTAAGTACTAAATAAAATATTAAATATTATTATAATGTGGATATTTAAAATCCATGTTTCTAATAAAAGACTTGAATATTATTTAATTTCCAAAGTAATATTTCATAGTTTAGTGAATGAATGACTTGGTCATTAATTATTGATTCTGGTGAAAAGGAAAAGATACTAAAGGTGTGGCAAATGTCAAAGGATAACAGTAAAATAACTGAGAACTGATCAGGTTGGCTCAGCACTCTAGGCAGACATATAAATCAAGTATGAAATCACAGGTCTCAAACCAGTACTGGCCAGGAGAAAGCTTGTGATTTGTATTGCTCCCCAATTCTTAATTGATCACTCCATCCTTAAAACTTGGTAATAAACATGAGGATAAAATGATACAATGTGACTCTTGAGGAAATAAATATTTATGAATTGAAAGTCTGGATCAGCCTTGCTAAAAAGCAAAAGATACTGTAGCACACCTAGGTATTTCATAAAATGTCCTACAAAGAATCTTGTTTATGTAAGTATAATAAAAATTAAAATCAATGAGCTAATTTTTCTTCTTCTAAGTAAAGTACAAAAGTAGAGTTTAGAGAATATTTACATTTGGTTTCCACAAAAGTATGTTACAAAAATGTAAAAAAAAGACAACTCAGGAAAAAAACCAACTAGGGCAAAGGGCCTCTTTCAAGTTTAAATTCACATTACACTGTCTCCTGTTTTCATAAATATGAAAGAACAAGAAGTCCTCACTATGTCCAGTCAAACAACGTTGAGGTTCCCTGACATATCTGAGTATGTAATACCTGAGATAGTTAACCACACAAAGTTACACCAGAATCTTTTAATGATGTACCCTTTAACCACAAAAATAATAATGACAGCAAGGCTTGCAAATCATGTTCATTACAGGAAACTGATTTTTCCAACTCCACCAAGAAGAAATAGGATCTGAGAGAATTGGAATTTTTGTGTTTATCCTCACTGGCTTGCGTGGCTCACTGTCCTTGCTCAAGGTTTGCTAACACGCCATTTGCCAGCCCACTCACATTTACCCCTCCCACAAAACCTAGGTATGTTTGTCAAGATGATAAACATGTGTTTATGTTTTCTAAAATTTTTATGGTCTTTTTGAGACAAGGTCCTGCTATGCAATTCAAGCTGGCCTTGAGGTCACTTTGCACTCCATACTGGTCCCAAATTAACAATTATCCTCCTGCCTCAGCCTACCAAGTGCTAGGACTATGGGTGTGCACCACCATACCTGGCCAAAGCGAAAACACAGTTTACTTTTCTTTTTTCTTTTGAGGTGGGGGTTACCAGGAATTGAACTCAAGACTTGGTACTTGCCAGGGAGGCACATATTTCACTGAGCTATCTCCCAAACCCTACATGTGTTTATTAACATTCCAATCATAGACTATGTGAGTTCCACATATTATAGTGTATAATGCTTCGGTAAGTACTAGGCTATATGAAAACACTATATATGTACTACACATAGCTCAATATGTAATATTTCTCTTTAGCCACAAAGCTTCAATACTATTTTTATACTACTTGAAAAAAGGCTATCACTATTTTTTTTTTCCGGAACCAGGGATTGAACTCAGGCCCTTGCGCTTGCCAGGGAAGCGCTTATTCCACTGAGCTATCTCCCCTGCCCTGGCTATCACTATTTTTATACTTCTTGTTTTTTGTGCTACTAAGGATACAACCTAGGGCCTTGCACACACATACTAGACAAATGCTTTTCCACTGAGCTACACACTCATCCTAAAAGCTATTTTAATAGGATAGTTTTAAGCCCCAAACAAAGCCTAAATCTTTAATTCCTCATATATGAATTATCCTTAAAAAGTAATTTGTGTGAGGTTTCCTTTCTCCTTTTAAAAAAGAGAACAGTTTTCTGTACAAACATCAAATAACTTTTGTAAGGTAATATAGATAATAGTAGATGGTCCTATAACAGTGGTGACAAACCTGTGACACATGTGCCTCAATGGGCATGCAGACTCCACTCTGTTGCCATGCAAGCCAGGTCTCTCCAGGAGCCAAGCATAGGACAACAGTGCTTTTTCTAAACTAAAGCGTGCTCTCTCTCTCTCTCTCTCTCTCTCTCTCTCTCTCTCTCTCTCTCTCTCCATTTTGAATACACAGATACAAAATGGTCATTCATCTATATCCCTTTTTTTGTTTAGTTCCATCATTTAAATATTATAGGTGTGTGAACTCAACAAAATATTCCAAAATAGTCCAGTAGTCCAGTAGCTACATTCTCTTAATTCAAGGAATAGAGGGATTTGGCCTAATAGTGTTTGCAAATAGGATATCATGTCTGCATCTTGTACAACAAATAACCACTAGGAAGGCAGTATGCAATGTGTTAATTATTGGAACTGTCCTACCAATTTGGTTTGAAACTGTCTCATTGCTATTTCTCAATAAACTATGAAAAAAATAAAATAAAAAATAAACTAAAGTTCAGTATGAACAGTATTCAGACTTACTTTGGGGGTTGGAACTTTGCAATAAATAAGTGAGTGTTTGGGTTGCAGTATGTGCACTTGGTCTCCAAGAGATTTTTTTGTCACTTTCCTAAAGCTATGGTTCTATGATAAAAGTTTATCAAAAATATATATCTTCCTCAGGTCTTAGTCCAAGACTGAAAATTTTCTAGTAGGTATGCATGTTTTAAGGAAAGAATAGAACACAATACTTATATCCATGTTTATCTACAAATAAAATTTGTAGTTCATAAATTACCTTTAAAATTTATAATTTGAACATGATATTTAAGGGGCCAGGGAGATGGCTCAGTAGAATAAGCGCCTCCCTGGCAAGCATAAGAGCCTGAGTTCAATCCCCAGTTCTGCAAAAAAAAAAAAAAAAGAAAGAAAGAAAAGATATTTAAAATTCTAGCAAAACTAATATACTATCTTACTTTTATACTTATAATTATGTGTCACATGTTCTCTTTTCCATTTGTTCTCTACTCCATTTTGTAAAAGTATTTAGAAGCAGAGATACTTAAATAAATATCCATGTAACCACTGTAGAGCTAGTGTATTAATGTATTGCAAGAATGTTTGAAGTTCTGAATGTATATATAAATGGTTATATACAAAGAACATCCAATTGGAATGTTTCTGGGATGCTTCCTAAGTTCTATCAGAGTTACAAATGATGCTTGAATGAAAACTATAAAACAAGGAATTAAAGACTTTATATTTCTATGTGTAGAAATTATTTATTTATGTATTTGATGGACAAATATCTTATAAAAGTTTAGTTCTTTCTTCTCTTTATCCTCCACTGAAGTAAGAGATGACATTATATATTTAGTACAAGAGTACAGGAAGAAGGCCATTGGAGAAAATGAGCAAGTTTGCTTTCTAAAACCTGTAAGCACACATCTTTTCTCCATGAACATTAAAAATTACCTTAACAATAGGTTTATCCTTTGTTTCAGCTACAATTGATTTCTCAAAGATTTTTTTTGGATTATTTTTTTATTTTTTAAAGAGAATGAAAAATAGTAAAAAAAGAAAAAAGAAAGAAAAGAAAAGAAAAAGACCATTAGAAATGATACAGAATTTCATGAAATAAAATGATAGGAATTCAATAATGGTTGTTATATTGCATATTGTTGTCTTCAAATTAGTTGTTCACATTACCAGATGTAAGTAATAAAATTTGGTTAAACAATTAAAACTAAGAAAAAATCAGAGTTAAATGTTCCTTCCAAAAGACCAAGTTTGACTTGATTTATAGCTGGGTAGTACTCCATTGTATAAAGGTACCACATGTTTATCATCCATTCCCCAAGTGATGGACATTTTGGTTGTTTCTAAGATTTGAATATAACAAATTGTGCTGCTATAAACATGCATATACATATATTTCTATGGCATGATGTTTTAATTTCTTTTGGGAAAATACCCAGAAGGAAATAGCTGGATTTAAAAAGTACAACTATCCAAGCTATCCTGTATATATCCTTCTTTCCTTCTCTCTCTCTCTCTCTCTCTCTCTCTCTCTCTCTCTCTCTCTCTCTCTCTTTCTTTCTTTCTTTCTTTCTTTCTTTCTTTCCTCCTTACCCTTTTCTCAGTTGTTCCCTTCCCCAGATTTCTCAACTCAAAGTTTCTTTAATATTTTTTATATCTGCTCTTTTGCTAATTAACCTTTCATATTGCAGACAATAATTCCATAGGAAGACCATTCCTGATCCAAAATCTAAATTAAGCACATACTATTTTTCTCTCTCCTAACAAACAACTTTATTTCATTTAGAAAATTTAACCTTAATTTATTATCATTGTACATACTCTGCCTATGAAGTAATACTTTTCAAGGATGAAGGCAAGTTCTCTTGTGCTTATCTATATGTACTGCCTGAAATACTCATTCCTTGTAAGATGGAAGTGAATCAATCAATTAAAGTTTTGTTATTATATATATA
>NW_004524617.1:893064-894692 GCF_000260255.1 Octodon degus | reverse complement strand
CTTTTATTTTTCAACATCATTTTTCTGAATAATATTTGCCTTATTTGGTTTGCTGGTGCTCAATACTTGAGATTTTAGATGCCTTAGTATTGATATTGAAATCTATAAAGCTTTCCCCTATGGAAACACATTTATATACGTACATATATCCAAAGTCTTGCATGTAACGGCAAGGAACCTAGAAACATCTCAAGATTTTCAAACTTCAGGACTACTAAGTGTCCTGGTTTGCTTGGGACTAAGCAGGTTTCTAGGACACAGTACTTTCAATTTTAAAGCTGAAGACTTTTGAAATAAGCCAGTACAAATTGGTCACCCTACAAAACTAACAATGATATAATGCATTAGTAAATATTTTAACAAGAAGGTAAGGCTTTTGATTTTGTAAATTATAAATCAGAATATGAGCAAAGTAATACAAAGAAGGCACTATTAATTCAAAACCTTGTTTTTAATTTTAACATAAAAATGGGCTTTTAGTGACAAACACATAAGGTGCAAATAGAGGGCAGTAGGTTAATTTATGAGGCTATCTTATTAGTGCTCTTATGGTAGGAGAAGACTATTTTTGTATGCTTGATTAAACTAAGCATGTCAGAATTATCTGAAAAATGTTTCAACATATATGTGTTATTGGTCCTTTAAATGATTCTTCCAGTGAAAGAACCCTGGTGAAAAATGGGATACAGCCAAATTGCTTCATAACAACTTCATAAATTAACCATTTACTCATGAAGAATAATTTATACTGACTTAATCAGTTATATATTAATTTACTTACTCAATTTCTACTTCTTATAAAGGAGTAAATCACTATTTTATGCTAATTATTTTCTAATTATAATTTAACTTTCACTATAGTGTTAAGCTCAGGTATTATTGTTATTTATGCTTAACGCCATACTTGTTTCTAACAAATAGCAAGCTTCAGCTACTGTTCTCTGTATAGTATGGTATTTTGATACAGGAACCAGAATGCTTTTATACCCCACAATCTCTTATTTTGAGGGTTGTAACAACATTTGTTTATATTGAAAATGGTAGGTAGATTAAAACAACTTAATTTATATATTATTGATCAAAAATTCAAAAATTCATTTTGTAAATCAATAATATGACAAATTGGTTAGAGACAGTACCATCAGATTTTATTCTCCATTTAAGTATGATTTCCCTTCTCAGTCTTTACTAATCATTTCACGTGGTAAATCTCAAGACAATGTTTATCAATAGGCTGTCAATTGTTGGTAATTTTAGGGACACATCAATTCTCTATTTCTTAACATCTTCTATTGCCGTATTCCTAGGGATAAGTGATTTACAGGTATGCAGCTTATATAGAGTATGACCATAAAATCCAGCCATTGTTTACTGTTTAGAGAGAAAACATTTAAAACATTCCCTAACACATATTATGTAAATATAGAATTTAGTCTTGAGTTGATGCCAGTTTGTGAAAACAAAACACAAAATTGAAGTATAATTGTCCTTTAAATTACTAGCATAAAGAAAAATATATATTCCTCTGATTTCAAAGTAATATTATTGAAAATATAGAACTTAGTAGAGCTAGCAGTCCACAGAAGGCCTGCAGCCTAGATATAAACAGCAACATACAGTAGTAAAAT
>NW_004524617.1:891592-892964 GCF_000260255.1 Octodon degus | reverse complement strand
TAATGGTGTTTGTAAATAGGATCTCAAGTCCGCATCTTGTACAGAAATTAATCACTAAGAAGAATATATGCAGTGTATTATTTGTTGAAACTGTACTTTCGGTTTGATTTGAAACTGTCTCATTGCTATATGTTTATCAATAAATTATGAGAAAAAAAGAAACTTTTTTAGCCTATAAAATAACTATTCTTCCCTAAATCCATGGGATAGCATAAGCTCCTTTTACGTATCACATATAATTTGTTTGTTTCTTGTCACAATAGGCATTCTTTTCTTTGATTATAAGGAGAATATTTCCTCTGCTACTTCCTTGACTTCTTTCTAAAAGTTATTTGCTAAAAATGCATTTTTACTATAACTTTCATTAAACACTGTATTTCACTTGTACACTGTTATTGTTTTCTATGTAAAAAAAAATAATAACTCCTAAGAAACAGCTATCACTCAAGAAGCCACTATGTTTCTTCTAATATCCCATTTTACAAATGCAGGTCTTACACTTCACTAAGTATAATGTGTTAAATTTCTGGGAAATTAAAGACAATATTATTTGAAAAACTTCTAATTAAGTGATTGTACATTTAAATTTATTTCTCATCAAAGAACCTCTCAAATAGTTTTTCACAAAAAAGCTTCTTAGAAATGGACTATTTTAAGAAGGAGAACATTACATTTATTGGTGGGCTTAATGTTTTTCTAAATCACGAGAATGATAAAAACAATAATAATAAACTTTTATGAATGTCTTGTCTGTTCAACTAAGATTTGTCCACCTGCTACCATGCTGGATAACCCAGTTCATATCTAGAGTCTCTCAGTCTAATAAGACTGCACTAAATAGTCATTGAATCATATCAAATCATAAATAATTCAGTAAATATTCTGCATTTTAAATAGTAGGCATGTCTTGAAGATACACTCAATCATTTACTTGAATTAATATTTCTTACTGGTAAGAAAAATTTGCCTCTTGTTTTATTGGCCTAAGTTGCTACTTATTACTATAATTCAAACTCTAAATGGTAAGTAGTAGATAAGCATGCAAATGGGTAAAATGAGGTATGATTAATTTTCTATGACATAGGATAGCCTCCTTTTCCTCCTAAAAATAACTCTCAAAGAGTGTTTATGAATATCTGAACAAAACCAAACTTTTATTACAATGGATGTGGGACTGAACCTCAGGTAGGCAACCAATGGCATCTGTTAGAATAATTTCACACACAATAACACATCCACCAAAATACCTGGTAAGAATTTTTTCTAGCAGCTTGATATGAAACATGGCCAGATATTTATGGATTTTTTGAAAACTTAATTCCTCTTAAAGTTAAATTCTAGTTTTATTACAAAACTGATGCTTTAGAAATGA
>NW_004524617.1:888970-891492 GCF_000260255.1 Octodon degus | reverse complement strand
TATATATCAAAGTTTTGTTACATATATATTTATTTATCCAAAATTAGTTTGCCAGAGCTCATAAAACAATGTTCTATCAGCCATAATGAACACATAATTTCTTCAAAAGTGCTATAACATTTACATTGTGTTAAAAAACACAAACAAAAATCCTTAAACTTACTTTAAAGACCAACAAAAGTGTGTTAAAGCAATAGTGAACTTCCTTTAGTAGAAAACAATTATAGGGAAAAATTCTCTATCTGTGAAGAAATCTCTCCTCCCTTAAAGATTTTATAACTGACCTTCTTAGATGTTTTCTTTGGCTTCTAGCAGACCTCAGAATTCAGAATACAGCCAATTTCCTGGCTTCTTTTTCAGCATCCTTAATCCACACCACCAGCCTCTTTCATCTGGATGAAGATAAATTCTCCAGTGGTGTTCTGGCCCTCATTCTTAAAACTTCACCCATAGACAACAATTTGATTTAAGAAGACAATGAAGTAGGCTTTGGCAAACAATGCTTCAATAGCTTCCTCTGAGGATCAATAATGAAATCTTTAGTCACCCCTTCTATCAGTGATACTAGGGATTGAACCAAGGGCCTTCAATGTGACATGCAAACATTCTCTCGCTGAAGCACATCCCCAAGTAACTTTTACTTTGAGACATTATCTCACTGTGGCACTCAAGCTGCCTTTGAATTTGCCATTCTCCTCCTTTACCCTGTGGATTTGCTGGAATTACTGGGCTCCACACCCTTCAACTGTTAAGCTCTTTAACATGGTCACCTATGTGACTCTGTGTGTAGAGGTTCTACCTTAGTTCATTCTCTTATAGTAGCTTGTTTTCTTTTCCTTTCGATTTAGTTCAGCTAGCCTTTGATTCTCATTATAGAAGGTTCAAATTAGTTCTTTACTGCAATACAATGTGCTTCCTTCACCTCTTTCGTTATCATTCCTCGTATCATAAAAAGGTAGCTGCCTATGTGGATGGATTGTTATGCTGGAGATTAAACCCAGGACCACATGCATGCTGGGCATGTGCTTTACCATCGAGCTATATGACAAACCTTCTGCTGCACATTTTCAAGTCACAGCTCCAGTGTATTTTCCTACTAGAAGCTCATTATGACCACAGCTTGCAATGGTTCCCTTATGGTATTTTCTTTCTGAATCTATTTGCAAATTCCTTTCAAGTGTGCTGGTTGTCATATTTCTCTGACCCTATGTGCTATCATTTCCAGTGAGAGTAAGTTCCAGAGAATAGGGAAGTTATATGAGCATTCAGATATTTGTCTTGTGATTATTTTGTACTCCTGTTTCCTTATTCCAGCAATTGGTGTCTCTTATGTACATGTTCAGTAAATATTTGTTATGAATGAAATGAAGTATCAGACCATAAATACAATTCATTTAATTATATTTACACTATTTTTTTCATTAATTTTGTTGCATATTACTATTAGAAAATATTTCAAATATTTTGTGGAAGACATAAGAGGAAATTAGACAAAATAATGAATATAATAATGTAATTCAAATAATATGAAAGGGTGGTTCAGACTGTTTTACTTACTCATACAGTCTTTTCACTGAAACAATATAAAAAGGGTACATTTTCAGACTCAAACATTTCTTCCATGTTGGCTGGGAAAAGGCACAGATAAGTAGGAAATAATATTATATATCATGTTATAATACTGACTAGATTCAGATATTATTTCTAAAATACTTATATAAATAATAAAGTCCTAAATATTTTATGACATTTACAAATATTTAATGCATATTTTGCAGTGGGTTCCAAATACTATGTTGAATTTCACAAAGTTCAGAACATGAAAATTTGCAAGGGATATAAATTTGTCATGAATTTATACACATGCCTAAAAGAAATGTTTGCAGATTCTGATTGCATGATGATGGGTTGCTTTCATGATGGCAACACTGAAAACCTGTTAAATGCATTATCTTTAATGCAGTACAATCTTCATATTCAGATTTAATTGCAATCTTAAAAGCCATCTTTTCTCAGAGACAGAGTGATCATTTGACTTTCTGTATACACATAATCACCTGTAGAAAGCAGTTATTCTGTTCATCTCTTCCTTCATTCAAATACCTTAACTTACATAGGCCTCTACAGCAGGCTCCGAGTGAGACCTGGGAGATGCTAGTGTGTACTCAGGCTCTGCTCCCAATCAACATACTCTTTTGAGACAACAAGACAACATTTGACAAATGTCATGATGAAGAATGAAGAAATGTAGAAAGATCTAAAATAAACTGTAAGATATATAAAGGAGTAGATATACAGAGGATGGTGGTCCAAGATGCAGAAATATGTATGTGGTTTATGAAACTAAATAATGTATCTAAGAAAACACAAGGAAGCTACAACTCTTGTTGCATAGGTCCTGCTTTACCTTGGTCTTAACCATCCAGCAGAAAAGTATAAAAATGAAATATAAGAAGTAAAGCCATGCTGTTATGTTGAGCTGTGGGGGACTCAGGTCAACAATTTCTGACATTGCCAGTCAA
>NW_004524617.1:886513-888381 GCF_000260255.1 Octodon degus | reverse complement strand
ATATTAAAAATTTTAAAATTTATATATACATAAACGAATTATAAAAATCACACATTGCAAAGTTTTGAATATTTAAATAAAAGTAAATTACATGCAAATCTGTTGACATAGAAAATAGATATGTCTGCTTATGCAACTGCTTTTTAAACTTTAACTACTTCTGCCAAATGAAACAACGGTCACACTGGCAATGTAAGTACACAGAAATATTGAACCTTTATAGATTGGCCTTTTAGGAGAATGTATTTTTCATGTAAACAATTCACTGAACATATTAAAACAATCTGTTTATGTCCCTTGTGATGGCTTTATCAGGCAAGCAGAACAAATTCAAGGGAATCTAAAAGTAAACTGACAATAATAGTCACTGTTCAAATTGTTCTTACAGGAAGTTCATTAATTTTTATTCAATTTATATCAAGAATCCAAAGTGAAACAAAGTAAAAAATGGCTGTTTATTTAAAGAAGTGTGTCTTTCCATTAGTACACAAAATTTTTCACAGTGAACTCTGAGGCTACGTTCATTATAGACCTGGCATTTATTTCAGAGCTTGTGTTTTCCCATATTAAAATAAATACATTTACAGTACATAACATCAACTTTTGTACTAAATGTGTCCCAACACATGTAAAGATGCATAGAAATTGTTAACATCAATCACTGCTTATCAAATATATTTACATGACATTTAAAAGAGACCACTGGAGGGTTAATGGAAATGTAATGCATTTTTAAGCTTTTTAAGGAACTTCAAATTTATGTTGCTTTCATAAAAGTGCTAAATATAGTACAACTCCTATAATTTTTTCAGGATATAAAATAGATGACTAGGGAAGATTTGATGCATACATGTTTTAATTTGTCCAGTTGCTCTAGAAATTGACAAAGGTAGATAAACCAAAGCTCTCTGCAAATCATGCTCATATCATATTTATTATAGAAACTGGAAGATATGGGGTGTGTTTTGAATTATACCACACATACAGAGAACATCTTTGTATATAAGATGTGAAATTTTACAATGAACTGTATGACTACTTAAATTAAAAACACAAGGGTTCTTTCTCTTAGGCTGCCTATCAGAGATCATGTAAGAATATGAGGCATACACTGATTTATAAGAAAATTATACTGCTCAGAATTTTCAGTACCTTGAGATTCCCTGCATGTACTCTTTAATAGTGCAGCCAAATCTACAAGAAATTTGCTAATGTGATCTCAGTATAGCTCTATGTGCTAGAGGCAATTCTCCCTACAAATGTAAATAAAGTAGTCACGCTTGATTCCGTGAATCTTCCTTGTTGAGGAAATGAACTGCATTGGAGAAAGAAAACCATGACCTACTACAGTATAATTTAAGAATGTTATCATTTTTGAGATACTCAAAAACACAGTATTTATTTAAACCCTTAACATTTCTTTCCTAGATCCACTGAGAACATATTCTAGCTTCATCAAGACAGAGCAAAACTTAGGGAAGTTCTATATAACTAACCTCCTATTTAAAAGAGGAAAAAAAAATCTTAAATAGATCCAGGCTCATTTAGTTACTAAACTTCTACAACAAATAAAGTACATATAAATGTTTGTGCACATGCACCGATGTGGATGTGTGGATGTGCGCATGTTAAAACTTAAGTGATTTTTTCAATAATTTTATTGAGAAACAAATAATAATGAGACAGTTTCAAATCTGATTACTAGGATAGTTTCAATAATTAATAAATTGCATATTGTTGTCTTAGTGGTTATTCATTGTACAAGATGCAGACATGATTTATTGTTTACAAACAGAATTAGAACAAAATTTTCTATTCATTGAATTAAGAGAATGTAGCTGTATATATATATATCCTAACTATTTTGA
>NW_004524617.1:873455-878466 GCF_000260255.1 Octodon degus | reverse complement strand
TCATATCTGTATTGTGCAGCAAAATGTACTAAGTGTGTATTAGATATTTATTTTATGAAATATTTTTCACTCATTTATTCTCCAATTGTTCCCTAAATCCACAATACAAATACTTGCAAGAACTTCCCAGGATCTCTATCCTCACATTCTTTTTCCCTCTTTATTATTCTCACAACATTTGGAATACATCCACTGCCTTCTTTTAGCTATCCTGTACCACCAACAGCTAGTTCAGATGGTTTTCTCTATTGACTTCCAATAGAGACTTTAGTTGGTTATCAGATCCTGTTAGTGCTGACAGGCATTAAAAAATGTAAAATTATCAAGTTACTAGAGGCTATAAAATAGTAAGAGAAATACCAATTTCCAGAATTTGCACTTTTCTGTGTGGTCCAATTTTAGCCTGCATCCTGTCACGCTATGACAGTTTTCCATTTACTCCAGCAAGTGGCTAAAAGGCTTTGTGGTGGTTGGGTAGGTGTCACACCACAAGCAGGAATTAATTCACTACGCATCAAAGGCAAGACTTTCAAAAAGAATTTGAAGCATTATAAATGCCAAGGGGTTAGGTAGAAATACCAATTGCTGTTGAGGCATATTTTTTAACAAAAATTATTAGAAAGGCAGGAAGAGATGCAAAAACAAGATATGGGTATAGAAATACTACATTTAGATCAGAATTATTTTGAATTCTGAAATGTATCAATTCCAACCCAAACATCAGCACTTCAGAAGTATAATTTCCATGGCAGTGATTATTTAAAATTAGTGAGTATAAATTAAAGGACAGTGACATAAGGATAATAACAGATGTGCATTTATAATAGAAATACAATCAAACCAATAAATTCTGTAATATGTTAAGGGCCTGTGAGATAGCTCAGCAGACTAGGCAAGCACAGGGACAAGGGTTCAATCCCTGGCACCACATCACTCACTGGCCCTGCTCCCAGGCGTGTTGAGCCAAGGATGGAGTCTGGGTGTGGTGGCGCATGCCTATAATTCCAGCACTTGGGAGGCAGAAAACAGGATCACTATGAGTGCAAGTTGAGTAGTAAGACCCTGCACATGAAAAAATCTGTAATATGCTAAAGGAGGCATTAACTGTAGTGGAGGAAAGCTATATTCTCAAGAATTTATTCATCTATTTGTCCAAAACTGTAAATACTGGGTTTAGGCCATAATTACAGGGTTTTTATAATAACACTAGATTAAGTACATGTGAATTTAATAGCATATTTCTTGATCTCAAAGTATTTTTTCTTAAATAGAATTAATCTCCAAATATAAAAAATATCTCTTTTATTGATAGACGATTATACTGTTTATAAAATTTTTTGACAAGAAAATGGCCTAAAGAAGCAAAATCACACTATATAGAGATTCTATCTGAAATATATTATTTCACCAACAATAAAATTATTAAATTTTCCTAAATAAAATTAACAAAATAGGGTGACCACTATTTGTGAAATATCTATAAACAACCAGCTGTACATTATAGTAAAATCAGTTCATTAACTCTCAGGTTATTTTTTTTGTGTGTTAGCTCTTTCTTTCGTTGGTTCTGTGGATCAATCCTAGGGCATCATGCAGGCTACGAAAGTGCTATACAAGTGAGCCACACCACAATCCCCTCAATCCAATTTTATGGATGAGAAAACTGAGGCTTGAATAAATTAAAATGTATAAAGGATTATAATTTTTAAAAATTTATTTGATTGTTTCAGTGTCTCACTATGCAGCTCAGACTCATGGTGATCCTCCTGCTTTCAGCTTCCCCAGCACTGGAATTACAGACATGCGCCACCATGCCCAGATTCTGTAGTTAGCTCAGAGCGCCCCAGGGGTGGGGATGGTATGTGGTGCTGAGGATCGAATCCCGGTCCCTGCGCTTTCTTCAGCTTGCCTAAGCAGGAACTTTAGCCCGCTGAGTTATCTCACTGGACCCTAGAATTATATATTTCTTTCCTTTTTTGGTAGTGTGGGTATTTTTTATTAATTTTATTGAGAAACAAAGAGCAATGAGACAGCTTCAAAACCGATTAGTAGTACAGTTTAAATATTTAACATATTAGATATTGTTTTCATAGTGGTGACTCATAGTACAAGACGCAGGCATGATATCCTGTCCAAACACTATTAATACAAATCTGTTTTCTCATTGAATTAAGAGAAAGTAGCTGTATATCCATCCTAACTATTTTGTATGTACAGACACAAAATGGTCCTTCATTTGTATTCCCTTTTTTTGTTTAGTTTTGTCAGAGATGGGTAGTCCATTGCAATTTAAATATTGTAGGTGTGAGAATTCAGCAAAATAATCCAATACAGTCCATCCATAATAGTAGTGGGTTATCCATATGACTGGCAATGTCAGAATTTGTTGTAGAATTATACTGTTCAGCAGTAATTAAAACCTAAATTCTCTTCAACTTTAAATCTCACACCATTAAAAAATTGTAGTTAGGTTATTATCAATTTTGTTGGCCAGTGAAAAACTTAATGATATAAATATATATCTGATTTGTAAAATCAAAGAACAGACAATATAGTTATGGCCTGTTAGACATATTTTGATGTGTTGTAATATATTTAATCCAGAGATGTTAAATGTTCTGTATCAATTATTCTTTAAAATGTGTTCACTCTTATTTTTTAAATTATAGAAAATAGCTTAGTTATAAATGAAAGTTGATACTAGTTAGCTAGTATCCATTCTGGCTTCCACAGGTTTCTGTTTGAAACTAAGGTTAGGAGTAACAACCTTAAAAATCATTTTTGGAAAAGTTATTTAAAATGTGACCTCTTTGGCTCAACAAGGAATGCTAGAAAACTGTTTAGATTAAAAGTACATTGAAAGAGACTTTCTTAGTCCATCATTGTATCTTTTGGTCTCGTTTTTTCTTTCGTTTCCTCAAATCATCACTACTTCTCTAGATGATGTTCATTATAATCTGGATAGTCACACTGACATTTCTCCCAGAAAGTCAGATAAAGCACAATTTAAAAATATGAAGCATGGAATATAAAGCTGCCTTTGACCATTGTAACTGAACAGCAACCTTGTGGATGAGAAAAAGAAAAATAATCAAGTTATGTCGTTCAGTCTCTTGAGATTGAGCAATAGCCAGTTATGGCCCTTGGGCCTGAGAAGTGAGGATCACTCTTAAAAACATGATGATAAAGTAAGGTGGTGAAACAGATTCATCTCTCTTTCCTCCTAAAAGGTAGATGTTGGCTGAAATAATGAGAAATTTTAAAAGCTGACACAAAGCCTTGATCGCTTCTGTGATGTTTCCTGTGTCTTTTCTACAACATTATTCTATAAAATGTGGTCTGTTAAAATAAAAAAGCTAAAGAATAGTTTCTGCTCACTGATGATTAATAAAAAGTAGTTGACAAGTGAAATGTTGTACATTGATGAGTGGAAACAAAACAGGATGCCCAACAGGAGTTATAGGAAATAGGAATTTTCTACATTGTCCCACTAAACTGTTCTCTGTTCCCTGACCCTGCAAACTCTCATTGGGTGACATGGCAAATACTTTTCTCTGTTTTAGAATGCTTTACCTCACAGGTTACTATGAGCAGAACAACCATTCCTGCTTTAAAAGGGAATGAAAATCACTGCCTTCCATTTTCTCATCTGGGAAAGTCATGTCCAATTTCAGAGCACATGTTCACCCCTTGTTTACTGTTCTGTACCGTGGTATTATCTGGATTTGCCTGGGTCTGCTCTAGACATGGGGTTCCTAACTAATTTTGTCTTGCAGATCCCTTTGGCATCTGCCGAAGCATATGGAGCACTTCCCAGATTTTCTAAAATGTGCAAGATGAAAATAAAAATTATCTATTTTCACAAAGAAAATTAATTCCAATACAATACAATTAATAAGTTTTAAATATAGCAACATGAAAATGATCAATAATGCACTATAGTAGCTTCAGGTATAATAGGAAAAATTCAAACTAGTGGTTAGTATAGCAGGCACTAGTATATATCAGTAGATGATTATTTTTAGATAACCAATTCTAAAATTTGATATAAAATATAAATAACAAATTTAAGATACTGCTAATGCTCTAATGTGTTACATGTATTAATAGTCAGAAACAGCTACTACTTTTCCAAATACACTTTAGGAAAAAATAAACATGTAAATTATTTTTCTGCACTGGCTCATAGATTCCAGATTAAAAATATTGTATTTGCTTGTATGACCCCAGGGCAGAATATTTCATTTGTTCATCTTGGTATCTTTAGAACAGAAGATAATCCATGCCAAAACCCAAATTTGTTGAATGAGAGCTAATTGTGTATTTAAGATACATATGATGAATTTATTAACGGCCTTATATCATGGAATGATTAAATTTGATATTCATTAAATAATTTCAATCTAAACTTTTGAGTTAAAATTATAACTAATATTTGTTTAAACTTTAGTAAGTTTAATTAGACAATAGATTCCACCTATTGGGATTTGTATATTCTTTAGTTTAGAAACAGAAGTAGTACTATAAGGCAACTGAAACCAAGCAAGTTTTACTTGTTATAATTTTCATCTCTTCCATCCAAGTGGTAGAGAAGCAGGAAAATGAGAATGCTGCTGGTTGATAAGGTCCTGTATTCAACATCAGTTTCTCAGGAAGATAAAGTTCTAACCATAAAACTAAGCAGTCACTATAACACATATTAAAGAATCAGAAGGGAAGTATCAGTAAATTTCAAATGTTCAAATGTAAGAGTCTGACACCAACAATATTTGGTAATGTATTGAAGGACATACTACTATTAGATAGTGTAGATGAAAAATTATGAAGGTGAATAAAAGAACTTAGTTTTGAAACTCTTGTCAATTTCCCTGTTATGATTGGAAGAGTGGATACACATAGAACTCAGTAGGAGAGCACACACTGAGCAAACATGAGGCTCAGGCTTCCAACCCCAGCACTAAAAGCTAACTGAATGAAGAGCTAGACACTTAGATCAATGTACAGTACTTCC
>NW_004524617.1:870638-873355 GCF_000260255.1 Octodon degus | reverse complement strand
AATTTGCTCTCTGTGAAAGCCTGAGAGAATGTTTTCTCTCCATGTGACTCTCCTTAGGCACACTCTACATCATCAATCACTTTCCTCTGTAGTCCCATAACTCCTTGATCAGAAAATTTTGGACACAACTGAGTAACAGAATGTTACAGTACAGGTTCTCTTATGTCCTGAGTCTTCAGTAAGTGATTTTTTTAAATGAGTTAGAAGGTGGTGCCCTATTTATTTATCTCTCCATACTAGAGTTCAGGTTGGCAGTGGCTATATTTCTTTTCCAAAGGCTGAGGGTTCATGGCCTCATATGTAATTTATTGCTAGGTTCTATTAACCCCTTCTGGCTATACTGCTTTAGGCCTATGGGTGGGTAAATTTCTTCTCAATATTGCTAGCATCATCAGTACCATTCCTTTTGTTTCTCTTAACCTTCTACACTCCTTTGTAAAGTAGCCTTTCTTTCCATGTAATCCTTGAATTGTTTCAGCCTGCTCTGTGTTTCTTGCTTATCCCCTGATAGATAGGTACTAAATTGAGATCATGATGTATTTTCTATATATCAAACATGCATTTAGCACTTAATAAAGAACCAAAGTATGATTTGATATTAACAGAAATATCTGCTATATAGTGACATTAATTCTTTATTCTTTTTTATATATTTATTTATTTATTTATTTTTGTATTTTTAGGGAAGGACCTACAGGGTGTTCAGGGTCTCACTATTACATCGGCCTTGTAGTGATCCGCCTGTTTACAGCCTCCGAAGAGCTGAGGTTACAGTCACCCACCATCATGCCCAGGCTCAATTGCTGTCTCAGCACACCCTAGAAGTATAATTCTTTATTCTTTATCTCCCGCATTAGAGATAAAATAGATTATTTTTTAAAATTACTGGCTGAGAATATTACTTAGTAGCAAAGACTTTGTCTTTTATCTCCAGAACTACAAAACAAATAAACAGTTATCATAAGAAGAATTTTCAAGGCCAGACAGATAGCTCAGAGGACTAAAGCACCTATTTAGGCAGAACACAGCAGCGGGGGTTTGATCCCTGGCCTGCCCTGCTGGCCCCATACAAGGGGCTCAATTGAGACTGCACGTGGTGGCACGTGCCTGTAATCCCAGCTTTTGGAAGGCTGAAAACAAGAGAATCACTACAAGTCCCATCTATGTAGTAAGACCTTGCAGACCCTGTAGACACTGTACCAAATACAAAAAAAAGGAGAATTTTGTTTCAGAAAAAAAAAACATACAATCAAAATTTGTTTTCCACATCCAAGTAAAAAAGTCTAATAAGATATATATTGATTGATTGCAATATGCAGTATAGACAACAAGGAAAACCAAAACGTTATGAATTAAAAATGTTACTTGTAATGTTACATGAAATAGCCTAAAGTGAGAAGCAGCACTATTGCTGAATATTAGAAAATAAAAAAGTATTATAAGTCATATTTATAATAATATATACATAGGTATACAGTAAGCACCATCACATGAGTGTTGATCTGGGGCCACTGTGGAAATGCTGTCTCAATTCAAATAGATGTTGACCTTAAATGGAATACTCTTATGGAGCCATACCTACTCAATACCACCTGTGTAGAATAAAAACATGATAGAATAATTTGGAAGAGTATAAAAATTTAAATTTTACCATGCAGGGGCCAGGGAGATAGCTCAGTAGAATAAGTGCTTGCCTGGCAAGCACAAGGTCCTGAATTCAATCCCCGGTACGGCAAAAAATTAATTAATTAATTAATTTTACCATGCAAAGTTAAGGACAAAAGTACTTCTACTAAAGAGAAAGAAATGCGAAGAGAAGATTTCATTTTAAATTTATTTCCTATAAAATTCCATCAATTGCTAGAAAATGTCCAAAATTTCAAAAACAAAAAATGTAATCTATGTATAGCATGGTCAGTATGGGGCAGCTAGGAAGTCACAGGTAGGAGGAGAAGCAGGGGAGCAAATGTGAGTCCAGGAGAGAATACAGCCAGAGGGTTTAGCACTGCTTTAGAAGGTTTGCCACTCAAGGAACTTTGTTAAGATTGTTAAGCTTGTTTATTTACCTGGTTTTACATTTAAATAAAAGTATATTCTAGGTCAACAAAAAGCTCAGCGGATTAAAGGGTTTACAAGCAAGCTTAGGGACTAGGGATTTGATCCCAGGCCTGCTGTGCTGGCCCCGCCCCCAGGGATGTTCTGAGAGGGCAATTCAGACTGTGAGTGGTGGCTCACATCTGTTATCCCAAATCTTGGGAGGCTGTAAACAGGTGGATCACTATGAGTCTGATCTAGTAATGAGACCCTGAACACCCTGTAGAACCTTCAATAAAAAGAAATAAAGTATATTCCTAAAAATGATAAAGCAGTAACTGTGTTGTTAGTGTTTTACTAAAGCTAAGGAAATACAGGTTGGATCACATCTCGATACAACTTTAGATTCTACCACTTTGTAACTGTAAAATTTGGCACATACTATGTAAACTCTAGGAACACAAATATGAATATTGAACTGAAGTATTTAAATCTCATTTAGCAAATTAGAAAATCTAGTTAAAATGGCTTTTGGAAAGATTTAGCATGATGTGCGTGGTGAATATAGAGTATCTGATGAATTATAATTTGTAAATACATAATCACTTCTAAATTTGGAAATAAAGTATAAATGAAAGCGATGATGTTTTCTTTTTGTTATATTCACAGGCTAGGATTTTTTT
>NW_004524617.1:844639-870538 GCF_000260255.1 Octodon degus | reverse complement strand
AACACCATCCCATAGCAGAACAAAATAATCGGACAAATAAAGCTACATTTTAAAACAATTATACAAAATACTAGCCTTTTTCTTGCTAAGGAAGAATGATGAGCTGGGTATTGTGGCACACATCTGTAGTCCCAGCACTTTAGAGGCTGAGGCAGCCTGGGATATATAGTGAGACACTGTCTACATAAATAAATAAATATATAAACCTAAAACTAACATGCTTCCTGACTTCATGGCCCTAATGCTCTTGTGTTAGGAAAAAGATCTTAAAAACAGTTTCAAGAATAAAAACAGACTAAGATAAACAAAGCCTGGTGTCCATCCTCAATACCAAAAACAAATAAACATAAAACACCTTGCCCAATACTAATGGAACAAAGTCAGTCTACTATTTGAATGGATCCTAATAATCTAATGCCGAATGTCATAGAACAGATAATTTATGATTAAATTAATTAGCACTTAACTTTATTTTTAGCATAATACTTGGTATACCCATGAGTAACTATGTTATGCAATTTGCTAAAATAGGTAATAAACAAATTGACAAATATTACTCCTCTTACTATGTCTCAACTATATAATTCCCAAGACAATATAATTACATATATTAATATAAAAAACACTAAATAAAATATTTCAAATTACTGAATGTGAATCACATACATCAGTAATAAGATATACAAGTATTACATAACACAATATAAAAATGTTACATCATTGAAAAATTAGAACGTGTCTGTTTTCATTTTTCCTACCTTAAATTTTTAAATTCATAAAATTTCAAATATTTTATGTGCTGCAATGCTTATTATTAATATTAAAATTTTTCATGGATAATTGCTTGAAAATTCTGTGTTTTATGAGAAATGAATTTACAGTATGATTGTAAATTCACTAATTTATTCTTCCTTGAGATAAAAAATAAGATTTTGCTAAAATGAGACCACATTTCCTGACAAGGACGTGACAATAATTTACCACACTTATTCTACATATGTAAGTTATCTTACATATTTGACGCATCCACATAAGATTTCATTATATTCACTGTAAGAAATCAGTTTATTTCATAGCTCCAATAAAATATTAACTTTTCTACAATTAAAACTAAGAATGCTGCTCGCACACCTAAAAGGAATTATGCTGGGCAATGACAGTAGAGGCACCATATGGTAGCTAACCATTATTTTGAACTCAGAAACACAAATGTGATACCCCACAAATTAATTGAGAAAATATTCTTTATATAAAAATTTCATAACTGAATTAAAGAACAAAATGAGAGTTAGATACTAGGAAACAAGTACTAATATTTTGAAAAAAATGGAAGAAGGGGGCAGCATTTGAGGGGATGGGATGAAAATATTAAGACATGAGACCTACATGTACCAATGCATGGAATCATTATGTACTATAAACGTGTGCTATTAGAAATAAAAAATAAAAATAAATCTTTGAACATAATCAAGCTCTTAATATATTTCAAATGAGACCAGAAACCTCAGGTTTGTTTTCTTTCTAGTTCCAGTAAATAAGAAAGACAATTGCAAAGCAGGTATTCCAAAATATGAAACAAAATTATTATTCTTGCCAAAACAAAATTCTTATAGCATCTGTTGCAACACAGAGCCATTATAATGTAATTAGACAGACTAAGGACCAGATGCTAAGGAAACAAAATATAAAAAGAGGAAGCATAGTATTATTTTGGTTAATGAATTTAACTTCAAATGTTACAAAATGACTCGTAGGCTTCTTTTTGTCCCCAAAAGATCAGTTGTCACATGTATCTATTGCATTTGAACATGATATCCATGCAATCTATTGAGAAAAGTAGATTGCCTCTAACACAAAATTGCTTTTAAGATAACTAAACTACCAACAGACACACAGGTAGATGACGTAATTAGAATAGTGATAATCATTAAATTTATGCTTCAAAAATTGGGCTAGCTCCTACTATAAATGTAATAGAATTGTAGTAAAAATGATCCAAACAAAATATATTCTAGAAATATTTAACATAAAATGTTCCCTACAATTCCCAATTAGTTTTATTGTATAAATGATAATATATGCCAATACAATCTGAAAATATAGTTTAAATATTACTCAGAGAAATACATAGGTGTGCCACAACCTTTACCATGTCATACTTTGTATTTCCATCTACAAAGTAGATGTCCCAAGTACTCATTGATTTGAAGTATGACTTTCCTTTTTCCTGTACCAGGGATCAAACTCAGGACCTTGTACTTGTCAGGCAGATGCTTATGCCACGGAGCTATCTCCCCAGCCCTCCTTAACTTGAAAATAAAAATCTTTCACACTGTAAGCGCATTAAATAAAGCTCAGATCACACAAAGAGCATAACAGAAAACAGGGGAAGAAAACTAAGCAAAAGAAGAACCTGTCAAATCACGTTTATTTTTATAAGTTGTATTAGACAAACATAAATATTTTTTTCCAAACACAGAAGAGCAGCTCAACTCAAGAAATAAAAATGAGTGCCTTATCACCACTCTCTATACTTAACACTTTTGTAGCTTACTATACCATTGGATAGCTTCAATATGCCCAGATTCCAATTTCCAGGGATGAATGATCAGAAGAGGGAGATACCCAGACATTTATCTGGCTAGCTTTGTTACTCTAGATTTTAAAAATGTTCTCTGAAGGCTCTTTGGCTTCATTGTGCATCAATATTACATATTTTTACCCATTCATCTGCCAAAAAATTAAACTTGAGTTTTTGTAAGAAAATGCATGCATCTTGGGATCATAATTTTAAATGCAATAATCAGAGACACAAGCATAAATGTTGCAGGATTTCTCTTATGTCTGCAACTCAAAACATAAATAAATTGAAAATCAAAATAAAAAATGGATGAGTAAACACAAGGAGAGAGGGGAGAAGGAAATTAGAAGAAGGGGATGAAAAAGATTGGAGGTGTGTTCTGTGCTTCCAACAACTCCCCGTGATGAAAGTAATCTTTATGTACTATGGAAAGTAATCTGCAAATGTACTATGGTAATAAAATTTTTTAAACAAGTGTCTTAAACCCAGACACACAGGTAACTTATTAATGTTCACATGAAAGTAATCTATTTCATTTAGATTACAGGAATTGATCTTCATGTCACATAATATTTCCACATAAGATGAGCATTTAAAATATGTAGGAAATTACAACATCTGTATTCATAATGCATACAATGAACAGGCCTTTTTCAATGATATATACTATGAAATGCTTGAATAAATTTATAAATTTTCTTACCTATGAAACCATATTATTTTAAGCAAAAACAATAAACACTAGAGATATTGAAAGCTGAACTTTTGGGTTTTTTTTTTGTAAGCTACAATTCCACATATATTTAATTTCTTCTTAAGTAACAGAAAGCAAGATAGGCTGCAGTGAAATCAAAGGCAGGTTACAAGTGTAATATAGGAGTCATTCAAACAAGAGCTTCATAGTACAGAAAGAGTTGTTCCTTTTGGTGAATGCAACTAAATGGCCGATAAACACGGTAGATACATGGCAATAAAAGGTACCTTCCTATTAAGACAAAATTAGTTATAGTCTGTTTAAAAATTATTTAAATCCCTACTGTTTTGTAAACAAAGAGTGAAAATGTAGAAAATACCTATTGAGTTATTTAAAAGGAGTATAAAACAGAACCAGCCTTCAAGAACCTCATAAAGATTTATGGATTCAAAGATAATCCACAGGAAATAATTAGCAAGTAATTAAATAGAGTAATGGATATAAATAATTATGTGGAACAAAAGTTAATAGGATGAAGTGAGGCATAGAGCAGTTAGAAAGCAGTGTGGCAGCTATAGCACTTGCACTTGATTTTAGAAGATCGACAAATTGGAGAAGCGAAAGTAGATGGAAGGAAAAAAATCTCATAAAGAGGTATTGGACTAGAAATGGTAGAAGTGAATAAACTCACCTATATAGAAGAGAGAATTTTTTCTGTATATAAAGATAAGAAAGCACATCTCTATTCTAAAATGTCAATATAGTCTTTCCAAATCCTAAAAAGTGAACATAGAGTTCTCAGAGGACATATATTGCTCTTAACTCAAAGGAAACTCTAGATTTGAGAACTGCATAGTCAATTGGTTAAAATCCTTTGGCCATGAATTTTGAATGTTGGTTATATAGTTATTTAAAACACATCAACGTAGCCAATATTATACTTCAATATAACCTATCCACAATCCAGATAGAGATATTAGCATACATCACAATTATATATGATTTTGCCAATTTAAAAATAATGAAGAAATTTAAAATAACTCTCATTAGCCTGGCACGGTGGTAAATCCTTTTAATTACAGCTACTTGAGAGGTTAAGGTGGGAGAATCATTGAGCCCAAGAGTTCTGGGCCAAGCTGGGAAGCACAGAAAAATCCTGTTCCCAAATCTCTTTCCCAGACAGAACTCATATTGTTTTAAAACTCTGAGCTCATATAGTCAAGAAAGCTAATAACTGGAAAAAATGGGAAATCATTGCTCAAAGGGTATAAAGATTTAGTTTTAGGATTAGTAAATATGGGTGATCTGCTATAGTCATGATGATTCCAGTAAATAACACTGTACTGTACATTTGAAATTTGTACAACTACATTTTGCACATTTTCATACAATTAATACTATACATTTATAATTTGCATATTCTGAAATTTATATGTATGAACTTTGCTAAGAGAGATCTAATAACTTTTATTTTTCTTTAGTGGCAATAGAGATGGAACCCAGAGCCTACCATATGCTAGGTGAGGACTCGAAAACTGAGCCACCTCTCCAGATCTATTTTCCATGGCATTTTGGACAAAATCTGGCTGAGTTGCCCAGGGTGGCCTTGACGTTTTAGCACTTCTGCATCACCTTCTGGAGGATTTGGGAATGCAGATATGTTCTACCATGACTGGCTGCTAAGAGAGATTTTAAGTGTTTTCATCATAAAAGAAATAATGATAAGTATATAAAGTGACATATTTCCCAATGTACGTTTATATCCAAATATCACACTGTACAACTTGAATACATAAGCAACTTTAATTTGTTAATTGTATTGCAACAAAACTGAAAAAAGAAATTAGCGTTAGTATTACATTTTTGTGCTATAGCACTTATATATTTTTCTCATTTGATCTATGAAATAATTGAACTTGAAAAGCAAAATTTACAGACATGAAGACAGAGGCCTTCTGTGAGTAAATAACTTTCAAAGCAAATGAGGAGACTTGCTGGTGCAACTCCTCTCATGTGTCCTGATTATAAACCTTTCCCTACTTCTATAACTAATATTTGAGAAGGAAATTTTTTGACTACTTTAGGCTGCCTTAAGTGCAGGTCTGGTGCAGCTTTTGGGTCTGGGAATCGAACCACAGTCCTATGCACCTGACTGCATTTGCCCAAGTGGCCCTTTAAACAACTGAGCTATCTGGCAAAGCCCCATCTATAACTTATATTATTGAGAATCTGAACCTTTATCATAACAGTACTTATAGAATATCTGGAAGTATACACTAATCAAATAGGGGAAGAATGTTCATTTTTGAAGGATTATCTCAAGCTAAAATTTAAAATGTTTTCTACCATCATGTAGGAAGGAACAAAACAAAAGCCGAAGTGATGAAATAGGCTTATCGTTGGAGACTTGACTACTCATGAAGGAAGACAATTCAGGTCATTAGTCATAGGGTCCTAAGGGGAAAAATTATGTCTAATTCCAACTAGTAAAGCCAAAATCTCTCTAATTTGCATCTCTTCCTTGGCTAAGGATATCAGATGTGTTCAGGTTGAACAAGTTCAAGACTCTTGCTTGAGTAATTTTAAGGAATATCACCCAGACTGAATAGTAATTGGTTATTTAATAATCCCATTTTCAGCACCAACATAAGCTTGCTTTACTTTTAAGCACGGCATAGGACCAACTACCTTATTCAGTGCTAGGAAAAGACGCCTTCATCTGCATATAAGCTTTAAAGTCAACCTGATGTGAAATCCTGAAATACGTTTTTTAAAATGAATGGATTTTTGATAAAATTAATGAGAAAACTAAAGCCTCCGAAATGAAATTTTTTTGGCATGTGATAACCTGATATGCTTCCCTCAAAAGTCCTATGCAATTAGATTTGCTGAGCCATCACAGCATTCCTTTTCTTGTGTCGTAGGTGTTATGTTAACCAAGCCGGCTTGTCTTTTTATGTTTGTCTCGTATCACCTTTCAACACTAACCTTTAACTCGTTTATACCAGTCTCCTTGTCCATAACTGTATGCTATAGGCACTTTTTGGTTTCCTTGGTATACTTCACCTCTAAAAAGGCTCCTTCACACTCTCTCACTATTACTACTATCAACTCCAAGCCCCTCACTTAGTAACTGTCTTTTAATATTGGTATCACTCACTAGCAGGTTCCACTTGCTCCACTGTATAATAACCAACTGGTTGCTTTAAGGATACAGAAAAAGGAAAACACTTCAATTTCATTTCCTTGAACTGAGTGTGCATATATGTTTACTTGCACAAATATAGGTAGATGTTTCAAAAACATTTATCAAAATATGGGCACATATATAAGCAGACATGCACACAAATGCATTTATGTTTCTCTAACCTAAAACCCAGAATTATAACGAGTTACTATCTTCTCTAACCAAATGCCTACTTTGCTTTGGTAGGGAAACATCAAATGTTACAGAGTTCGTGCATCAGTAAATAACTCCTATTCACCATTATCATCTTTATTTACTCCATTAGTTTATTCACCAAATACACATTAAGTTATTAATCTGTTACTGACAATGCACTTTTACTGTACATGCAATAATGCTCAAAGCAAAATGAAAAGAAGTGAGAGAAGGTTCACAGTAGAGGTAATAGCAGGAAAAAATACAATTTGAGAAGTGGGAGCATGCTAATGAGCGGCAGTGCAATAGGTCTTTAGAGAGAGAAGAAGAACGAAGCACGAATCAAGGCTGGGTCTACCAGATAGTGAGGTTAAGCTCAACTGCCTATGTTGCAGGGTAACAATAATAAGCTTCTGTTCTGGAGGGTTAACAACCTAAGTTTGCAGACCAAAATTTAGAGAAAAAGAAGGGCTGCAAGGACAGCCAACATTTTGACCCTAACCTTTCAAGGTCAGTGAAGACTCAGGACATAGGAAAACCTATACTGTAACATCCAGTAACTCAGTTGTGTCCCAAATTTTCTGATCAAGGAGATTATGGGGCCACAGAGGAAAGTGATCGATGATGTAGAGTGTGTCTAAGGAGAGTCACATGGAGAGAACACATTCTCTCAGGCTTTAACAGAGAGCACATCGGTCAAGCTAGGGATGTGACTCATCCACATGGCTGATACTGACAAAGGTTCTACAAACTGCAGTACAGGGTTACAGGATAAATCCTGAGGGGATTTGACTGACCCTATCAGATACAAAAGTTACATTTGTTGTTATATAGGTCTTGCTTTATCTTGGTCTTAACTATCCAACAGAAAAGTTTAAAAGCAAGGTATAAAAAGTAAAGCCATATTAATATGCTGAGCTGTAAAATGCTCAAGTCAACAACTTCTGACATGGCCAGTCCTACAGATAACCCACTATTATTGTGGAATACTAGACTATATTGGAATAGCTTGCTGAATTCATGTACCTACAATATTTAAATGACAATGGAATACCCATATCTGACAAAACTAAACAAAAAAGGGGATACAAATGCAGGACCATTTTGTATCTCTATATTCAAAATAGTTAGGATAAATATACAACTGCTTTTCTTAATTCAATAAGAAAGATTTGTTCTAATAATGTCTGTAGACAGGATATCATGTCTGAATCTTGTACTATGAATAACCACTAAGAAGATAACAATATGTAATGTATTAATTATTGAAACTGTCCTACTAATCCGTTTTGAAACTGTCTCATTGCTATTTGTTTCTCAATAAAATTATTTTTAAAAAAGTAAAGATTCTGTATGTTAGAATAAAAATATTTACCAGCAATCACCATGATGTAGGTTATATTTTAAAGGATTTCTCTAGGTTTTCTGTGTTAAACAGAGTGAGTACAATGGTCTAAATCATAAGTGGCAAAAAAGAGGTTGGGAAGAGACTATTGTAATAGCTAAGGATAACAAAAATTAGGATGGGAACAAAAGATACAAATATTCCATGGATGTCTCCATCTTCCATTCCAGTGAGCCTTTTGTTCACACCTTGGCAGATCTGGCAATTTTCTGTAGCAGCTCTTCTGAACTTTGCTATAGTTTTTCAACTTCACACACTGCCTTCTTCACCGTCTACTTCTTATTTATTTGTGGCCAGCTCAGCCCACTCTGAGCGCAGGACTGGCATGGCATGTGGTGTGGGGGATCACACCACAGTCCTTGTACATCTGCCTAAATTTGCCTAACCAGGCTCTTTGGGCTACTGAGCTGTCTTGCCGACCACTTCCTCTTTTATCTATAGTTATTAAACAAAGCAAAGTCACCCAGTTTGATGCCCCTCCCTTTACCCTCCCATACTCCAACATCATAAATGCCTGTCTTGCTTTAGAAGCACTTACAACACTTTCATTCTAAACCCCTGTAACTTTGGGTTCTCAGAAAAACAGGCACAAGAATTTGCAGTGCAGCTAGTCTCTCTGACTGTTAAGTTTGGAAAGGATAAAAATGTAGAGAAAGCAAGATAAGGAAAGAGGGGAAGAAATGAAGGGTGTTCTAATGAACACACATTATTACTGGGGATAACAGACTCTCAGTCTCACTAGGAAACTTGTGAGAGGCTCTTTGGAAAATGCCTTGAGAACTGTTTATCATAGGATGAGGTATCTGGGTGCTTTTTCCAAGGACTTTTATTTCATTAAAAAGTTGGGTGTATTTCTATAAGCCATGCACATTAGGATTGCAAGTTTAAGTCCTGCTTGGGCAATTTAATGAGATCTTATTTTAAAATATTATACAAAGTTTGGGCAAGTGATACAGCTCAGTGGTAGAGTCTCAGGGTTTAATCCAAGTACTGCAAAAAAAAAAAATCACTGAAGGGTACTTCTGGTGGTGCAACAGTCCCTCTTTCTAGCTATGGATTACTCATGTTTGAGGCATAGTAAAATTTCACAATGCTAGAACCAGTCCTCAGACAATGCTACAGGAAAAGATTCTGGAGCTCTGAGTGAGTTGCCTCAGAAATTACAGTCCACTCAGGTGGGAAAGGAAATAGGGACATATCATCAGCAACATCTGCATTTCTTTTCACATTCAGGACCTGTTCATTTCTCCTTTCTATTAAAACATTTCTTACTGGGCCAGCCAGATAGCTCAGCAGATTAAAGTGCCTGTTTAGGCAGATGAAGGGACCAGGGTTCGATCCCAGTGTGCCATGCAGGCCCCACCCCCAGGGCACACTGAGATGTGGGCTGAGATTGGGCATGGTGATGCTTGCCTGTTCTCCCAGCGCTTGGGAAGTTGAAAACAGGAGGATCACTATGAGTCTGATCTGTGCAGTGAGACCCTGTAGACCTGTACTAAATACATTTTTAAATACCTATTTATTTATTTATTTATTTATTTTGTACATGGTCTGACTATTCACCTCAGACTTGTAGTGATCCTCCTGTCTCAGCCTTCTTAGCTCTGGGTTTACAGCCATGCACCACCACACCCAGACGCGGTGGCTGGCATAGCACATGATGGCACCAGCATGGCATGTAGTACCTGGGATCAAACTTGGGTCCTTCAGCTTGCCAAACAGGTGCTTAGACCACTGAGTTATCTCCCCAGCCGAAGGCACTTCTTAAAGGACTCCTCGTTCGGAGTCTATGCTAACTATCATACCCTATACATTTTCTAGTCAAATATTGTTATATGCAGAATAGAAGATAAAGGTCTCAACTCTTTTGGGTGATATTGGAAGTGTTATTTGAAAATTTTTTTCTGGGTTCTCAAAAATGTTGAAGAGAGTTTGATATATTTTTATATTATTTCATAATATTAAAACAAAAAACAAATAGCAATACCTTGACATCATATTGCCATTTACCAACATCTCATGCCTTTTTACTGCTTTACAAAATATCATATCTATGACAATATCTGTTGAATTTTATGTCTCTGTTTATTATTTTTTAAATTGGCAGGCTTTTAAGAATAGGCTAATTGGAAATCCCTGGATTACGAAACCTACTTATATTTTAAAATGCTTTGCAGAATCTCTTTTAACATGCAACATACATGGCCTTAGGTTGAAGCACTTTTGAGTTGTTGCTTTGTAGTTGGTAGAAACAATAGGAATATTTTCAGAATCCTGGAAACCTCCAAGGTAAGTGTTTTAAAGTTGTGCTTCCAGGAATCTGTCAGTATTTTGGTAAACACTATCTGAAGCAGAACTATAAACAAATTTGAACAGCAGGCTAGTTCACAGAAAAGTTACTAATTGGAATGTGTTTATGTGTAGTATATTTTATTTTTAGTTTGGCTTAGTTTATGATTAACAGTTGTAATTCCAAAGCTGATTAATCATATCATTTTTAGATAAATTATATTCTCTACAGTACTGGGCATACTCAATTCATATATTTCAACTTAATTCATACCTAAATTATTGATCTGAAAAGATACATATGTATCAAAACTTCATAGTATTTTTATATATGTATATATTAATATATTCAATATTTGCAACTGAAAATATTAAAATCAATATACTTCAAACTTTTACTTTAGTGAACAAAGCTAGCCATGATAGATAATTTCATTATCTTTAATTATGTGGAAAGATTTCTCCTCATTGTTCTTTATTCAAAGGGCTTTAGTAGAAATCACTGATGTTCATTTTTATTGAAAAGAGATTTGTCTAGATTTCCTGATAATTTCATGGGACCTTATGCACCCCTTAGTCACTTCTCATTATGTAGACATAGTCTCTTAACTTTCAAAAAATCTTTCTGTAATGGATTTTCAAAGCTTCTTGAGTTTAATTAAAAAGAACTTTGCCACAGGTTCTTGGGTTGGGTAGTTAAGCAAAAGAGAATCTTGTTTCTGCCTTTGGTAACTTTAAAGCTGCCTAGGAAGGCACTAACAAGTGAGGACCTCCTTCTGACACCTTGCTTTCTCTCCCCCTCCTGTGAAACAATATTCACAATACTTCCCCTGAGACAGAGAGCCTGGATTTTGACAGGCTGGGAAAAGTTGATTTATTTTAGGTGCTTCCTTTCTCCAGCTCTAATTTCAATTTTAAGCACTGGATCCAAATAAAATATATGAACAATGTGTGTGTGTGTGTGTGTGTGTGTGTGTGTGTTCTTGTCACTGAAGAGGTAAGACTTTGGCTAGAGCGTAAAGGCCCAGAAAACTTAAAAGTAGATGATTGTATTCTAAAAGTCTCACATTTTAAAATAAATATAATATTAATATGTAAAAAATAATGTTTTAATAGGGATTAGAATAAAATGTTACAGATATTAGTCACTTGAGCCAAACAAAATAGCACTCAAAATTGAAAACATATTTCTTTTTTCCCTTGGAAAATCTGCCTATTAGAATCATTCATCTGAGCCTGGTAAAGTGGCACACACCTGTAATCTCAGTACTTGGGAGGCTGAGGCAAGAGGACCACTTCAAATTCAAGACCAGAATGGGCTACAAAGTGAGTTTAAGGTCAGCCTGAACTGCATAGAGAAACTCCATCTCAAAAAGAAAATTAAAAAAGAGCCATTCATTTACTTAGTTAGCAAACCTGTTGAGTGCTCAGTACTGTCCATGTAAACATTAGTTGTTAAATGAGTCAACAATGAAAGGGCCTTAAGACGGTGTTATTTCCTTTTCTTAAATTTCTACTCTGAAATATCCTTAAGAATGTTCTGATTATCACAAGTAAAACCATAACTTATTGTCATATATTTTATGTATGCTAGCAATTATGAGTTTAATTAATTACAAAATGTAGGCTAAAACACACTTCTAATTGAGATGGGAGAAAATAAATAAATTGATATACCATTTTAAGATCAGTTATAAGCTGTACTGGCTTTCTAAGAATCATTTCTAGTTCATCAAATTGGAATAGCATTTGAAAAGAAATAATATAAAATTATGTCATTTGCCATAATGCTTGTGAAGTATTAAAATAAATTGGATAAGCCTGAACAAAAGAGAATAGAATATAAAACTAAAAGAAGTGACAGTATTCATTTTCTTAATATGTTTAATTAAGGAAATTGAAAAACGAATTGCAATGAAATTTTCTACCTCTTTAAAAACTAGTCCACCCCAACTCTACGTTATGAACATCTACATGAAATTTCATCAAAATCAAGTACCCATTTTATACATTTAATTGAAATGTTGTATTTAATTAGAATATATCAAAAAACTTAAATTTTACTAGATGAAATGGACCAAAACAAATGAGCATGTATATTATTTAAAACAGCAAAGGTTAAAATATCTTGAATACTTGGGTTTAGTTACTAGCATCTTAAAAGAATATTTTAGTATTTATTAAGTTTTACCATTAGCTAAAATACCCAGGTCTGTCAAGGTTTAACTTTTAATCTATGACTTCAAAAACTGATTTGGACATCATCCATTTAACTGATATCAAAAAAGAAACTTTGATTTATAATATAGACTCAACACAGATCATGGCTTCATTTAAAAGAAAACATCATTGACTATATCTTGAGCTACAAATCTCAGAGAATAAAAGTAAGGGACTAATTAAAAGTTAAATCTGTACATATTTAGGACCTCATGACCAGCTGTTTACTTCATTCAACAGTACTTTCACTGATAAGTAATTTAAGTACTTCTAATTTCAGTGCAAGTAATTTAAGTACTTCCTGAATTAGGTGTTCTATATTTTATTCAATGTTTTATAATTATTTATAAAGTAGATACCTCACTTTTATGAGGAATATGCATTTATGTTCTTGTACAGTGGAAAACTTCTCAGTGCATAAGGAGAACACAGGTAATTAGTCTGACTGTTTATTTTCCGTTCTTAGTAGTAAGAACACTTTATTTTCTATTTTAAAAGCCTGTAGCAGCATCAGCATTTCCTGGGAAATCCGTTAGAAATGCAAATTGCTGGGCCCCACTTTTGAATCAGTAACACTGGGGCTGGGACCCACAGAGGGCTGCTTAAACAAGCCCTCACAGTGACGCTGATGCCCATTTGAGGATGAGAACAACAACAGTAGTCTATCTTCTTGCAGATTTTGTGTGAAGATTAAAAGAGGGGAAAAAATGGCATGATGCTTTGAGGGAAACAAATAAATAAATCAAGGACGGTATAAGCAAAATTTATTAAATAGGCCAATGATTGTTTTCAAGTTATTTTTCTGTCTATTCCCTCCTTAGCTAGTACATGCATTTAGAGATAATCTCAGCAATGTCAGCAAGCTTGGTGGCATAGTTCAAGCTGTGAGGGTTCAATAAATAGGTCGGTAAACATTGCAAATCAACACAGCTTTTGATGAAATGTCAAGCAAGACAGAGCTTAGCTATATTCAGCTCAGCTTGAACTCATAAACCATTAACTGGCCTCTGTGCTTCTAGGACATTCTGTCTGATAAATAAAATTGAAATATAAAAATAAAAAAAAACTTTAGAATGAGATTAGTAAAAAGCAAACTAACTCTTTAGTCCAGAGCAAATGAGAGTACATTTGCAAAAGTGCCTATGTTTTCTTACAAAGGAAGTTATGCGAAAACTTGAGATCCAAATGAATTTATAACTTCCGATGGTGTTTTTTCCCTAATAAATACCTTTTAACATACTCCTGTAACCCCCATAGATAACATCACAATGATGGTAGAAAAATTTTCCCAAATCAGAATATATTTATTTTTCAAAAAAGAACAAAATTTTAGAATTAATGTACTCTGAATATATAGATGGCCCACACTGACAAAAAATATCTATCCTCATTTTGAATTTCAGGATATGCTAAAATTTGAAAAAAATATGTGATTAATCATTACACTATTTTTTTTGAAAACAAGCACTTAATAAATATTTGGTCTCTGATATGATTCTTAGACATTTTAGATAATTAAGCAACCTGGAATTGTTGTTCAAAATAAGTGTACCAATTTGCTTCGTAAGAAGTTGTGCTTGCCTGAACATGTCTAAAAATTACTATTCATTATAATATTTATTATTTTTTCATGGATTAAAAATAACTTACAAAAGCATATGCATATATGTATATATAATTAAGTTTTATGCATATGTATTGATATATATGACACATAAGTTTTTCTATTAAGACAAAAATACTTGGCACTATTTTTCTGAGTTTATTATGCAGTCCATGCTTTCTTAAATTTACTTTGAAATAGTAATATTACTTTTTTGATGCAGGTCTGGTTCATGAATTTTTTATTTCTTTATATTAGAAATTTTAGAATCACCAAAACAAAGTTCATAAAAGCTAAAACCCCAAAAGTAGAATTGGGGCCCCTTATTTCACAGATTAGCATTATCTTATAGGTCGTTCCTGTCAAACCCTTCCCTTCCTTCCTCACAACAAAAGCCTCAATTTAACTTTTATAGCAATAGGAGTAACTCAGATATGTCCCAGAGGTTGCACACTGACCAAAAAAGTCACCTTTAGGGCAACCTGCTTCCGAATGCTTGTGGCATTCATCATTCTTCTGAATGGCTGTTGCATTTATCTGTAGCTTTTACTCACCAGATGAGACCTCAGACATTTCAAATTCTGCGGAGGCTGGCTACACCTTCCTAGGAAAGCTTTTTGCTGATTTCCCTGTTGGTACTTTTTTCTTACACATTCTATGGGGTATGATAAACCTGGAGGTAGAGCCATAGCCAAGCACAGATAAAGCAGGTACGTAATCGTTCCCCAGCCTCACAAAAGCAAGCAAATGCACAGTCTTTTTGCACCTGTTTCTTCCACTCCGGTTGCTGTGAATAGTGAGGTGTTCTTCACCGATTCTGCTTCACAGACAGCATTTTGTAACTGCTCCCCTCTCACAGCAATGGTTTCTTCCCTCACAGGCTCAATCTACCTGATTGCGTTCTCTTCTAATCAGTAACCTCAGTTCCTCTAGTAATAACTGTGCCGTCTGCTTTATATAGGATTTCTCTGAGCGTGAAGTATAACTAGAGAGGAGAATTAGAGGCGCTGATTATTATGAGGCCACCTGTAGTTGTGTCTCGTCTTTTTGTGAACTCCACAGTTCACTCATTTATGCAAACTGATGTTAGTGAAAGAAAACAGAGGAGAGAAAGCATAAAGAAGAGACTGGACTCATAAAGTTGTGCACCTGGGTGAGACTGTGAGGTTAAAAAAAAGACTCTAAAAATGTCCAGTACTGCTCAAAATATATTTGAACTTCCCAAGAAAATATAAAAAGCAAAAAGTGCTTGACTTTCAAATATCTTCCTCCTGATATAGCTTCGAAAATCTATTCAAAATATAAAACAAGCTTAAATGCAACACAAGTCACAATGCAGAACTTAATTCTTAGGGCAAATGAAGATTACTTTGGATGGAATCTAAAATTCATCCATGTAAGCCCTGTTTTTTTAACAAAAGAAATAATCTGTATAACTTACTCGAAATTGTATTTGAAGTTAAACCTCGAATCATAAGTCTTGAAAATACAGAACTGTGCCAGGCTTGTATAATGACTGTTTACCCAGAACATAAGATTGAAGTGGATTTTCAGATTAAAAATAAAACTCTTAAGTATGTCAATCCCCATCGGATCAAAGCACACAAACCATACTTTTTTTTCAAGTGCCTCATTAACAGTATAGCCAAAGAGAGCTGTCGTTGTCTTGTTGTTTTATTATTATTTTTTACTTGTAAGTCCTTAAAACTATTGAAGTCTGTGTAAAGAATCTTAGAGTTGCTGTTTGTATCTTTTCATCTTAGTTGGCACAGTGCCCAGTAGAGAATCTGGCAAACACCAAGTGCTCAATACTTGCTTCTTTAATTCAGACAACACAAAATTCCCTTGTTATTGCTGTTGATAGTTTAAAATCCAAGTGCTGCACTTCCTTAATCTGTACACAAGCCACAATTTTCCAAGCTTCCGAAAACAAGTAAATCCTATTGTTCACTTGAACATACAATATTCGGTCATTAGCAACATTTGCGTGGTTAAAAACAACTGATAGTTTTCCTTGTGCCTTTTTCTACTCTCAACTGCCAGACACAGAAATTTCATTTGGAGAGAACGGGAGGTGTTGGGGGGGGGTGGATGGGGGAGCTCATTAATTGTACTGTATCCCCTTGCCTACAAAGAATACTGCATCCAAATTACTGAAGAACTAAGGAAACCTTGTAGCATGAATATATAATTAGCAGAGCTGCTAAGTGAATGGAAATGGAGGCTGCCTAACTTAATTAACTGTAATCATTACTCATTGTTGTCCTGTTTAGAAAGATTAGTCCAGGATATTTCTTCTGTGATATTACAGTAGGGATTTCAACTTCTCTCTTAAATTTGTAAATTATTATAATACAAAGAATTCTCATGCCCCTTTAATCAGATATAAACTTTTCCTAAAAATAAAGTAAGTTCCATGGATTTCTTTGGAGAATATAACAGGAATGATGAGAAATTATGTTGTGAGTTTAAACTTGGAAAAACAAAGGATAATTAGAGAAGTTAGTGGCTTGAAGAGGAAAAAAAGAACCCTATATATGAGTTCCTATAAAGAAATTAACACTTAGCCATGGAGGAGGGAAATAACAGATCGGGATCTAAACGGGAAAATTAAAGATAACATGGTATGAAAGGCGGTACTCTGTGATTGAGTTGATCACAAGTATACAACAATTCAAGGTGCTCCAGGTACATGCAAGGACATTGCAGCTGTAGACTACTTTCCTTTGATTTGTCCTTTTAATAGAATGTATTTACAATTTGGGAAGCGTTGTTTTATTTTTTATTTATTTATTTATTTTTGTATTTAGAACAGGCTATACAGGGTGCTCAGGGTCTCCCTACTACATCAGACTCAGTGATCCTCCTGTTTACAGCCTCCCAAAGGCTGGGATTACATATGTCTGCCACCACACCCAGTCTCAACTGCCATCTCAGCCTGCCCTTGTGGTGGGGCTGGCACTGCAGGCGTGGGGATGGAACTCCTGGCCCCTGCACCTGCCTAAGCAGGCACTTTAATCTGCTGAGCTATTTGGCCAACCCTGGAAGCATTGTTTTAATGAATGCAAACCATCTTGTATTTATACCTCAGAAACTTATTACTCCAAGAACAGTGCTCTCTGGAACTGTGATGAATTGAATTCATTTGCCCCCGATCTCCATAGCCAAACAGGTCCATAGCAGCTTTGAATGTTAAGAAGGGCCTTAATGACTAATAAGAATAGTTACTCCTTTTAGGAATTGAGGCATTGCATTTCAAGCACCTTCTCAACAAACCTGTGATATGTTTATTGTTATTTGTACATATACCCATTTTACAGAGAGTGAAACTATATCACAAAGAGATTACCCACAGTGATCCCTGATTACAAATGGCTATGAATCTAGCTCTTTTGGCCTCGCTAGAGCAGAATATCTCAAAAGTCATAAAGGTCAGCTATATATACTGTTGAAAAAATGGATTCTGACTTCATAATTTAGGTGGAACCTGAGATTATACATTTCCAAACAGTTCCCAGGTGCTGCTGGTGGTCTTTGAACAATACATTCAGTAACCAGGCTCTGGACCAGAGGTACTTAAATTCTGTCTTAGAAAAAATCTGGGAAGCTTTCAAACATTCCAATGTCCAAGCTACACTTTTTAATCAATGAAATCAGAATCTATTGGTTTCAGACTGAAGTGCTTCTAATGTTCAGTCACATTGGAGAATTTGCTCATATATTTGTTATTCTCAAGGCAATAGAGAACAGAGATCTACTTTTATTAAAGCAAGACTAGAAGACTAGGAATACAGCTGTGGAATATTTACACAATATCTCTATCTTTCTGATACACAACAGTGTTTGAAAACCATTCCCTAGAACATGCTTTTCCAACTCAAGCAAGGCAATTCTGAAAGACAACCTTACTATTAGGAGCTATAGATGGGCACTTGCTTGAGTGAACATTCTTGAGGCTATTAGATTTGATAACACATCCTCCAAAAAATATTCCTGTCTTCCAGACCAGCACATTCCCAAAGATTCTTTTTGCTGTTGTTGTTGGCTCTTTGGTAATTAATAATATTCTTATTCTACACTTCTGCTAAGCTGTTGTAGGGATTTTTCTCATTGCAGTTTGTTACCTACCGAATCTGTTATTTTCAGTGTTTCAGTAGAGAGAATATTTATATTACATGACATTTGCTATATGCCCAAAGTAGCTATATAATTAAAAGTAATTGATTTGATAAAAAACATAGTGGTAAGTTGAAATCAATATAAAAAAATGATCCCTAAGCTCAGTAACAGAACTGCAGTATAATGTATCACCTTCAAGTTAAAATCCAGTTCATTGATGATCCTAAATCCTTTCTAAGGCCTTGTGAAGTTGAGCATCATTTCAGCTAGTGATTCAGGGAGTTTTAGCATTACTGCTATTAGGTGGTATTTCCTTAAACATGATTGTTGGTGGTGAGGAGAGAATGTGAACATGTTAACAATGTGTTAATGGTGGCCAAAGTCTACCTCTTACAGTTTTTAAGGGCACATTTATAGGCAATTCTTTTAACTATTTTTGTTAACATTATTTAATTTGTCCAGTTACCAATTTCATTGAGGACAATAGAAACATGTTGGTAGCTCTAGATATTGAACCTTACATATAGGTCCTTCAACAAGTAGGGCAGCAAGCCCAGAAATCCATACTTGCACTCTAATCACCCATTGTTGTGACAGTGTCATAAGTCAGAGATGGTGAGGGACACTCCTCCAAGTTTCAGTGTGCATGGAAGCTAACAGACACTCTGGTATGCTTCATAGTATATGTAGCCAGCTATCCTGAAAATTATTTGAGGTCTGGTTATAAGATATCATGTACTAATCTGATGACACATGGCCAGTGGTTTAGACTTTCAACACCATGAAGACTTTCATCTGTAAAATGGTTAACAATGGGCCATATAGGTTAAAAGCTGAAGTTAAAATAGATGAACTCGGTCTTGAATTAGTATATGTCTGTGTACTAGCTGTGTAATCTCAGCATGCTATTTCAACTACATTTCATTATATGTAAAATGAGGATCACATTAATTCCAGCTTCATAAGGCTATTGTAAGTATCTCCTGCAAGGTGTTTTAAAACATATTCTGACACAAATTTAGTGCTATTTATCAACAACAGCAATAAGATAATAATAACTCACATTTCCCAGGGCTTTAGAGGATATTAAATCAAACGATGTATAAAAAATACACTTTTAAACCAAAAAAAAACATAATGGTGCTTGAGATGTGTTTCCTTCCTTTTAGTATGCATGTTTATCATATCATGATTTTATTTTTCATATAGGGTCTTATTATATAGGTCAGGCTGGCCTTCAACTCACTCTATAGCCCAGGCTGGTGTCAAACTTGCAGCAATCCTACTCCTACTAAGTCAGCTACCCAAGTACTGAAATTACAGATGTATAGGACCATACCTAGCTCATACCTTGACTTTTAAGGAAATAGAAGTTATAAGAAACAAATAGAAGGGCCAGCCAATAACTCAGCAGATAAAAGTGCCTGCTTAAGCAGATGTAGTGGCAGGGGTTCCATCCCCAGCATGTTGTGCTAGGGCACACTGAGATGGTGATTGAGAATGGGTGTGGTGGCATGCACTGTAATCCCAGTGCTTGGGAGGCTGAACACAGGTGGATCACTATGAGTCTGATCTATGTAATGAGACCCTGTAGTCCCTGTAGACCCTGTTCTAAAATACAAAAAAAGAAAGAAAGGTAAAGCAAAAATAAAAGAGTAGAGCTCCCAAAGATTGAGCTACAGTGAAATTTCTGAAAGGGTAGGCTCCTATGGAGACTAGGAACAAAAATCAGTGCCTATATATAAGGTAGCACAATTCCAAATACGCAACATATAAGGGAACAATGTGGACTGTCTCTGAATGCACAGCTCTGAAACTAGAACTTCCATAAAGTGGTGATGAACTGAATAAATTGGGAGTAATCCCATTAAATCTTTGTCTCCAGAGTTATTATTCCCAATAATCACATTTTTTTAAACTACGATCTTGAAAATCATATTTCCTGGAGTTGCCTCTGAGTAGCAGTAAGCTACATATCTCCTATTACAAAAAGAAAAATGAGACCAGCCTATAAACACATTATCCAATACAGTGCCGGAAAGTGCAAGCTGTGAGACATTTTTGCTCAATGGAAGTCAATTTAAAATAAGATGCTACAGAGCTTTCTTTACAAGAATAAAGGATCCCAGCCATAATTGTTCTGCAGTAAACTTGGAAAGGTATACCTTTATCCAAACTGTACCATAGTTCTGGCTAGTCTCCTAGAAAGAAACTGTAGCTTCACTCATTGAGTTTAGACAAGCCAAGGTCTTTGCAGATCTTCAGGCACCATCTTTGCAGTTGCTGTAATCACATCACAGCGCTGTGTCTGTTTACTTATGATTTTAAACACAATTTTTTCATAGCCCATTTATTGCTGAATATTGTTCTTGTATTTGGATTTCACATTTTTTCTAAGGAGTTACAGCAAATTTGAAGAAAAACAACAGTAGGAAATACACTCTGTATTATAAGAGTATTTGATTTCAGAAGTCCTATGGGATGAAAACCTATCCAGTTCTTAATTATGGGTGATCAGTACAAGTTTTAGCACTCAATAACCAAACAAACATTTATAATTGTAATTATCTATAAGTAACTTTAGCACTGAGTCACACCACATGGAATATCTTCAGTTGTTAAGTTTGATATAAACATGAACATCTGGAAGAACTTGAGCCAACTTAGAAGCTATTAGTTCACTCAGCATCCTTCATCAAATAGAGCTCAGAGCTCCTCTCCCTTAGCTTTAAGCTTTTCTCAATGAACTGAGTAATGGAATCTTGAGGGATACCTCTAAATCCAGCAGGAGAAGCAAAAGCCTTTCCCACTGATAAGTAAAAGGATATTTCTGGCAACAAAACCCATCAAGTATAGGAAGTATATATCTAACTCAGTCAGCTTTCAATTAAATGCTAGTAAGTAATGCCTAAAGGCAACAACAGTGACTTAGGGTAAAATTAAAAAAAAAAAAAAAGTCCACAGGCATACAGCAGAAGATTCAGTCTCAGAGAATCTTTTGTTTAATACCTGGCTCTGATATTATTTGACAATTACCTAGAACATTCAAAATCTCTTACTGATCAGTTAATAATCCATTTTATATTTTCAAACTGCTAAATGATTGTGAACATTCTTTCCACCAAATATAAAACTTGATAAAATTATGGATGTTAATTACCTTGACTGAATCTTTCTGAAATAGGTCAAAATATCACATTGTACCCAATAAATAAGAACAATCATTATTTATCAGTGGAAATAAATAGGCCAGAAATGGTGCTACCTGCATGTAACTCCAGCACTCTTGGAGCTATGGCTGCAGGATCATAAATTTGAGCTTATCATAGGTAACTTAAGGTTTTAACAGGAATCTCTCTGAAAATTAAAAAAAATGAAATGAAGGACAGTGATGAAACTGAGTGAAGGCCTGGGTTCAAACTCCGGTACCACAAAAAGAACTGCCTAAATAAATATTAAAAACAATCTTTAATACTTGTAAAACCTAGGAATAGTTATTTGGTCAGCCCATTATTTTATAATTGAGTCTGTAAGACAGCACAACTGATTTTTTTCCATTTACAAGCAGTATTCAGTTAATGGCATGTCCATATACTACATCACCTGTGCAAAGACAGTGTGTGATACATGGGCATTCATATCACAGAATCCTTAGAAATGATGAAATGGATTCAATTACGTGGGCATAGCCTGGATTTTACAAATCCCCATAGGTTTATAATGCTGCCACCTATATCTTCTTAAAAGACTAGTTTCCTGACATCACCTACACTGGTTCTCATAACCATAACTCTGCTAGCATAGTTCCTATTCACTGTCCAAATTTCATAACCTGCCTTTCATTTTTCAACATGCTAAACTGGCTTCTAAAGAAAAATACTGTTTTACTGGGTTCTTTCTCCATTAGATTATAATATATGAAGGAAGAGAAAGACAGTCTTACAGTTTCTATTCTCTTGTCCTTCCAGCATTTTTCTTCAAAGGAATATATATATACTGTATGAATTATAACCTATTTACTTCATGTTCCATACTTATGACCAGTGCATGTTAATTCTAAAGACACTAAAATCTTGCAAAATATATTAAATTATTTTGATAGTGATAAATTAGAATAAAATGTCCATCAATTAAGTATTAAAATAAGTCTGTCATGTCTAATTAATAGATTCATAGGTAGCTAACAGAGAACAAAAGTATTACAGAATATAGTAGTACGTCAGTGGATGAACATCGTTTCACAGTTCTGGGTAAGACAGTCATGTTCCTGGTCCTGTAGGGATGATAGTCCAGAAGTCTGTTCACCAGCCAATGTGGAACTCATAAACAGAAGCAAAATTTTGCAAGTGCTTAAGTTTTTGCACTAAATTGCTCCAGAAAAGAAATGTGTGTGAACTGAGGTGGTACTTGCTTTAAATATAGGAACGTCTTTTAAAATTGCATGTATTAAAAAAAAAAAAAACCTCACTGAGAGAGTAATTAGAGAAACAATACCCTTCATAATAACAATGAAAGAAATGAAATATTTTAGAATTAAATTCAACAGAAGTAGTAAAGGAGCTGCACATTAGAAATTATCGTACTTTGGAAAGGGAGCTAGAAGAGGACATCACAAAAGAGAAAGATATCACTTGATCTTAGGTAGGAATAACCAACATAGGAAAAATGTTCATACTCTCAAAACCGTTATATAGATTTAATGCAATCTCAATCAAAACGCCATTGAAATACCTCATAGAATTATAGAAAATATTCCTAAAATTTATTTGAAACTATAAGAGATCTGGAAGGGCCAAACAATTCTAGGAAACAAAAGCAAGGCAGGGGACATCACAATCCCTGACTTCAAATTATACCACAGAGCTAATGTGATAAAACAGCATGATATTGGCAAAGAAAATGAGGCCTGAGGATCAGTAGAACAGATTAGAAGACACAGAAACAATTCCAAGAACATTCAGCCATCCTATCTTTGGCAAAGAGGCCAACCACATTTAATGGAAGAAAGATAGTCTCTTTAATAAATAGTTCTGGAAAAACTGGCTTTCTACATCTTGAAGACTAAAAGTAAATTCATGTCTATTACCATGTAGTAAACTAAAATTGAAATGGTTAATTAGATAAATATTAAAATGAAAACACGAAATCTTCTGGAAAACATAATAGGTATAGCTCTTGAAGACACAAGTGTAGGCAGACTTCATTAAGAGTACCCTCATGGCATGAGAATTACTATGAAGAATCCACAACTGGAATCTCATCTTAAAGGCTTTTGCACATCAAAGTACATTACCAATAGAATAAAAAGCTTACAAAGTGGGAAAAAAGCTTAGCCTGTTGTTCTACAGACAAGGAACTAATACCTAGAAATTTAAAGAATTAAAAAAATTCAGATCCCCCCAAATTTAAAAGCTCAATCCAAAAATGGGCAGCTGGAATGAGTAGATTCTTCACAGATAAGTAAGTACCAACAGCAAATAAATATAAGAAAAATCATTCAACGTCACTGATTATTAAAGACATAAAACATAAAACAATTCTGAGAGCCCATATCATCTCAGAAAGATGTTTACTATTAAGAAATCAACCAATAACTATTGTTGGAGTGGCAATAGGGTAAAAGAAACCCTTTTCTACTGTTAATAGGCATGTAGACTGGTGCAACCATTGTGGAAATCAGTGTGGAGCGTCATAAAAAATTAGCATCAGAGATCCTGTTTGACTCAGGTACTATCGCATAGAATTAAAAGTATCATACAACAGCAATATATACACACCCTTGTTTATAGCAGCACACTTGGAAATAGCTAAGCATTGCAAACAACCCAAATGCCCGTCAATCCTTGAAGGGATTAAAAAAGATGCAGGGCTTTTATACAATGAAGTACTACTCAGTTATAAGTAGAGATAAACTTGAGATATTTACAACTAAATGAATGGACCTTGAGACCACACTGTTAAATGAAAAAATTGGACACATATGAGAAAATGTTGCATTGTCACTCTGGTCAGAGAAACTGAAAGTGTAAATAAGAATCAAAAGGTAATTTAAAGACATTGTGAAATTAGGAGAAATTGTTTAAAAGGAAAGGGGAACTGGGGAAAGATAGAAAAATAAAAGAATGAGAAAAAAAGGGTAAAATCTAAACATAGTTTTATAAATAAGGGGAATGGGAAAAGATGAGGCCCTGAGCTATATTATATATAATGACAAGTTTCCTATGATGAATGTGACCATTTTGTATTATCAAAATTGTAAAATTAATTTAATTATAATAAAAAATTGCATGATAATACTGAGAAGTCTGGAATGTGGATCCTGAGGTTAGAATTCTGTCCATTCCATATGAGCACCATGACCCAAATTATTGCATCATGTTATGAAACCAACGTCCTCATTTAAAAAATGCCATAGTAATAGTATTTATATCACAAATCTGTGAGCAAGGATGGGTAATATTTACGTACAAGATAAGTGAAAGATTTGCACATGCTTGGTGCTATCACTATATATTTGTAAATAGGAATGCATATAATAAAAAGGTAACAGAATTCTATAGTAGCTAAATTATGGGTGACTATACATTCACTGTGTGTGCTTTTTTCAATACTACTCTGTTTCCAGTATTTTGTATGAAAAATTTTTTCTCTTAAAATATGCAAAATAGTTACAGAAAATTACACATATATGACCAAGGGAACCATACTGAGCAGCTAAACCCCCAAACTACTCTTGTCACAAGCATATTACCTATCAATAGCAGGCAATGCTGTCCAACAATGTCATATTTAATTAGTGTTATGTTCTAAAAGTTGTGTCTTTCCCAAGTTCATGGTAGAATGGCATCCCCAGTGCCATAGTATTAAGAGACAGGACCTTTGGGAATCAATTAAGTCAGGATGGAGTCCCTATAAAGAGGCTATGGAAGCTTGTTCATTTGTTCATTCATTTAACGACATAGAGAACTCAGTCGTAAGACGCCATCTATGGAGCAGAGCCCAGTCTTCTCTTCTCATTCAACAAGCCCTAGAGAAATGACTTTATTTATACATTTAATCACAATGTCTTTTTTAAGTTTTCTTTCATGAGTTGTATCCTTTGGCTTGATATATATAACTTCTTCATGGCAAAAATCAGAACTCATACCTCTTCACATTTCTAGCAGTGACTCACGACAAGAGGCTAAGAACAAATTATATTTTAAAACAATTTCTGCAATGAACTAGGGGAGGACTGATTAAGTGGAGACACAGGGACAAAGACAAAAAGGATGATCCAGAAGCATTGAGATCAGGTGGCATTTTTCATGAACATCAAGAGCTTTGATTCTTACACAGTATCATTAATAAGCATAATAGTGTACATTCATATTAAAAGTATATTACCAAAATATTCCCAACAGGAGTAGGATTTTCTGCAGAGTTCCGGGAGCCCCCAGACCCAGTCCTAGCCCAGGTCCGGTGAGTGTGCGGAGAGTTTCCTGCTACCCTGCGCCAGCTGGACCAGTCCCAGCCCAGGTGCAGAGTGGGCCGCCCCCACCACTCTGCAGTGCCTCCCCCACCCAGCCCGCCGAGTAGGATTTTCTGCCGAGTTCCTGGAGCAGCC
>NW_004524617.1:796445-837574 GCF_000260255.1 Octodon degus | reverse complement strand
AGGATCACAAGTCTGCATCTTGTACAGCAATTAACCACTAAGAAGAATATATGCAGTGTATTATTTGTTGAAACTCTACTTTCGATTTGATTTGAAACTGTCTCATTGCTATATGTTTATCAATAAAACTTTGAAAATAAAAAACAAAACAAAACAAAAAAAATATTCCCAACAGTGAAAAGTCACAGATGTTTCATTGTTTAACTGATGCTATCTAACTAGCCTTAATTTATAAACTAGCCCTTCAGAGAACATCTATGCAGCAGGTATTATTATTATTATTATTATTATTATTATTATTATTATTATTATTATTTTATAAACAAAAAAACTACAAAAAAGAGAGGGGATGTGAGCTCCCTCAGAATATAGAGAGAAAATTGAAACACTATGGATTTTCGACATAGAAAGTTTGTAGAGTCTGCTCTTTTACTTACTATATTCTTTTTTTTTTCTGTATGGGGGATTAAACTCAGCACCTTGAGCTTGCCAGGCAGGTGTTTATTCAACTGAACTATCTCCCCATCCTACTTACTATATTCGTAACTACTGATGGTACATTGTTTCCATTTATGTGTGTATAAAACAAATATTCCATTATTAAAATCATTGAGTTTAAATAAATATTGTTATTGATTATTTGAAAGAGAGAAATATGATCTAATCATTCAGTTACTCATTGGCAGCAAACCTTCATTTGAAATACGTGAACTGACATTCTCATTATAACAGCATTCTCCTATCCCTAGTTCCCAGGTCTGTAGCACATTTCCCAGTAACACAAGATAAATCAGGAAGAAGACAACACACCAATGTAAATAATAGGAACACTGATTAATGTATAAGGTATTCTTTCTGTACCCATTTATTTTTATTGGTACATGTTTCTAGCACATAATGTTTACAGTCCTTTTGAGGCCTTAATGCATATACATGTGCTTCTTTCTTTTTCTCCATTTTTATTCTAAGTCTGCATTTGCTTATTTTAGAAGATATTTATTTTATCTTAGTTTTGTTTATTTTGCATATATGTGTGCATATATGTGTGTGTGTGTGTGTGTGTGTGTGTGTGTGTATAAAAATACATGCAATACTTCAGACAAGAATAGTAAGCTTCTTTTTCTTTTCATCCCAGAAGGGATTATTGCCATTTCAAGGTCTCCTTTGTGAGTATTTTTCTCTCCTTTTTATAGCAATTCTTCAGCATTTTTACTGGTACTCATAACAGTTCCTCTTTTGCAGGGGGTGGGGGCTGACTTCTGGCATCTGTCTGTTGCTATTTCTTGTTCTTTGATGTTTCTCATATCTAACTGTTCCTTCTCTCACCCTGCTTTCTGCCGCATTTGTTACTTTGCTATTATTTGTCTCCCATTTTGGAGGCTGACAACCAGGAGGACAGTATCATTCCTCAATGCATTTTTTTTCTGGCTTGCTCATGAAATCACTAGCAGCTTCTGTCACAGATAAAATGTCTAGTCTACAGTTGGGAGATGAATAGCTATTAGGGAAGTAGATACTTCATATAAATAGGAACCTTTGGACTCCTAGCTTCTTTCTGTTCCTATCAACTTTAAGGGATAGTGCTCCTATTTGACTTTTGAAAGAGCAAAATAAAAACCTTATATATCAAAGTTTTGCTATCCATAGTTAAAAGCTACTGCCATGTATTGAAAACATCACAGACACAGTCTTGAGTCAGCAGTCAATTTCTTTCAGTAATTAGGTCTTGGGATGGGGTGCTGAAGTGCTGCTTAATGTGTATGAATTTTAAGTGGGTTTGCCTAGCAAACATAGTGCTAGCACAAATAATAAATAGGTAATTTGATTTTAACATTATCCAAGATATTCTCTGTATTTTATACTGCTTTTATATATAAGGGACACTATGTAGTTTGATATTTTGTCTTAAGTAGAGGTTGAAAAGGAAAAAAGAACCCATAGTTGTCCAGCAAGCTTTCTAAGCCTTTCTAAGATATTCAGGAGAAAGAAAATGTTGCTAATATATAGGGATTGTTTAGACACTAGCTTAGACATTATGTTTTAATGAAAATGTCCAGTATCTATGCAGACTTGGATATTGTACACATTTCAAACAATAACGATTATGACTTTGTAAAAATTACTGCGCATTTGAGTCTCAATTTTTTTCATCTATATAATGAGACTAACTTTTAGATCATATATAGATTTAGCATGATAAGAAATATATATATTTATTTATATAATATCCACCGGAAATATAAATTTACACAATTATTGGAATGAACACTCAGGATTATAAAACAGATTTTCCTCACACAGCCACTGTAGTGTCTAATGGCCACTTTCCTCGGAGATAAATAAGGCATTCTGCAAACACTAATGTAAGTGACCTGCAAAGGTCCTCTAATACGAATTAAGGAAACTTGCTACAGTAAACAAACAAAAAACAAACAAAAAAAAACCACTTGCATATCCTTATCAATTTATGACTTCCTGAGTGCTCCATTTGAAATTACATATGTGTGTGTCTGATGTATGTAGTGATACATATATATAATATATATACATATATATATACTGAAATTTATATATAAATATATATAATCAGTATGCTTTTGCCTAATTATGATGGTAATTATTAAGCATCAGATAGTACTCACTATATATTGTAAATATTTAAGCTATACGAATTTTTCAACAAACCTACAGAGTAAGTACTGTACTATTATTCTACCTTTTAAAATAAAGAGAAGTAAAACAATATAAACAACTTCTGCTATAGCTTATTTGAGGAAAAATTTACAGAAAAAAAACTATACAAATGGAATGGTACAGCTACAAATGTGAGGCCATAGAGGAGAGTGGTAAAGGCTACAGTTTATGATGTTAGACCTGGATTATTGGAATCCAGGGAGAAGGAGAGAAGAGGAGAGAAGGGAAAAGACTCACTCTCTGGAAAATGCTACGTTTTACTGGAAAAGAAGCCAATGGTCAGCAGAATAGTTGTCACCCTCTGTTACCTGACTCACTAGGAGGATTGAGATTCAAACCCAGGAAATTCTCACTTTGGCTATGTCAATCTAGTTTCTTAGTTTCTATCTACCCTGAGATTAACAAATGATTTCTAATAAGCATGTTGAATTCAGAAGCATATAGCTACATTGCAGAGTACAGTACATTTTCGAAGACTAAAACCTCAATTCTCCTGAGCAGTATTCTCATGGTTGGCCAAATACAAATGGTTACATAAACCAGTGCTCCTCTCAAATATATGTATATGAACCACAAGGATTCACTTCTGTAATCAAAGGGTAAAAATAATGCTATAAATATAGAAAATAAATGAAAGTTGCCTATTTAGTATTAGCACTTAAACTATAAAGTGTATGATTTTCAAAAAGTCATAAAAAGCTGTAATGACATTCAATATGATTGGAGAGCTAGAATTATGTAAAATTTGTTAAGGTACTAGATAAAATGCAGTTGGATTTCCAAAAGTTCCATGACATGACCTCAACATTTTTTTTGCAATCATCATCTAAGTAAAATTTTATAGGTTTGAGAAATTCCACATCTACTTAATTGCTCTCTAGGGCTATAAAACAAACAAGCTGTGAATCTACCAAAGCAAATCAGTGAGTTTCATTTAAATCATGTGTATACTCCCCACAACCACCAGTAACTCATAGCACAGGATATTAATTTAGTTGCTTTGATAAAACAACTCTAGATCTCAAAATTTCATGTTCTATATACATATTTGCACACACGTATATTAGTTTTATAGCAGAAACATAAACAAACAGAATTTCCTAATTAATACATAAAATTTTCTTCAACAAGCAAAAATCTAGCCAGAAAATGAAAGTTAAGCCCTTTAAAATGGCTTAAAATCCAGCTAATGAATTTCTATTTTGAGTAATCAGAACCGCAGTGAGTCATGGAGTACGCCATCATCTAATGTCACCTAAGGCAAAAATAGAGATTTTTGCATGAAATACACCAATGGAAAAGCTTGGTTTTACATTGCCTAAGTGCCTAGTTCTTGCACTTTCCCCAAGCCACAGATCAATTATCTAAAGAGTTCACAGTATTCACCCCCAAGTGAAAGTAGCTGGACTTTCACTTCTTAATTTACCCTCTCTCAAATATAAGGTTAAAGGAATTATGTTAACCATGAAGATTAGTATAAAGTATCTTGAGATAGCTGAGGTAATTTAATAATGTAATAGAATGAGGTTGGGAAATATAAAGTAGAAGTTTATGTCACTAATTTGGATGGTAACATTACACACATTTTATGCATGCAACTACATTGCTTTTTATGTTTGTCAACTCACAAATATTAGTGAAAGAACTGATGAAAACTAGGGCATTGCATATGAGACGCAAGCACTCTATCTCTCAACTTTGCCTCCAATACTTTTATTATTGCAATAATCAAGGTTAGCTTTATGAACCAAAACAAATGGTGCTATACATTTGTTTTCTGAGTATTTTAAAACATATATGCATTTTAATTATTTTTTAGAATTTTATGTACATCAAAAAGGACATAATTTACTGTCATTAGAATACATTTCTAAAATAATTAACATTCTAAATTTCATAAAAAGGTAATGACAGTTATGATCATTGTTATAAAAATGAGTCTCATTGAAACTATGCTAAATATTGTTTACATATCCTATGTAGTACTTATTACAGTCATTTTTATATTAGGAATTTGAATTGTAAAATACTAGATAGGTACTTTAAGGTCATTATTCTTGAAAATTGATAAAAAGTTTTACATTTACACTATTTCAAAGTTTATTCATAGTTTATTCATTTGACAAAGTGCATTATCACCCATAAATACCCATATCACCCATAAATATCACCCATAAATTATCACCCATAAATAACGTTGTGTCCAAACACTAGAAACAATTTTTTTGTTTTGTTTTGAGGAACCGGGGTTTGAATTCAGTCCCTTGCACTTGCCAGGGAAGCGCTTATTCCACTGAGCCATCTCCCCAGCCCTTTTGGCAAGGAAACTTTTGTCAGAGTCTTTACTACTGATGATTTCAATAAAACAGAAAGTTTTTTTGATGTTTCTTTTTAAGTGGCATCTGGTATTAGCTCTATATTCATGATCTATGTATTACCTCTCAGAAAATGAATCAAATGATAGAAAGTCCTTGTTTTGTATCACAGCGTCTTCCAAACTTTGTATAATATTCTCTGCGTCACCAGAATTAAAACAAAGAAAATAAGACTGGGCACGGTGGTGCATGCCTGTAATCCCAGCTCTTCAGAGGCTGTAAACAGGAGAATCACTACAAGTCTGAGCTACATAGTAAGACCCTGTCCTATATACAGAAAATAAATAAACAAATAAATAAAAATATCACCATCACAGAAACAATTATCTACACATTTTAAAAAATAAAGTAATATGATCTGATGACAAAATAAATTAAGATGAATCCCTCAAATAAAACAAATCTAATATACACAGATTTCAAATCTAAGGAAAATGAAGATACTAGAAATTCATTGTTAATTAAATGAATTTTTCTTTACTACCTTTGCTCTTAGCATGCATTCAAAAAATTTTGGAATCATCAGTTTAACCGTTTTGCTTTAATGTCCATAATATAAAGGATCAAATATTCAAATAGCTGAAACCAATTTTATGAATATGAGTTTGTCAAGTGAAACTGTAGCTTAGAGTATGAAATAACTTGATAAGTGGGTTTCGAGGGCCTATGACCTTAACAATGGAGAGTGTAGGCCACAACTCAGAAGAGAAAGAGCAGTATTTACATTTAGACTACTAAAGAACAAGGATATAGTTCACTCCTCTCCTCGAATTTCTTTTGAGCTGTAGATGTACACAACTAGTACTCTGACACCTGAGATCAATGAAGCACACATTTAGGAGGAGTATCTGGGTGGCTCATGACACGGGAACTAAGGGAGATATCTGCTCTCTAGTTCTGTCCTGTCTACCTCTGTCCCTCTCTGTTCCTAGCCTCCACAAAGTGAGCAGGTTTTCATGAACAGAGCAGTTTTTCTCTACCACTCCTTTCCACCTTGATGTTTCTGCCTTGCACACAGTCAATCATCACCTAGAGCTTCTGCAAGCAACAGCCAAATTATACTTCACCTCTTTTAAATCGCAGGTGTCAATTATTTTATCACAGAGGTAGGAAAAAAGATGAGTACAAGTAACAGTTTTTTATTAGTGTCACCTTTTAGACAGTATACTAGGTGATATTCATATATTTTTTAAAGCTTTGTAACAATTCTTCATGATAGATTTAATTACTGTATGTAGGAAGGGACATGGAGAGACTGTCTACCTGTTAACTTCTGCACTACAACCCTACTTTTCTCTCTTGTACTTTACCACATTTCATGGTATCCCTTAAATACATAAAGACAGTTATCTTTCTGGGTCTTTGGACTGACTACTTTCTTGCAGAGAATTCTGTAGTCTTCACAAGACAGTTTCATTTTGAAAACTGTTCTCTTAGCTGACATGTATTTTTAGCAAAGTTTTGCTTTATTGTTGTCTTGGTTACATTTATCTCATTGCTGGGACAAAATGCCTGACACCCCAAATGAAGGAAGGAAAGGTTTATTTGGTTCACCATTTGTGTTTCAATCCGTAATCAGCTGGCTCCAAGGCAGGGTGGCACGGCGCAGGGGCAATAGTTCAAGGTGGTAGAACACAGTAAAAGCAAAAAGAGCAAGAGCAATCCTCTTTTGCTCCCTTATGTTGCAAGCAAGGTAGCACCCTCAAGGCGGGTGCACTCACCCCATCTCTGTGCCCTCCTGTTGCACAGGATGTTTACAAAGTAAGGGCCCTAGACTCTTGCTGAGTCATGTAAACTTCTAAATTTCTGAAGTTGACACGCTGTATCAACCATTACAACTACCAAAACTAAAATAATGATTACTCACTACTTCATCTCATTTCTTTTTCATTGTAACATTGACTATTATCTGATACTTCTTCCTTGTAATAAGAAACATAGTCAGGGAGCTAGGGAGATAGCTTAGTGGAATAAGAGCTTGCCTGGCAAGGGCAAGGTCCTGAGTTTGATCCCTGGTACCAAAAAAAGATGAAAAAGAAACATAGCTTGCCTTTCAAAGTTATAAGTGGCATTAGAGCAGGAAAAAATAATAAAAGCTGTAATCATAGCACAACAGACAAATTGCTACATTATTTACATTCCAAGTTTCATTGTATATAAATGAAAGATCAGATATACTAGATGTGGATTTCATTGTTACCTCATGTCTTTATAATGTAACCCAGTACATAGATACATACACCAACCAATACACTAACATACACAAAGATAGGGCCAAGTAGGAATTTTGCTTTAACAGAGAATCTGTGTCTTTTAAACATGTTTACATAAAGCTATTCCAAAATAGCTTTTTTGCTTCAACCTCCTCTTTTACTTTCCTGATATTATATTGAATACAATCCCCACACATTTCAGAGATATATGGAAAACTGAGAGCTATGTAACTATGACTGTTATGTACTGTAAAATATTTTCATTAGCCAAAGAAAGAAACCTTATATCCATTAGCAATCATGTCCATTCAAAAACTCCATAGACCCCACTAATCTATATTCTGTACTGAATTGCTTTACCTGCATATTTCACATAAATATTATTTTATGAAAATTCATAAACAGAAGTTATTAAGAAGTTAATATTAAAATATTAAGTAACATATTGAGTGCTAACTAGGGGCTAGCAGCTTTACAAAATGTTTTTTGTACATTAACTCATGTAATCTTTATAATAAATGTATAGGATAGTTAAGATGGATAGAGTGCCTCATATTCAAAAGTGTCAAAATGAGAAGTACTTGTATTTGAATAGATAGATAGATAGATAGATAGGTAAATAGGAGATAGAGATAGATGATTAGCTTATTTGGGATATTTACATATGTATAATGAGATGTTTTGGTGATAGGGCTCAAACCTGAAAATGAAATTCATTTATGATATATATATATATATATATATATATATATATATATATATCTTAAGACATATATTGAAAGAAATTTAGATATCCTAACAAATATATCCTGAAGGACATTTTATACAATGATGCAAATTTTGGAAATTTTCACTTTGGACGTCATGTCAACACTCAACACATTTCAGCTTCTGGAGCATTTCAGATTTCAGATGCTCAGCTTGGTTTACTATCCTATGAAATTGAAAAAACTAAATAACATGAATTCCACAATGCCCCAGGACCAAAAAAATAAAAAGATAGATGTTATGACTCAAAGCCAGACCCTGACTGTATGTGTACCTGTGAATTATGTAAATTATATTACTTTTGTGTTTCTAGGTCTTCTTCTCTCACCTGAATACTGTTTCAGCAGTAAAATGCATACAGCAATCCTTGCTAAGGTCATAACAGGAAATGGATAATTAATATTAGTTTCAATCAGAGAAACGGTCTGAAATTTAGATATAATAAAGGGAAGACAAGAGTTATTTAATTGAATACAAATTAATAAAAACAAAGTTCGTCATTTTTATGCTATTTTCCTGGATACCACTTGTGGTATACTTCAGTCTTGTACTATTACACACAGCAAAGCCCAGGTCTCAAGATAAAGACAACATAACCAGGCCTAGATACTTCTTCAGAAGACAAACAGCAGGCTTAACGAAGTCTAAATAGACTTTAGTCAGCCAGGTGGGTTACATTTGACCTCTAGACCCAACATTTATTATGGAAAGTTTTGGTTCTTTCTATGTACCCCTTGCTATGTGACTTAGTTCCTCATTGGATCACTATTACCTAAGCAATTATACCTGTATCCTTATTGGTTAATCATAGCTATAACCCATGTTGTAGCCACATGGCTGTTACTCTATAAAATTGCCCTGTAAAGTGAGATCTTTGGGCAACCCATTCTGGCCCTCTTCTGCCTCTCAGTAGCTCCTGCCCTTTCTCCCTTTTTCCTCGCTCCCTCCAGTTCTCTCTCCTTTTTCCCATCTGTCTCTCAGCATCTCTAACCTCTTAACCGCCCTTTTTCTTAAAATTCATTCTTCTATTCTTAGAGAACATAAAGTCAGAGTATTAGATATCCAACAGGGTGGGAGTTGTATTTCCCTTTTTATCATAATTAGAGGTTCTGCTACAACCCCTATAACAGTAGCAGAAACAGAAAAAAAAAAAAAACAGAGTTTCATTTTTACTTTAATACAGAAATTCAAGTAAAATAGAATTATTTAAAGGCATCGCATATCAAATAAATAATGATTATTTGATTTAGTATCATATTTCTTAGATTCACAGAATACATTTTATTCTGTTTGCTAAGAAAATTAGTACAAAAAGGAAGCCCAGAATGGTATTTGGCATATTCTGCTTTTCAGTAACCTTAATAATATTTACAATTATGAACTGAATAAATTTCTTTAAATCAATAAGCACAAAAATACTTTTTTTAATGATCAAATTACTAATTTAAGCATTTTGGTCTTTAAATTTACAAGCAGCCAATATGCAATTTTCTAAGTGGAATAACGCACACCAGGGAGTAATATTTGAAATGACTGTGAATTTTTCTCTCTGGATGTTCTTGGCCTTTACTCATAAGATTCTCCACACCTTCTAGGCATGCAATTATCTCTTAACACCTCACAACCTGTCATGCAGTATGCCATTCCTTAAATGAGAATTGGCCTCAAGTATCATTATATACTTAGATCTTAATAATTTTAAAGGAAGCATGAATCAGTAATTTCTGGTGGGCAAAGTATAAATTTTACAGTTTAAAAATACATTTTTCTTTCTTTAGGAAAACCTAAATTATTTTATCCTATTCATGACTAGGATAATTCTTTAAGATCATTTAACTCCTATAATTAAATTGCAAAAGTTGAAATATGTACAACTTAAAATTCAACCTAAAATTCGAAGCTGCATTTTGAAAGTTTGTGTTGCATTTGTTTTCCTGCATCTGCTAGAAAGTACATCACAAAATCCTTTATAGATATTCAGATGAATCTCTCCCCTTGAAATGAAGAAGGAATGTAGCTAATCTTGGGCTTTCATTGGTTTGATTACCATTTCAACTCTAAATGGCTGGATGATAATTAGTGGGTGTGGAACAACCAGTACTGCTCAAGAAGTAATTGCCTTTACTGAGAAACAAAGTTTTGAAAGAAGCACAGTCAACTCCAAGAGACAATCAATTCAGTATTACACACCTCCCTGCCATAGTTTTAAATGGCACAGATGTGCTAAAAAGCCAGTGAGAAGGTGGTTAATATTTCCTAGGGTTCAAACAGGAATAGAATCTCCATCACTTGATGGCCCTTATTTTTCACAATGATTTATTACACGGTATCATCTACACAGGCAACCCAATTTGAGAATTTTTCATATCAGTTAGGGATTTACAATCTTATAGAGAATTAAAATAAAAAAGGGTTAGGTTTTATTTAAAAGCTACAGAAAAGGAATATATATATATATATATATATATATATATATATATCTTACACATTAAAATAAATAAATTACTATTATTCTATATTTAGAAGTATTCCCATTTCTATATGATATAGGAAAACTTTGTTTTAAAATTTTAAAGGGGAGAGGTCACTAACACTGGCATATGGATGTAACATAAAGGGGGAAAGTGAACCATGTACAAATTTATGATCCCCAAAATGATGAGATATGGAAAGTGAATTCTATTTTAAACCACTAAGTTTAGGAATAAACTGTCACATAATAATAGAGGATAAGAGCATATGCTTAGCCAATAGTAAATTGTGATTGTTCCCATGATTGTTAATGTAACAACGTAATTGTTCACTACATGCTTAAATGAAATATGAGTTTAACAAAGAGGTGTGCTCTCTGTATGAGAACCAATTGAATTTACATCAATAACTCAGTAAAAGTGAGCTGAAGAAAAAACAAGGTCTTTGGGTGAGGGACTTTATGTAAATATGACAGTGTCTCTTCTCAGGTTGTTTCTCAGATGGCTTTGTTTTCCTTCTCCACTGTATAGAAACCAAAATTTAGAAATTTCTAATTTGCACACAAAACCTCTCATTAACTCTTAAGATAGCCTAATGTTTCAGCTCATAATAACCACAGTCCTCATTGCCACTCATTGTATACAATGCACATATTCTCACTGTGAGATCCTTTTTTTCTAAATGTTTCTATACATGGGACAGTGTTTCCCTCAGATACCCAGTTGAGTTCTAGTTCAAATGTTCAAATCTTACCTACTCAAAAAATCCACCTTAACATTTTATTTCAGGCTCTTTCTTACACCCTAGTCCTCCTTATCACCTTGCCCCTTCTTATCTTATTTTTTGCTAGCTTAACCTGCCCTGAAGGTGAGGCTGGCGCAGCATGTGGTGCCAGGGATCCAATGCATCCCCAGTGCCTGCCTAAGCTTACCTAAGCAGGCACTTTAGACTGCTGAGCTATCTCGCAGTCCTCTTCTATTCTTATTTTCTATAGCACTCACCTCCTTCTGACATATAGTGCATTTTATTAACCTACCAGATTGTTATAGTCCTGATTGCCAGGATTCAGAGAATTTCCACTCCGAAGAAAAATTGTGAAAAGAAATATGTAATTTTATAGCACAGCTCTGAAAGATGACAGAAGGTGAAGAAAACACCAAGTTTTTTAAACTATATTTTATGTTGTTAAGAAACCAAGTTCTGAGCAAGGGCAATGGGAGGACAGATCAGTATGCTTTGCTGTGCTATGTTGTTCTCTAGCATGCAGTTTCAGTGGGCCAATTAGCAGCTATGTTTATCTACGTCAGCATGCGTGGTCAAGCCATGTCTATATGAGTATAGAGGCTATTTTCTCAACTACTCTCTCACAGAAGCTAAATTGTTTTCTGTTTTACACAAACAAAACATTACCAAGCTCTAGGAACGGACTTAGATATAGTTGCTAGTTAGCACATATAAGGCAAAGTGTACATATTTCATTTTTACTTTTACTGTAAACATTCCTTATATTTCATATTCTAACTGGCTTTTAACCAATGTATTTGCACAGAATGTATGCAAATCATGGTCTTTACCATCAGGACAGTAATATTCTGCTAGAATTTATGGGCCCGTAAACTTGACAATAAAGTCTGACATGGGTCAAGTCCTAGATCTGCCCCCTTCTTGTTGTCAAAGGAAGTAACTTTTTTCTGAATCTCACTTTCATGGCCTAGAAAAGCAAATAGATTTATAACACTGTCTCAATAAAGCAGCTGAGAAAGAACAAATTATTTCTGATGAAAAGAATTGGTAAGACATTTCTTATACTTTGTGGTAGTTAATAATAATAAACAAAACAAAACATCATGCATGGGACATGGTTCATATTAACAACTAAATTGGGAGTTATTGTCATTTTTTTTCCTGTACTGAACTATAATTTTAATAAGATCTGATGAGAGTGATACAATAAACCAGTTAAAATATTGTCTTTTTACAATAGTACATGCCTTAACATTATCAAAATTTGAGAAAGTAAGTAAATAGATTATACTACAGTCTATCTGGTATTCATGTTTTGTATATTTTTTGAAAGCATGTGTATACATACATGATTTAGTAATGTTAATATGCTTTCTTAGAAACTTTAGGACAGAGATTCTTGGTTGAAACTTCTATTCTGAGAGACTGATAGTTTTCTGCTCAGGATATGGTAGCAGCTGGTTGGAAGCCACACAGGGAGTTTCTGATATAATTTTTATTCTCTCTGGAAAAACCACATTCATAATGTATGTGAATATAGGCATGTATTAAAATACATTGAAATTTTTAGATTTTTATATAGGGAATATACTAGTTAGTAATTCTCTAAAGGCATTCGCATAAAGAAAACCATCTGTATATATTTTTGAAACACAGGGATGAGTGTTATACACTTTGGAATGTATTATCATTTTATGTTCATTCCAAACATTAAAAGCTGGTTTATCTGAGAAATTATATTACTATTATAACTCATTGGGAAACTGACTCCTTCCTTCAATAAACTCATTTATATTTAAATGTGAAGAAAACTAAAATTAGATATAGTTTCGATATTTTTAAAAGTTAAAAACCAACTATCCAACTGAGAAAACAGAAGATCAAATATTTTTAAAAAACTGTGTATTACAATGAGGGAAAATTTATTAGTTTTAAAATTTGTTTCATATCTTTTCAATTAACAAATGTAAATTGTGTTGCATTCACTACCGATCCACAATTCAGAATTAAAGCTTTTTTGCTACAAATTGTTCATATTTCAGAGAAAATACGTAATCACAATGACTGCATTTCCTACAATAGAAGCAAAGCTTTTTTATCTTTTCCTTCCTTAATGTCACACAATTTACAAAAAAAGAACACTTCAGATTTAAAAAATCAAAGATGTTAAAATAGTGATGACACCTTGATTAACCTGAAGACATTCATAAGATGTATTTAAGATCCAAAATTAAAATATAAAATGTATAAAAAACAAGCTTAGAAAATTTTTAACACTTTTATGCTAAAATCGATATGCCACTTTATGAACTTAACACTCAGCACTATACTTTTGTTGCAATGTGAAATTTAGTCCATTAGTTTCCTATCAAAAGAGACTCATGTACATTTCTGACAATCCAGACATTTAAGGTTCTCTGAAATGTAGAGGGGATCATTTCTTCTTCCTTAAATACTTGACAATGGGCTGCAGAACAGTGCAGGAATTTTTAATAGTAAGTAGGTCACATGGTGTAAACAATGAATCTAACTCATAAAAAGCAATGATAATATTCTCTTACTATTTACCTTCTAAATCTATACTCAAGAATTTTAGTAAAAAAACATCAGTTATTTTTATTTAATCCATTTCTTTCAAGTACTTTACTAAAAAAATTAGATCTCCTTTGAGGGTTGAGTTCAGAAGAAAATATACTAATTAGAAAGTTCTAAGAACAAAGTAGTAGCATTCAACATTTAATATGAGGTACGAATGCTTTTGGTGTTTCTAAATTAGGAGTGTCTCCTTGTCTTTGAATTCATCCTAAACTAGTCAATTAAAAATAATCCAGAATCCAGAATTTTTAACCAGTTTTCACAAAGACAGAATGATGTTTCAGTTATTTTAAGTCTTTCTTTAGAAGAAGAAGCCCCAAAAAGAAGAGGTAGCAATATGTTATATTCCCTGTCACAATTTTTTAATTTAAATCTTGCTCCCAAGAAGAGTGATCTTTTGATTGTAAGTGATGCTTTGTGTTTCTGTTTTTTTTATTCTTTGGTATAACAACTCTTTTCATTGAGTCTATGCCAACTCATTATATTATCCTTTTAAAATACAGCCAAAGGTATCCCCATAATTACAATCCAATTGTCCTATTTAAGAGGATATTGGATTTACTATGTGCACTTTTAAAGGATATCTTTCCTTGCCTTTCGCTTAATGAAATAAAGCATAAACAATGACATTTTAATTTTAGTGATTTAATTACATTTGTTATCTCTATGATTTTCTTTATCTAATTTAACAAAATTTTCAGAGACATGGCCTGATTACATACCATCTTTCTTATTCCAGAAATATAGTTCAAATCAAATCTTGATTTTCCTTGTGTTCTAAAATCCTCCATCAGGGCCAGGGAGAAAGGTCAGAATAAGTGCTTCCCTGGCAAGCACAAGGGCTGAGTTCAATCCCTGGTTCCGTCAAAACAATTAAAAAATGAAAAATCCTGCATGTAGATTCATACCTATCTATATGGGTTTAAGACTAATAACAACAAATTTAATTTTCCATGAAATTAATATCTCTCTACTTTGTGTAAAAATATATGTCTTTATGATTTGCAAAGGCAAAAAGATCTCATGATTAGTTTGAGGTATTTGGTTTCCCCTTCATTTGACCCTAGGTATTAATAATCTTCACAGCATCATTCTTTGTTGCAACTTAAAGACAGATTATGTTTATAAGTATTTCAAATCCAGACGCTACCAGAGGCAGCTCTGGCTCTTAAAGGAATGCAGCCACATCAAGCCAATGTTTTTCTTCAAATACATGGGCCTGCCGTAACGTTAATTGAAAATCTTGCTAATTAAATATATGGCTTAATTACAAGAGTAATTCGTCTTTCTTTGTTCACTTTTATTTTTTTCTTCAAAAAGATTTTGGGAAATATCAAAGCCTTAAATAAAGTTATAAGCCTGATAAAAAAAGTAAGCATCCCTTGTGTCCATAAAAATGAAAGAACTTATGCACATTACATTGAAAAGAATTCCTTTTCATCTTTCAGAATATCCAAAAATATCTGTTGAGCATCAACAGAAAGAGAAACCAGTTATTTTCGTGTTCTTTTTTAAAGGGCACTCTGCCCTTATGGTCAGAAAAGCTAACATGTATACTTACATTTCTGGGTAAGAGAGCCCTAATGACCAGTACGTCTGAAAAACCCTCACCATGCAATTAATTCAGAATTTCAGGAATTCGGAGACTAATTCAAGAATTTTACAAATAATTTCTGTGTACATTCTATGTGCTGTAGTTGTTGACATAAACAATGGCAGGATGTGTAATTAGGGGAGATAATACTTTGATGATAATAGCAAAAATTAAAAATAAAAACAGGAAAGAAGAAGTATGAGTGTTTTTGCAACAGATATAAACAATAAAGTCTTAGGCCAGAGAGTTAGCTCAGTGGTCTGAAGCGCCTGCTTAGGCAAGCTTAGGTAAGCACAGGGACCTCATTTTGATCCCCTGCACCACATGCTGTGCCAGCCACGATCCCAGGGTGGGCTGAGCTGGCAACCAAAAAAAAAAAATCTTGGCGAGAAGCAATTTTCTATCTGTATTTAGCATGTAACTATTTTTTCCAGTTTTATGTGATACATTTTAATCTGCATTCTCCAAACTTTATGTCACCAAATATACAATGAGTAATCTATCAATAAAGTATATTTCTTTACATGCTCAGGAATTTTTGTGAGGAAACTATCAAATTCTTGACTGGCACAATATCAACCTTTGAGTAAGTTCAAGAAATTGTTTCTTTTTTATATATTTCAAATTATTAGTGAGGAATTATATGACAAAAGTTGATGTCCAATAATACAGTGAATCTAGTAGATAAAAATCCTTAACAATATTTAAATTTCTTTCCATGGTATATTAGTTTTTTGAGGTTGTTATGACAGTATACTTATAAACTGGATGGTTTACAAAATCCAGAATCATATTTTCTCACAGTTCTCAAAATTAGAAGACTAAATAAAAGTGTTGACAGGGCGTGCTCTCATTAAATGCTCTGCGGGAGAATCAGCTCCAGCCCTTAGCTGTCCTTGGTTTTGTTTTTTTGTTTTTAAGGTATGTTCTCACTGTATTGCCTAAACTGGCCGTGGAACTTTTGTGCTCATGCCAGTCTCTTGCCTCAGACTACCTTTTCTTTTATAATAATAACATAATCCATGTTACACTAAGGCCCTCTCCTACTCTAGCATAACATCATCTTAACTAATTGTATCTGAACTCACTAAACAGTCATCATTTTGGGGACTCTGGGAGAACATGATGTTTGAGGGGCACTGTCTCACCCAGCAGACATGGTGACAGAAACCTCAGTGAGCTGGCTCCTGTCAGTCATTCAGTTCTCAACTGCATTTTTATTCCCATATCTAACTTAGCAGAAAAGCAGATACATTTATTGAGTGAAAAGCAGTTTCTAGTAGACCAAAGTAGAGAGAAGCCAGAGTAAATGGAAAGATTTATAGAACAGAGGTAACAGGCAGGTATAAAACTCCATGAGCACATAGGAATCAAATTTAATTCATTAGATCAAGCATAATCATGATATAAAATGCTATTATCATAAGATCTCATATAAAAATTATGAGATATGGCTGGGGAGATAGCTCAGTAGAATAAGTGCTTGTCTGGCAAGTGCAAGGTCCTGAATTGAATCCCCAGTACTGCCAAAAAAAAATAAAATAAAATGACATATGTATTTCTATACTAATCGTTCATAATGCTTAAAAATACTCTCTAGTGCATTGTTGATCACCATGTGTATAAAATAGCTCTGAAACCAGTCATGCACCAGTATGAAGGACTGAAGAACTTGGGGGAAGCTCAGTGAGAAGCACCACCTCTTCCTTTCCAGTATCGTTGGGAATCTGTGGATTGGGTTCAAGCAAGCTTTATTCCTTCTTATAACTCATTTTCTGCTTTGTATTCCAGTAAACTCATTATATTCCTATCTGATCCCCTGAAGCTGGAACTCCTAAGGAAATTTTCTCTACTTCCTGGTTCTATCTAATCCACAGTCCTCTAATCCTCCAGTAGCTCATTAGCCATGCATAGAATGGAACATTGTGACATAATAGATAACCCTGACAATCTATTACTAACCAAAGCAACTTATCCTCCCACGTGTTGTCCAAACTTCATGTTCCTGCACTCCCATCTATTGCTTTACCGCTAATTTGTCTATTCTCCAGAACTCAGTCACCATTTATTTGGTCTGTACATAAAGTAAACCCAATTTAAATCACATTCGTCTATGCAGAACTGTCACTTCTCAATCAAACTGACAATTTAAATGTCAAATGAGTTATAGTATATATCACTTGAATGATCATGACAACATACTCCCTCACATTTAGGGGATGAAATGTCTACTTACATCAATATTTTTAAACACTGAAGAGAGGAGTTGTCAGCAGTATGGAAATAATAGAATTTATCAGTTAAATATTCTGCACACCTAAAAGAATATCAGCAATAAAACATACATCTCAGTATTATATCATAAAGAACAATAATCCTAAGCAGCTATCTCATAGCAAACATTTTATAAATATTATCTCAATAATATTTATATCAAGGTTTATTCCTACTTGAGAGATGCAAATTTAGTGAAATTCTGTATTTTTCCATATTATAATGAAAAGCTTGATTTTCCCATTAAGAATAAGGAACACCTTAGTAGTGTTGCTTTATGTCTCTATGACCTACTTCTACCCTGCCTAAAAGATGCAATGTAAAAAAAAATCAATGTTGCATCCATATAATCTTCATCCCTTACATATTTTAACTTCCTGGATTCCCTTCATATTTCTTAGGTGATGTTGAATCTGACCAACAATAACCCAAATCAACAGCTAAGTGCTTGAGTGCTTTGCATGGGCAGGCTTACCAGCTCATCCTTTAACCCTTAACTAATAGCCTAGCTCCTGTGCACATGTCTTCTTTGGACTAACAGAGACTCTCACTCTCTCTTTTCAATCCTTACCTCTCTAACTCTTAATCTCATAATTAACCTTATTATACTTATGGCTTCTTAAGAAATTTTTGGAAAATTTCTTAACTTTTATGTATGACATTTTCATGATCAAACTGTTTAAACAGTAACAAGACATCACCTGAAAATTATTCTAATATTTTGGGGAAAATAGAGGAATGTTGGCCCTGGGATGAACTCAGCTACCAGGGCCACAGCCTGGCCAGGGGCTATATATTTATGTGAAAAGATACTACACTTCCTCAGGGCAGATATGGTACCCTTCCAGACCACATGTGTTGGATGACTTTACAGAGGGCTGAATGTCAGTCTTCACTTGCTTCTCAGCTGAGCATGCCTCTACAGGACAAAAATAGCACAGTGGTACATGCTTTGTTAAGCACATTCCTTTGAAGTGAATTTGGTAGAGCAAATTCAAATTTAGAAATCTATTATTCTGAAACCAGGAAGAAGGCAGGTCAAATAGCTCTGCAGATTAAAGCACCTGCAAGTAGGCTCAGGGGCCAGGGGTTCAATCTCCTGGCCTGTCTCGCCAGTCCCGCCCCAGGAGCACACTGAGACAGCAATTGAGACTGGGCGTGTATCTATCCTAACCATTTTGAATACACAGATAGAAAATGAACATTCATCTGTATCCCCTTTTTTGTTTAGTTCCATGATTTAAATATTATAGGTGTGTTAACTCAGCAAAATATTTTAAAAGAGGCCAGTAGTCCATAATAGTATTGGGTCTTCCTCTTCACTGGCAGTGTCAGAAACTGTTGACCTGAGTCCCCTACAGCTCAACGTAACAGCATGGCTTTACTTCTTATACTTCATTTTTATACTTTTCTGTTGGATGGTTAAGACCAAGATAAAGCAAGACCCATGCAACAAGAGTTGTAGCTTTTGGGTCTGATAAGGTCAGTGAAATCCCCTCAGGATTTATCCTGAGATCCTGTACCTCGGATTGTAGAACCTTTGTCAGTGTCAGCCATGTGGATGAGTCACGGCCATTGCTTGGCCAATGTGCTCTCTGTGAAAGCCTGAGAGAATGTTTTCTCTCCATGTGACTCTCCTTAGGCACACTCTACATCATCTATCACTTTCCTCTTTGGCCTCATAATCTCCTTGATCAGAAAATTTAGGACACTACTGAGTTACATGACGTTACAATACAAGTTCTCATATATCCTAAGTCTTAGTTGACTTGGAAGGCTAGGGCCAAAATGTTGGCTTTCCTTGCAGCCCTCCTTTTTCTCTAATTTTGTTCTGCAAACTTAGGTTGTTAACCCTCCAGAAGAGAAGCTTATTGTTATTACCACACAACCTAGGCTGTTAAACTTAACCTCACTATCTGTCTGAATATCAAACATCTTAGACATGACATAGAACAGGTATTTTTCATCAAGTATTGATATGTTGAACTTTAAGTCCCTACAGAATATGATGAAGAAACATTTAAAAAATTAAAATATATTTTAAAAATAGCCATAAATTATATAATTCTTATGTTTATACAAATGGTTAGGATAGATATATAGTCACATTCTCTTAATGAATAGAGGGATTTGTTGTAATAGTGTTTATAAATAGGATATCATGTCTGCATCTTATACAGCAAATAACCACTAGGAAGACAGTATGCATGTGTTAATTATTGAAACTGTCATACCAATTTGATTTGAAACTGTATCATTGCTGTTTCTGAATAAAATTATGGGGAAAAAAAGAGAGTGGGCATGGTGGCATGCCCCTGCAAACCTAGCTCCTGGGAGGCTGTAAACAGGTGGATTATTGAGTCCAATCTATTAGTGAGATCCTGAACACCCTGTAGACCCTTCCCTAAAATATAAAAAAAGAATTCAAATATTTTCCACTGTTCTTAGATAACAAATTCTTGAAGAGGATACCCAATGTAACTCAATTTTCAAGTGGAAATGAGAGTTTGTCACTAAAGATGTCTAGCAAATAGCTGGAGTTTACTATCTCTAACCACACAGGACTCATCCTATAAAACCCAGATGATAGCATTTGTCTTGCCTGTCAGTGAGGATCTAGTAAACTAATAGACAGCTGATTTTTCTTAAACATTAAGGTGGTAAAATTTAAAGACAAAAATAAAAATTTAATTTATCATTTTTAAGTTACAATAATTGAATGAAATATCTAACCTAAGTGTTCAGAATTTTTTATTCTAGTAGTTTGCTGTTCTGAAATTTCGTAACAGACTTGGCAATGCAGAACACCATAGAGTTTTACTGCACACAAAACATTCCACATATGTGATTTTGTCTTAAACTAAAACATTAAAGGGAAAATCACTGCATTATTCTGTACAAAGAAAGCAATTTGCATCTTAATGGCATTACATATAATGGCTTTGTTGTGAAATAATCCTACAAATGGTGGGTACTGTTCTTTTCCTCTTTTTGTAGAGGAGAATGTTGAGAAACAGAAAAGTTAATAATGTGTCTAAAAGTATGATATTGTTATTTCTATTTTGTTATCGAGCTCTGTGAGATTGGAGAATGTTAAACAACACAGTCAAGCTGACATGACTAATGAATGACAGTCAGACTTCAACAGGACATGTGGTAGTTCCTAAAATATGCATCTTTCCCATGATACCTTTTAATCTTTCATTGACACATCATCCAGTTCCTTTTCTCCTTCTCAAAAAAATATTTTCAGGACACTATGTATAGCACTGGAGTGGCGGATAAAGTTTATCATGGAAGTCTTGGTTGTTTACCTTTTTATCACTTTAACTGTATTGTTTTCTTTTCACCTCCTCAGTCAGAAATATTTCCTCCTAAAAATCTTTCTGTATCACTCTTCAACTGTTCACTTATCTCGAAAACTAATTTTCCAGGTCTTTCTCTCATTATGGAGGAATCAGATGGAAATGAAGTATGACACACTAAGTATTTGGCCAGTAAATCTTTAATTAAATGATTTGGGTAATCAAATGAAAAACAAAGCCACTGTGGGAGGAAAAAAACTCAGCAAAAAACCAGCATATTACAGTCTGAAAGTATGAGTTAAAGGTCTACAGGTAACAGCTACTAGATTTGTAAAATGAAAGTAGATTGTAAAATTTCAGTCTATTATCCATCCTTCTTTGGTGAAATAGTTAATAAAACATACTTGTCATATGTGGTTTTATAGAGAATCAAAGAGATTATGAAGGAACTTTTTGAAATTATCAAGCAGAATTAAAATGACAATTTTTGTGTTTATAATTAGCTTCTGATCTAATGGTTAAGGACTGCAACTGCCAAATATAAATTAAAATCAGTGAGGTGAAAGCTTTAGAGTAGGACCATATAATGTAAATATATATTAAGAGTAATCTCATGGAATTCTTTGAAAGGAAAAGAAAAATTAGTTGCAAAATGAAGACAAAGCTTTAGAGTAGGATAATAACATCTACAAAGTGAAAAAACAGAGTGTTTTTGTGTGTGTGAAATTGAGATTTAATAGGGATTCGCAAGCAAAATGCAAATATTTGAAATCAACACTAAGATTTTAAGTTGCAGGGATTGGAAGCCTCAGAACATCACTATTGGACAATGGGAAGAAACAGCAAGATCAGAACGTACACACACTTGACATTCACACACAAATGCTCTTTGTTTTTGATATTTTGATAGATATGAATTAATAATAGACAGCTCTATGATGATTTATCAAAGTCACTTTTAGACCCCTATTTTAATGTTATTTGTTTGGTATTTTCAATTTCTGATTTATTCACCACTCTGCAAAATTTTCAATACTTATGTGCTTATATAAAATTTGTATCATGTAATTGTGCTCTGAAAGTTTTTAGCAGCATAATGCTATTTTACTGCTCCTGAGAATGACCTGCAATATTTGGTTGTTATTTGCTACATTAGGTCTAGCCACAGTGTAAACTACTGACTGAAGTTTGACATTTGAAAATTCTCTAATAAAGGACACAAAAGCCCAATTGCACGGGTATTCTGCAGTGACCAGAAAGTAAATATACCTTACTATCTTCCCTTGATTTCACTTAATACATATTTGAAAAAGCACACAATTTTAAAGGGAACCAATAACATTTCTATCTTCCCATAAAACATCGTAGTCCATTAAACTTGTAGTAGGTATGAAAATGATAAAATGAAATCCTTATGGAATAGATGCCAGTACAAGAACTCTCCAGTAACTAAATCTTTCAAAATATAAGTTTTAGCAGAAATATGCTCAGAAGTGCATTTTGCTATTTCCTCTTAACAAGAAGGGGACTGTGGATCTTTGAGAAGAGATGAGAACTTCTTCCATTTAAAAACATTTTAAAATTCCAATACACAAAATGTAAGTCGACCCACTCGTGTTTTCCAGGGTAAAAACTTAGAAAGTTGTCAGGTCCTCATGAGTTTCTGCTACCCACAGCCAATCTGTTGCTAAATTTTGTGAATTCCTTTTTGTTATATTATATGTCTTAATAGCTTTGTCACTTGCCAAAATGAAACCCATATGCTCTTTTCCTTACATAATTTTCCCATAAAAATGGTAGATAATTTTCTGCATTCTTATATGTTGTATAGATTTTCAAATAACAATTCAGAAATCATTCTGTTTCTTTTATCATTTTTTTGTTTGTTCATTTTTTTGATTTTGTGCAGGATTTCACTATGCAGTTTGGACTCCTAGTGATCTCACCCAGTGCTGAGATTACAGGTCTGTGACATCATGCTTGATTCCAGTAACTGGCTCAGCACACCCAGGGGTGGGGCTGGCAAGGATGTGGTGCTGGGGATTGAACCCAGGCCCCTGTACTGGCCTAAGCAGACACGTAGTCCCCTGAGTTATCTTGCTGGCCCTCATTCTGTTTCTTTGAAGTTGCAAATTTGTATATACCAAGGTTTGTGCACATTGTTGAGGACTAATTTTACTGGATAAGGTGGACTATTTTAAACACGAAAAATACACAGTAAATGCACAAAACAGATGTGTGTAGGCAAATGTGTGTGTAAAATTAGGCAAATGTGTGTGCAAAAGACTTTAAATGATACTACAGAAATACTTTAAATGACAATTTTTACATAAAACACTGGTCATTTCTGTATTTTAAACTGTCACTGGAAACTTCACAATTTTATTTACTTCCGAAATAGAATTGCCCTGCTTAATTGAAATCATCAGCCTTGATCTAACCAAGTTAGAGCTTAATAAATTAATCTTTAGATTCTCAATAATAAATGGACAATATATATCTTTATATACAAAATAGTCAGGATAGATATACAGCTACTTTCTCTTAGTTCAATGAGAAGAAAAATTTGTACTAATAGCGTTTAGAGAAGATATCATGTCTGCATCTTGTACTGTGAATAACTACTATGAAGACAACAATATGCAATGTATTAATTATTAACTTCCTAACATGCATTGAAACTGTCTCATTGGTATTTATTTCTCAATAAAATTAACTTAAAAAATAATAAATAGACATAATTAAATCTTTTTTAATTAAATCTAATAATAGTAGATTGATTTATTTTCTAAAAACTCCTAGCCAGAGATATAGAAGAAAAAAGAATGACTCTATATTTTAGAGGCATAAATTCTTTTTAGGTATATCACTACATCATTTTCCTAGTATACTTTTAATCGGATATATATCAAATGTAATAATTATGCAATGCAAATATGTACTAATAAAATAGATAATAAAAATATACATATTGGGATATATAAAAAAGTAGTCAAATTAACAGTTTATTTATAGCCATGAAATGCAAACCTTATGTACTAAAATCATTCTGCTAGCACAACAGGATCTGTAGTTACTCAGCAGCCCTGCCCCTTTCCTTCTCCTGGGCTAATGGCAAGCTTGGCTAATAGGTCATCACACTCACCACTCCATGCCAGGTGAGATCTTCTCAACGCCGCATTCAAAGAAGGTAGCACAAATTAATGAAAATGATACTCAAGCTTATTTTTGCTTTGTTTTAGTTTGTACTTTATTTTCTTCCTTTCTTTGCCATCCAGAGTGAGCTAAATTAAATCATATTAAAAATCACCTTCAATATGATACGAAGAAATTTCTAAAAGTGATTGCTTAAAACTGAAGATTTTGAGTATAAGGGACTTAAGTTTGAGGACTAAATTGAAACTTGATTAACACCCTGTAGTTTTCTACTTCAGCCTAATGAACTCACTGACTTTAGTAAGTAGTTATGAAGACAACACGTCCTTAGCATCCTGGCAAGCCCACAGAACTTCTGCTCCTTCCTCCTACGTGTCAGTTTGGGTTGTAACACGCATGACAAAATTTGCAATTGTCTTTCTCTGCTATAAATTCATTTGGGAAGTGTGAGTACAAAATTAGGGAAGAAATGCCTTAAACTTTTGCAGCAGAAGGATATATTTTACAATTCTTTTCTAAAGTGTCCATCAGAGACTATTTCTGCAGCTGAAGGATATATAGAAACTACCTGCCTGTGATGCTAGCATTTTTGGACAAACGTTCATGATATATGCATATTTGTAGAAGTCCTGATTCATAACTATTAACTAAACAAATTAAATTCTAGCTATTCCAACTAATTTAGGAAGAGGTCACTTACAATACAGTCAAGAAAGTACAATATGCAGAAAACACTTAAAAAAATATAATAGTAGAGGTGGCCAGACAGCTCAGCAGATTAAAGCGCATTTTAGGCAGATGCAGGGAAGGAGGTTAGAACCCCTGGGTACCAGCCCTACTCCCGAGGTGCACAGAGCCAGTGATTGAGACTGTGTGTGGTGGCCAGAGCTTGTAATCCCAGCACTTTGGAGGCTAAAATCAGAAGGTTTACTATGAGTCCAATCTTTGTATTGAGACCCTGTACATCCTGTACTAACTACATTAAAAAAGTAAAGAAAGATAATAGAATAATGTTCAGGAATGAAATATGTCTCAAGAGAGACATCAAGATCTTAATTCATCTTGTTTTTCTCCAGTGTATCTTAATAATTGTGTATATGATTATGTCATAATAAGTATCAGAAACAAATAGTTAACAGAGGGAAAATAAATGATTGTGTAATTTGCAATACTATTCGCTGCACAGAAAACTGAATGATGTTGGTCATAGCATAAAAAGGAAACAAGGCACCCACGAAGAAGAAAATTAAAACAGGACAAAAAGATGGAAGCATTGAAAGTCAAAATAAGACAGTAGTAGAGTAGCAGCAGTTGAGGAAAAGGCAAACTCTGATTTTGATATATAGGAAGGAGGGAAGGAAACTGAATGTGATTAATGATGTTGTTTTAGCAACAGTGTCACACATTACAGGCAGCTTTCTGAACTGCTTGGATAAGATTGCTCAAGGAAAGAAAGGTGTTCCGTGCGGGAATTGAGAGATGGTAAGATACAGGAACGCAAGGTCACGAGAGATCTTAGCAGTACAACTCCAGATTTGTAAAATGTGACATCTTGGATAGTAGTCTGGATGTTTGAAAGAGATACATCTCACCATTATCATTATCAGTTACTGCTGAGAAGACAAGGAAAAACTTAACAGAAAAGGTATTTTGCAGGAAATTAAAAGTGAAATAAGATATATGAGAAGATGTGAGAAACAGATTAACACAGATGTTTTCCTTTAAAAGGTAGAAGTCTATCTGAATGCTTTCTTTTTACTTTGCAAACAGTCATAAGTATTCCCAAAGTAAATTAAAACTTGTAGTAAAATTATATCGCATACTTTTTATATGCAGATGAATTGAAATAAAGAGTTACACAATTTCTTAAATTTGAAATCATGGAATTAGGGCCAGGGAGATGGCTCAGTGGAATAAGCACTTGCCTGGCAAGCGCAGGGACCCGAGTTCAATCCCTGTTTCTGCCAAAAAGAAAAAAATGAAATCATGGAATTATTTTGATTTATGAAGGTTTAGTTCACTTTTTTATTAAAAATTTCAGTAATTAAGTCCTGCCTTCTCAGATATGAAATATAAATACAAAAAAGTATGTTTTCTGATTTGCACATTTACATCTACATTTTTTTTTATCTTTTTGAGACAGTGTCTTGCAATGCAGTTCCGGCTAGCCTTGCGCTCACTTTGTACCACAGGCTGATCTTGAATTTACAACAATTCTGCCTCAGCCTCACATGTGCTGGGATTAAAAGTGTGCACCACCACACCTGGCTTATATCCACTTTTAAACAAATTGAGTGTCATTTTTATAAATAATTTCTCCTCTCAATTCAAATGATTGAATATAGTGTAAAAAGCCTTCTACCCAAAACCACAGCTGGGTTTTATTTCCGAAACACATATACATATGTAGTCTGAGATTTTTTTTATTTTACTACTTCATCACATAAAAAGATTAATTTATATTTAAGTAACTGAGGTCATAATGAAATATGAACACATTTTCAATTGATTTAAAGTAGTAAAAGCACTTTAAGCTCCATCCATTATTCACTGATTTGTTCATTCACTCCAGTCACTATGGATCATGTGCTGGAATTGCATCTGTGATGAAAACTAAAATTGGCCCTGTTCTCTTATCAGCTACTGGTATGGTTAACATGGTTAACAAGCAATCTATTTCTGAAATATATTCATAAGGTCATGAATATGGCTGGAGTCCTCTCAGTATTACTGAAGGAGGAAAAATTTGAATGGTACTAGGGACAAAACCAGTGGGAAAGTAGGAAGAATATTGTTATAGTTCCTAAGTAAAATAATGAATATTAGGGATGAGGATTTCAAATTAAAGAAGCATACGAGAGTTTTTTTGTTTTTGTTTTAATTTAAGGAAGGGTCTCACTAATAGGTGAGAGGGGTAGTGATTTGCTGTTTACAGCCTCCCAAGAACTGGGATTATAGGCATACACCACCACACCCAATCTCAACCCGGGGGCGGGGCCTGCACAGCAGACTCAGGAATCAAACCCTGGGCCCCTGCGCCTATTTGTAGGTGCTTTAATCTGCTGAGCTATTTGACCAACCCTAAGAGTTGTTTTAAAAGAGTAAATAACTGTGAAAGAACACAGAAATGCTTGAATATATATCAAATTTTTAATAAGATAGAGTCTATTCCAGTCTACGGAAGACAGTTTTTTATAGTAAATTTTTATTGTCTTGTAGTCAGCGGACCTTTCCAAAATTTGTTTTTCATCAGATCTCCCTTGAACATTATTGGAGCCTCTCAATTACATAAATAATTATATTTCCAATGAACAGAAAACCAAATCATTGTTCTCATCATTTCAACAGAACTCATGATTACTTAAAGCTCTCTCAGAATTCTAAGTGCAACACATTCATGAAAATCAATGGCTAGAAAGTGTAACCATGAAGAAAGCTCATTTAGTTACTATTGATTAGAATTAATTTTCTGGACAGTAAGGTTACTGAGGTAATGCAAATTTTCTTTATGCCTTAGCATTATTATATTATTGATAAGTTTAACAATATTTATATAATAATGGATTCTTTTCTGAATGCAGTCAAATGATCTAAAATACGTAGATGAGTTTAAACATATTTAGACTGTTAGCTACAGAAAAATGGATGCTTCCTTCTTGGCAATAACTAGAAAATTAAAAACTGAAGTTGAAGGTCATACTATACAGTACCACACTGGGGAACCAGATTTGAATTTTGACATTCACCAGCTCAAAATTTGACTTAATATTTTCTCAAACTATTCCATTCTTAAATCATTTGTTATTTATTTACTATTCTTTGATTATTGATATATGCATCAATAACAAATGGAAAATGTTTATGACTTGAGAGATGAGAGACAGAATAAAAGGAAAGCACTCAATTAATATGACAAAGTAAGTGGGAGGTTCTCTAAACAGAATTCCATGTAACCAAACTCTGTTTAGCCATCTTACTGTATTAATGAAACCATACATTTCTTCTGAAAAGTTTGCTGGTTAATAGCTACAGTGAATGTTTTTGGATAAAACCAATGGCTAGTTAATCACAAGAGCTCTGCCCCTATACTTGAGTGCTAACGCAAAACTATAAATGAAGCAATAGTGATTCTTATATTTTCTATAGTTATAATTATTTTTGTTTTTATGCAAAGTCTATCAGTGATCAAGGTAAGCTAAATGAAGGGAACAGGGGCTTTGTAGTTTCCAAGTATTGATACCTGCATTTCAAGTGCTCAGTACCCATATGTTTCAAGTGACTATCACATTAAAGAATACAAATAGACATTATAGATGTGTTTTCTGTTGTAAACAGAACTACTTCACTCTATTACAGGATTTTTTGTACTAGTCATGTGGTTTTAAGATTTAAGCAATTTTATTATATTTATGAATACTTCACTCTATCTCCATGTGTTAAAAACACTACTGTTTCATTAATGAATAGACTTACAAGTTTTATCAAAAATCAGTTAGACATATTGGCTGAGACCTATTTTTGGACCCTTTTTATTTCAGTGATGTATTTTGGTACAGGGTCTCACTACGCAGCTTGTACTTGTAGTGATCCTCCTGTTTTCAGCTACCCTAGCACTGGGATTACAGGTGCACACCACCACAGACAGACTCTTTCTGCTCAGCATGCCCTGGAGGCACAGCAGAGCATTGGCGAAACAGGGGATTGAATCCTGGTCCCTGAACTTGCCAAAGCAGGCACTTAGTCCACTGAGCTATCTCACCAGCCCTTTGGGGTCTCCCTTTTTAATTTTTTTCTTTTTTCGATACAGCGTCTTGCTACACTGTTCAGACTCATAGTGATCCCTCTGCTGCATTGGGATTGCAGTTGTGTGCCACCATACACATTTTGGGAGCTGGCGTGATGCTCCCAGGGTTCTAGGGCTGGCACAGCGTGCAGTATTGGGGATCAAACTTCAGACCCTGTGCTTGCTAGGCAGGCACTCATGCTGCCAAGCTATCTCCACAGCCTGCGGGCACTTTATTTGGTTCTACTCATATAGGTCTCTATGCTTCTCTCTATATAACAGAGTCCCAGTTTCTGTGACTATATAGTTATGTCTTAAAAATCAGTAAAATTCAAAATTGTTTAGCTATTCCAGATAATATGAATGTCTATGTAAATTATAAATAAACTTATCTACTGATACACAAAAGTCTTACTGGGGTTTTAATTATAAATACACTAGATGTATAGGTCAAATGTAAAAGTGAGCATCATCATTGAGCATTCCAACCTGTGAATTAGGTATGCTTCTCCATTTCTTTAGGCCTAACATTTAATCATTATTTTCTAAATTTCAGCTTGTAAATCATGTATGTCATTAGGTACATGTCAAGCTAATTCACTTCCTTTGGAATGATTGTAAATGTTATTATGTACAGTTTTGTTTTCAGCATGTTTAGTTCCCATTTGAAGACATGTAACCAATTTCTTTTTTTTATTTGTTTTTTATTTTATTTTATTTTTTATTTTTTGTGGAACCCAGGATTGAACTCAGGCCCTTGTGCTTGCCAGGGAAGCATTTACACCACTGAGCCATCTCCCCGGCCCTTTAATCAATTTCTGTATACTGATCTTCCATCTTGGGTGGCTGTTAGGCTCATTCGTTAGGTCCAGGAGTTTTGTTTGTCTTGGTTGGTAGATTTCTTGAAATTCTTTATATAAAAATCGTATCATCTTCAAATGTAGACAGTTTTTTTCAAATCTTTATTCCTTTTAAATAATTTTCTTGTCATACTGTACTGACTAGGATTCTATTATCTTGCTGAAATGGTTGTTGAATTTAAGAAATAAGTACTAAAGCCTTTTAACGAAAAGTACAAGGTGGTCTGAGACTTTTTAATAGATAGTTTTTACCGAATTGTGCAATTATCAATTTTTTACAAATTAATGGATTCTGAATTGTAGTAAATTACTTTTCTTTGTGAACTGACACAGTTTTCTGATTTTTCATCTTAGCTTGTTTATGTGATGGATTACAAGGATTAATGCTTAAAATGTTGGTCCAGAAACTGACTTCATTAGAAATATTTATATTTATGGTTATCGTTTTTTGCTACATGACATTTTTAGTTTTACTAAGAGCCAGGATGCCAAAAAAAATGATACATGGGATGTGGCCCCTTTCATTTTGTGGAATAGGTTTGATATGATAGAATTAATGATTCTTTAAATGTTTGGAGGAATCCTGCAGTTCATTTCTTTTTTAAAAAGTTTTAAAATTGCAAATAAAACTTTGCAAATGGTTATAAGGCTACTCAAATTGTATATACCATCTTTTGACTCAGGTTTCAAGAATTTGGCCTATTTATTTTAAGGAGATTCAGTGTAAAGTCATTTGGAATGTTCCATATTATTCTGTTAATGATTGCAGGATCTATGATGGGATTCCTGGTCTCATTCCTCATATTAGTAGTCTGTATCTCTATCTTTTGATTTTTGTTTCTGTGTGGCAATTATATATGATGCTACTATGTTTAAAAGAAACTGAAATATTTCAGCGAAGTCCTATCTCTAAAGGGGAACCAGAATTCAGTTCTCAGGAAAATGGATAAACATTCTTAAGAGATCAAGAATACACACATTCATATTTACTCCATTGAAGTGTACATGTCTATATCCCTTCATTAATGAGTTATAGTTCTCCAGGTTTATTGTACAAATTCAAAAGCATCCAATGTTATCAAAATAACTTGTCATTCTGGAAAACCCAGACCAGACAAATTCAGCACTCACCCTTTAAACTCTCTGTCTCAGCTGCCTGGATGTCTCAAAATGGAAATATAAGAGATAAGACCTACTTACTAGGGGGAAGTAGTAGGAGAATTTATCTTGACCCATTCTTTGGCTTAAAACCTCTAGGGATTTAAGAGAAAAAAGAAATTCAAGATATGGCTTAGTTTTAATGTTAATGCTATGGTACAGCTGGGACTTGTCCTACATTTACTGAGAACTCTAATTTCCGAAAACTAGATCCCAGCATTTTGAAAGCAGAATTGGGACCTCTGAAGCTATATCTTTTACAGTTTGTTTGTTTTTTTTTTTTGGCCTTTAGTTATAGTCTATTGAAGTGTCCTGATTCTTTTCACTTACTCATAGGTCATTCTTAATGCCTTGAAACAAACACCTTCTCTGTAAGTATATCTACCTTCCCTCAAATTTCCCACAGTACCATGTCTTGTAATTTCACTAAATTATGCAAAATAATTAAGAAATAGGTATGTAATTAAATGCTGCACATTATCACATTAGAGCTGTCAGTTAGTCTTGTCCTGGAAGAAAACTGGACATTGTTTTTCTGGACATTTTTCTTGAAACAGAAGAGGAAGCAAAAATGTATACAAAGGAAAAAAATGGCAGAAGGTGGTAGGCAATGAACTGACATTTATGTAATATCTTGTTTTACATTGTATATGCTATGCTTCATACACTGTTGAGAGATACTTGGTAAACCTATTTTATAGATAAGGAAAGCTATAGATACACTATATGCTCTATTTCTAAACTGATATTCTAATTCAAATCATCCAGGTGATTCTCTACTGTCATTGAGGAAAACAAAAATGTGTTAAATCTATAGTTTAAAATATGAGTAAGTGTACATGTAACGGCACATTAAAGTCAAGACAAAGATAAAAAATATTCAATGAATTACTCAATAAAACTTTATTGAGATTCTCCTGTACATTAGGTACTGTTCTAGTCACTAGAGCTTTGATATTTTAAGAAAATGTCAATATATTTCCTTTATTTTCACAATTCTCATTCACAGTATTCACTGAAGTAAAAATTATAGAGAAGACTGAAAAATATTAAAACACAGCATAATGCATAATAAATCTTCATTTATTCATTTATTCATTTATGGAGGAAAGAAAGTTTGGGTGTTTGCCATTACAAGTGACTAAAATTTCATTAATCTTTCTATTTCTACCAGTGGTGATGTATACCTGGAAAGAAGTTACCTAACCATGCCTGTTCCTTGATACAGGCTAAGATGTCATTGGAATAAATAAGCAATAATAGATAAAAGAGAGGATAGAAGGAGTAATTTGGTCCTTTCTGTTCCCTCACTAACTACCGAGCACTGTGAATAGCTCTAGACAATCAAAGAGCCTAGCGGAGGCAACTTTCATGGAAGAAATGCTATTAGGAAAGATTACATTTCAAAAGCGGTGAAAAATAAGAACTTATTTACTGTTTAATACTTTAGAAAGAAGTATTTCCCCAAGAGCAAAAAATATGACTAGTCTAAAATTATTTCTTTTTGTCAATATGATGTAATAAAATATTAAATATTATATGTACTTACATAGAAATAGTGCTGACTTAAAAAATCACAAAAACATAAAATAAATGAAGACTATAATAGCATTTACATTTGAATTCTTGCTATAGGTTATAGCCAATAAGCATCACTCCTCTTTTGGTAAACTTTAAATTTTTTTTTTTGGTGGAACTGAACTTCCACCAAAGTGGAAGTTGAACTCAGGCCCTTGTGCTTGCCAGGGAAGCCCTTATTCTACTGAGCCATCTCCCTGGCCCTATTACTCCTCTTAAAGGGCACAAAAATTTAGCCTACTCAGCATGCACTTTAGAAATTATGGATGGATTTTACCTAGCAATAATTTTTTGACTAGAAAAAGCAGATTTCTTAAATCTTCATGTCACTATTAGAAAAACCACTTTGACTCAACCAAAACTTATTTCAAAACACTAATTTAGTTAATAACATTTTAGTAGGTTTCCAAAATTAAGTTTCTAAGTCTACTTACAGAAAAATTCTTCAAGTGAAACCCAGAGATCTTTGAATCTTCTAGAATGTATGCAAAATTGCATGTTTGTTTGTGTGTACATTATTCTCCAGGATACACAAAGTGCTCATATTAGATTTTCATAAATATACATGCTCATCCACCAATATAACCCTACCAGTTTATAGTTTTGTATTTAAATACTTGCCAGATAGCTATGATGTTTAGATTGTTTTATTACAAGGTCATTTATGGGGCCAGGGAGATGGTTCAGTGGAATAAGCGCTTCCCTGGCAAGTGCAAGGGCCTGAGTTCAATCCCTGGTTCCGCAAAAAAAAAAAAAAAAGATAATAAATAAATAAATAAATAAATGTCATTTATGTTTCCTTGACTATTTAACTTGATGAATATAGAAGATCTTCATGCTGTTTTGTACAACAAAAGTATACAGATTCAACACCAGTATAGAAAAGAATGAATTTTTAAGTATCATCCTCAATGGCAGAATAAATGTATTCACTACTGTTCTTCTAGATACTAAAGTATATAAAAGTATCTCTAAAAATGGTACGTTCATGCTGATTTAATAGAACATTATTTGAGAATATTTGATTGACTGACAATATTATTAGATACAAGATTTCTACAAAGAATTTGACAATCCAAGAAAAATAATAATTATAATAAAATATTCCAATATGTGAAAAAAGCCATGAGTTATCATTATCTATTTAGGCCTCTATTGTTATGTATTTACTACAATATACTCAGAGATAATACACTGATTCTACATTTCACTAAATTTTCTTTGAATGCCTAATCTAAAAAGCGCCGAAAATGCAAGGTGCTGTGTTACAAAATAAGACGTCTGAGTGAGATGAGCTACAATGCTGAATAATAATTAGCTTCTATTTCTAAGGGCTTTCAGATATGATTGTCGAACAATATACACACTAAAAATTTACTGTAGACTTATATATACATTAGGCACTGTGAAAAAGTTGGATGAGGAGGAGAAGAAGAAGGAAGAGTAGAAGGAGCAGAAAAGGAGGAGGAGAAGGAGGAAGAAGAGGAGGAGGAGGAGGAAGAGGAGAAGGAGAAAGAGGAGGAGGAGGAAAAGCCCTTCTAGGTCTTCCAGGGAAAGGAATGTCAGGAGTCCTTGCAGCTGACAATCACAGGAAAAACAGAGAGGGGAAGATAGCAACTTTTCTTAAAGAGATTGTTATCTGTTTTGAAAAAGGAACTGTCAGTGGTGTGTGTTCCACCATTATGTAGGGTGGTCAGGGAAAAGGAAGTTAGTGGAATAAAGGATGTTGCTTTGATTTTTGACAAATTTAAGTACACAATAAATTCATTTTTGACGACTGTCAAAAATGTCATTCTTGTTATTGTTTTCTTGAATGTAGCATCCAATCCTAAAATGGATTGGATGAGTCTCTACATTTATTAAGATTACATTTGCATATTTTAATAAAACAATATTTAACAGCCAAATGAACAATAAGCATGAAAAGTTTAGGGAAAAATAAACTTCTAGTTCTGGGAAAGACACAGAGACCTCGATTAAGGTATTAAGTTTTAAGCTCCTTCACTGAGTACTGGTAAACCTCTGAGAAAGAAAAGCACTGAAAGATAGGTTAAATGAGGGTGACTTCAATTTAGGTCAAAGAAAATGAAAACACATGAGCATTAGAGATAATCACTTAAATATATAAAATAGAAGGTTCCAGCTATTCTTTATATGTGATTTGTCCCCTGAGTATTTGTATGCACAGGCTTTGCCCTCAGTTTGGTAATGTTTGAGGTAGCAGAAACTTCCCTCTGAAGGGATTAGTGTAGACCTTATGGGACATGGTTAGTTCCCACGTACTCAGGATATTATAAAGCAACAAGAGTACCTTCCCAATGCTATGACTTCTGAACTGTGACCATGTGACCTCACCCTCTCACATGGGCTCCTGTCACAAAGCCATCCACCAACTGGGATGCAGCCAGGATGCTGACACCCTATTCCTGAACTTGTAAAGTGTGAGGACACATACATCTTTTTAAATAACCTAGCCAGCCTCAGGATTTCTATTACAACTGAAATATACTAATACAATGACTTCTAAAATTCTGCCATGCTTATTCAACTGTTTAAAAACAAATAGTATTGAACTTTTAAGGTTTTAAATCATGTAGCTTCTAATAGTAGGTATATCTTAAAAGAAACTAGACTAAGCAGTAGTGAAAAAGACTATTGCAATGCAGTGCCCCCAGATTGGCAGCCTCAAATTGCTATTTCGAGAATGTTCTGACTTCCCTCAGATTTTACTTAGCTTTCTTTCCCCACTGCGCCCAACTCCAAGGCTATCCATCCTCCTATGTAATTTATTAAGGCTGCTTGTCTACGTGCTGGGAGGGGAACAAAAGGAGATGAAGTATTTTCAATTCCTGTATCAGAGAATGTCCCACATGTGTCATCAGAACAATCAAAATAGCCATCTGATTTTGGGAAGAGTGACTGGCAAAAAATCGCGCTCTTCTCATCTTGTGAAACATGTAAGACACTTACTCTTTGCATACAGAAATAACTGAAGAAAAAGCTTCCTTCTGTCACTTAGAAATCATCCCATGTGGGGATATTGAAGGACTTGTAATTGTGAGAAGAGAAATGAAGAAAAAAGCAGTCATTTTAAGGAGAGCTAGAATCAGCACAAAATGCAAAATGGTGTCCTAAAATTAATAATAGTAAGTCTATTTATTCCTACTATGCTCAAGGCACATGGCTGGTGTTACAGGGACTAAATGGAAAACAAACAACTATATTCTGCCTAGGGAAGGAGGGAATGGAATAATTTATTGAGTATCTATTATAGGCATAGCACTTTATATTTATGCCATCCAGTGCTCAAAGCATTATTATGACATAGGGAATATTATTTTCAATTTTCAGGACAGAAGTGCAATGAAGTGGAAATAACATTGACTTTCGAGTCAGATATACTTGAACATGAAGTACAGATAAGCCACTTGACAGTTCCAAAGAACACATTTAAACTCTTTTACTTTCAGTTTTCTCACTAATCAAACAGGGAAACATGACCTTCCATTGTCAGTGCCCAAATAGTGGTTCTGTTCTGTTCTTCAGTTGACTTTCATATGAGAACAGTGAAGATAATAAATAAATTTGATGCTTTTATTGATTTAAAATACATCTACTAGAACTTTTCCATGTGCTATCTCACTTAATCCTCATAGCAAGCAGGTGAAGGGGGAAAGGTTTTTATTTCCATGGTGTTGCAAGTAAGAAAAATAGCTCAGAGACACAAGAATAGCTGTCTCCCATCATAAAAAGTTTAGGTGGCACAGTCAGTACCAGTCATATCATGCAGCCCTCCCAGAGATGCTTCTGCATGGGAAGAACGAACAGCAACAACAATATTAGCTCACATTTACTATGTTAGTCACTTTCTCACTGGACAATGGCAACTTGAAGGATGAGAGGCTCATTTGGGTCACAGTTTCAGAGTAGTTCAGTGCATAGTTGGCTACAAGCAGACGCAGCATAGCACAGGGCTTGGTGGAGCAAGCTGCTTGCCCCATAGCAGCCAACAAGCAGAGACCCAGTGGACGAGGAGCTGGGGATAAGCAGCTGGCAACCTTTCTACTTCATACCCCACCCATCCCCAATCCAACCTGGCCCCAACTTCAAACTTAGGAGACTTTGGGGGAATATTTCAATCTCAGACATATCACAGTATAACTCAGATTCTATCATAATCATATTAATTTAATGAACTTACTTATTTCACACATAAAATTTATGAGAAATATACAGTGATCACCCTTAATTTACCGAAGTACATATGCAGGATATAACAAATTAGTAGTAGAGCTGGAATTTGAACTATGGAGCCCTTTAACACAATTATCTGCTGATTTAGTCATTTCTGCCATTAACAATTATGAGACCTTGTGCATGTCACTAAACGTTTCATTGATTTCAGAATTTTTATACATAAAGGGTTGGTATGGACTACATCATCTTAAGAACTTTAAAATGTTAAACTGTGATAGATTTTCAATTTTATTAGGTTCATTTATAAACCTGCCATGCTCCTTATTTAATACAGTTCACATATGCAGCTCTTCCAAAGCAGTCAAACTTCAAACTCACTTTCTGTCTATGATTCCATCTTTTAAAATCAGTCTTTTTCATCTGGGTGAGGTGGTGCACCTTGTAATCCAAGCACTCGAGAGGTAAAGGAAGGAGGAGTGCTTTGAGTTAAAGACCACACTGGGCTACAACATGAGCTCAAGGCTACCCTGAATAACATAACAAGGCTCTGTCTCAAAAAGAAAATGAGAAAAGAAAAATCAGTCTTTTCCTCGCATTATTCATTCATGTTACTCCTTGAGTATTAGCTCAGCACAAGCTACAGGTTCCAGTGATGTGTGTCCCCATCTGAAAGACTTTCTCTGGATCTTCTGAATTTCCAGTATTCTGCTAAGCCAACCCCTTCCCCATGTACACTTTAACCACTGCCAACATAGCTATGTTTGAGTGACTGTTATCTAGTCTAGTGTTGTATGAATCCATGCCATACCCTATTTCTGTGCAGGACTTTTTTAGCTCCAAGATTTCTAATCTGGAGGATTCTGTTTCTGAATTAGCCTGGAACTAATTCAGAATGTCAAGAGGTTTGTGTCCTGAAAATCCCTCTGAGTCAGAACAACACATATTTTATATAAATAGAAACTCAAATGAAATAGAGAAGAGAACGTAAGTATTGGGACTAAATATGATTTTATGATTTCAGCTCATGCTAGAAAGAATGGCTATATCAAGAAATTTTTAAAAGCTGAAATATCCTGTATTTTAGTATTATTAACTGACTATTTAAACTATATCTGTACAAGTTTAACTTTTCAGTTGAGCTGCTTCTGTGCAAATATTTGCTGCCTTTCAGTACATTTAATCTTTACTCAAAGGAAAAAGGAGATACCCAATTTTTTGTACTGGGGATCAAACTCAGGATCTTATGCTTGCCAGAAATGTGCTTATGCCACTGAGCTATCTCCCCAGCCCAAAAGGAAAAAAGAGAAAGAAACCAAAAGCAAATACTGGTGGGGCTGTATGATCAAAGGAACCCTTCTCCACCGCTGGTGGGAGTGCAGAATGGTGCAATCACTGTGGAAATCAAGGTAGAGAGTTCTCAAACAATGAAACTAGAGATTCCCTTTGATCCAGCTCTTCCCCTTCTTGATATCTTGCCAAAAGAATTAAAATCATCCAACCACAGCAATAAATGTATACCCATGTTTATAGAAACACAGTTTGAGGGGCACTTTGAAACAGCCCAGATGCACATCAACTGATGAATGGATAAAGATTTTGTTTTTTATACAATGGATTGTCACTCTGCCATAAAGCATGGTAAACTTCTGACATTTCTAGGTAAATGCATGCACCTTGAGATCATACAGTTCAGTGAAATAAATAAGACACATGTAAATATTGAATTGCTTCTCTTGTATGAAAAATCAAAACTGCAAATAAGGACCAAACTGTATAAAATATATTGTGAAACAGGGAGAAAATATTTAAATGAGAAAGGGATCTAGGGATGGGGAGGAGGAAATGGAGGAAGGATAAAGAAAAAATAAAGAGAAAAGAAGGCAAATGGAAATGAAGACTTTTTAAATAAAAGGGAAAAAGGGTTGAGAAGAGAGGAAGGTAATAGAAAAAAAATAAAGCTATATTATGTACAGGTACAAATTCTGTATGAGCAATGTGTTAATTATGTACATCTACATTGTACCAACACATTGAATTTAAAAATAAAAATAAAATCTCTAAAAGAGAAACTATTTCTTACATAGAACTCATGATACCTGAAATTTCCCTTTCTTTCTGACTTTCACAGCTTTGAATAGTGATATTTACAGAACAAGTGAGTGGCTGTCAAAAAAAGTCACATAATTTTTAATGAAGCAGTCTCCAGTATATTGCAGGTACTGAAAACTGTGGCCCAAAGTGCTTGTATATATGTGAATGTTTATGCATATGTGTGTATGTATGTGTGTGTAAATACGTGTGTTTGTGTGTACTAGACGTCTTTCTGGCCTGTAGCATTTAGAGTGAAACAATAGTGGGTAGAAATGGAATGATGTAAAATAACTGTCATTCCTTTTCATTTGTTATGGCATCTGAAAATGTTGGTAATTCTTACTGACACATTCTCAACAAGCTGCTTAGACATTGCTGTTATCGGCACCTAACAAACCCTTGCCTTTATACTACATGGATGTCCAAATAAATCAATAATCTAGAACCTAAAACTGAATACTCCTTGTCATATTATTCACAGACACCTTCCTGCACACTTGTATCATATATGTGAATGTGATTTAAATTTCTATTTTCTTTTTCTGTTTTCTAATTTGTATTTTCTTTTGCCAACTTTGAATGGAAATACTTTCAGAATTATTGAAAGTCTTTTAAAGAAGGTGCATAACTTTAAGTGGAACAATTTAAAGTAGTGGTTATATTTTGAACATTTTCTATATATAGGTTGTTAAGGCAAATACTATGAATGAGATCACTGTTTTCCAGAAGGTATGCAGATGTGTGAACAGTGTAGAATCACTGATGCTAAAAGTAATATGGAAGCACTGCAACTGCCAAAGATGAAAACAGTATAGAAACATGGAAAATAAGTTTTCATAAGCCTCTCAAATGGTTTGATCCATAGTAGAATATGCCTATCCCCTCTACTTTAAAGATTATTTTCCCAGTTCATTATACAAAGAATAATAAGCATTTTGTGCAGTTTTGTTTTCAATTGATCTCTTCTTTAGTTCAAAGATTTTACAAACACAGCCTGAGAGATGGACACTTCCACAGTGATATATTGAGGAAATTACAAAGGCGAAGGGGCGTGAAAGGAATAGAGTAGGGGAGAGGGAATGCTAAAGAAATGTCATCCCAGTAAGAGACAAATTGTAAAAGGAGTTCTGAAGGATATATAGCAACAAAGAATCAAGCCCACCTTCTGGCAGAGATTAGGCATATGTACCCTGATGACATTCAGCCACTGGTTTCAGGTTACCTGGGTTGGAGAACACATTGTCTGCCAGGTTCCTGGCTTCCTACTTGTCACAGGTATCCTCTGGAATAGGGGACAGTTAGAAGGATGCAAGAAATGATCTGGTTAAGTTGATGGGAGAGCACCAGCTCCCATTATAAGGAGCAAAGGGAATAAGTTTTATATTGAATACAGTTTAAAAAGAGAAATATATATTTTGTGAGGCTTTATTTTGTTGTATTAAGAATTAAAATGTGATACATGCTCTTGATTTGAACTGTATATTATGGTGTTATTAATAGGCACAAAGGTGGGCAGCATGTCTCTAGAATATATCCATCTTCAATAATTGAAATTTTATACCATTATTACCAAATGAAAATATTTTGTATTTTATTTATTATCATGGCATAAAAGTATACCTGAATTTACAGTTTGTTAGATAAAGCAGTCATGTAGTTTACAGGGCAAATGGCAATGCAAGTATCATTTTTTCAAGGATTCCTAATGGAAATTTTATAAAGCTTGAGCTAAGATTTATAATACCTAGTAACAACCTGATGTCATGGATTTATGCCCCTAGAGAATGGGAATCCAAGTCAAAAGTTCTGCTACAACCAATTTAAGCGATGCTTTTTACCCATTTCTATAAAAGAAGGAATTAGATTATTTTGACACAGGAGACCACTAGGGAACCTAAGAAAGTAGTATCTATTGGGATTTTGAGGACAGCTGCTTGTAGGAACACTGCTCAGCTATGGCTCAAAAATATATTTTTACTCTGCTTCATTCTGGAAGGAGCTGGAGGTACTGGAGCCATATCAGACAATATCACAACAAAGAATACAGAAGAGGCCAAAAAATATGGAAGCTTCTTAGATTCCTGACCATCATAATGTACTGTCCTACTCTGCCAGAAATGCACTGTTCACAGCTGGACCACTTTCATGTGATAGAGAAATAAGCCTCTTTTTTTAAATTTTATTTATTTATTAGAGAGAGAGAGAGAGAGAGAGAGAGAGAGAGAGAGAGAGAGTGGTGTGTGTGTGTGTGGCCAGCTCAGTCCACCAGGGG
>NW_004524617.1:788071-796345 GCF_000260255.1 Octodon degus | reverse complement strand
ATGTGGTGCTGGGGGATCGAACCGCGGTCCCTGATGCTTTGCTAAGCTTGTTCTAAGTAGGTGCTTTAGACCACTGAGCCATCTCTCCAGCCCCAAGCCTCTTTTATTGAACGTATCATTATGCCTGCATTTCTAGTTCATGTAGCCAAGCCCGATCTTAGCATATGCAGTCACTTGTTTATATGCAGTATGTAAACTGCTTATTGTTATCCATACTGGTTGCATCTCAAATTTGCCTGCACAATAACTAAAGCGCACTGTCAAACTATATGATTGTTTTTAAAACAGAGTGTCCAAATGCACTAAGTTCAAACTTGATAAGAGCCCATAAATTAATGCAAATGTGTGGAACACTTTCATTACACAAGTGAAAATTAAATCAGACTGCTCTGCTATAAGAGGCTGTTGCCTGCTTTGAAGTAAAAAGCATCATGTAACTTTTATTACTGCAGTTCTTTGAAAAGTACCAAATATTTTCTTTTCTTTGTGGCTCTAGAGTCTTTGTGAATGTAAAGTATTCATTACCACTGGGATAAAAACAGAATGTTGAAGGTCACATGATATAAGCAGCTAAGATTTCAATTCAAGGTCATTTACTGGACTCTGATGCAGCCAAATCCTGTTTGTTGCCAAATTGACTGATGCCTTCAGCCTTGAAATAAGCAACACTGATTCTGAGTACATTTGAGGAGATGTTTCCTACTCTAATACATCGTTTGTATACATCATTAAAATCATAGCAGAGTAAGAACAGATGACTTCAGAAATAAGAAAAACTTAGAGGGCAACTTGAAATTATCTATAATAATCAGCATGTGACTATAAAGATTTAAAAATTAGATGACAGATAAGTACTTTCAAAGCATGGCCATTATAATGCACTAAATTTCATCAGTTGTTAAATGAAGATTTAATGTAGAATAATCAGTGCTAGCTACTGAAATATGAAATTTGCATTTTTAGAAATAAAAAAATAGGGCCAGCCAGATAGCTCAGCAGATTAAAGTGCCTGCTTAGGCAGATGCAAGGATCGGGGTTCAATCCCTGGCAAGCTGTGCCAGCCCCACCCCAGGGGTATGCTGAGACTGTGATTGAGACTGGGCATGCTGGCATGTGCCTATAATCCCAGTGCTTGGGAGGCTGAAAACAGGAGGGTCACTATAAGTCTGATCTACATAGTGAGACTCTGTAGACCCTGTACTAAATACATTAAATAAAAGAAATAAAAATAGAAAAAGGAAGGTCACTGTAGAAGTTTTATTACACACTTCCTACATTCATATGACTACTTTAGAAACTGGATATAAGTTAGTAGAGAAGCAAAGATTCTATAATTAAAATACTTACCCACAATACCAAAACTATCACAATCGATATCACACTTATACAAGTATCCCATTACTCTTGACTATTGTTAATTTTTCGTGTGTGTGGCCAGCTCAGCCCACCAGGGGGCGGGGCTGGCTGGCATGTGGTGCTGGGGGATTGAACTGCGGTCACTGTGTTTTGCTAAGCTTGTTCTAAGGAGGTGCTTTAGACCACTGAGCCATCTCACCAGCCCTGTTAATTTTTCTGAAGGATGACTTTTACCTGTAGATTCATTTAATAGCAAACAATCAAATCTCTTGGATTAGTCATATTTATCACACATTTTTAAAGAAAATCGAGTATAGTATGATTTATACAAATTTGTTACCTCTTGAAACACTGACTTCATGATCAAAATATTTAATTTTATTGACAAATATCAATTATCAACTAAGAGTTACCTATTTGAAATTACTAGCAGTATGATATTTATATTTCTTTGAAGCTTTTTGAGTATACACTCACACAAATTTGGGAGGATACAAGGTATTAGAGTTTTCTTATACCAGCTATTCTTTCACCCTCATCTTCTTTACTCTCTTTGCCTTGGCCTACCTTGCATGCTCTTCTCTGATTATTTTGGGTAGAGCTTACCTGATTTCAAGTCCTGGAGTTCGTATGAGATAACACCTGCACAATCAGAGCATTACATTCCTGAGTTATATTGATTGATTTAGGAGTATGTAGACCATGTCATCAGTGCAAATCAAAGTGAATTCTATGCTTTCCATTTTAGAGTAAAATATTATTATTTTTCAATAGAATTGTAGTACAATGATGTCAGTCAAAGCCTAACAAAGTATTCTACAGTGAGAAATAATGCCCAAGAAGAGAGTGTCATTCATAAATAAAGTCTCAGCCTACACTTCTGTATCTATGTACGCATGCATGTATGTAGTGTTGAGAATAAGAAGCAGTAGCATTTTGAAATCTAAATTCTAATGCTATAATTGACTAAAATAAAATTTATTCAGTTTCTTAAATTTCAGTTCCCAATTTAGCATTTGAAGAGTGAAAAAATTAGGTCACATGGTTAATATTTTATATCAAAAATGATAAAATCCAATCCACTGATTTTCAACAAGGACATTCAAATCTGAAAGTTAAGTTGGATCAAACTTAATATCCTTATAACCCCAGGTGAGGAATAAAATGAAAAATATGACTGGTCTCCAGATCAGCCAGTCTGTACCATTCTATAGTCAGTTCACTTCAGGAACAAATCAGCTGAAGCATAGGCAATTCTAGAACAAGCTGGTAAATTTTGTAAGTAGCCACTGATCCCAGAGAGATGCCACTGTGTGGTGGCAGCAAAAGCTTAGGAAGCAGGAGATATATGTGACTTTGAAGTCTACCCCTAACTTAGAATTCTGCATCTGTAAAATGTGAGTTAATCATAGCTCCCTCACAAACTATCCTAAAAATGCAGTCACTCAAATATGTAAAGTTCTAACCATAACATGTTCCAAAGTCAAGTATTGCAGATTTGCTGTACATCACCATTATCTATAGAGGATTTATAATGACCAAAATGATTCAGAAATATAATGTATTTGATATGAAAAATAATCTATAGATGCTTTGAAAAATGCTATGTGAAAGTCATTTTAAAGAATATAACACTGTCAGTATGCTGGCTCCATTCAACCTTAGTAAGACTGTACTTTTGACTCCCTGTCCAAAATTTTCAATACCTTCTCACACATTGTTATTTCTCTCTAGGAAAAAAAACAATCAATAAATAAATGCCCATCGGGCAAAGTTTTTCTCTACCTATGTATGAACCAGAAATGCCACTTGTTTCTAATGTGAATTCCCCAGATGTAATAATTATCCTCAATTTACAGCAAAACCACTGATTACTGTGGAAAATATTGTCAGCAAACCATATCCCAAAATATATTACTGAAAAGGAGGAATAAGTTTCCAAAACAAAACCATGAACACAATCCAAAACAAAAATTATATCTTAGATAAATTCATAGAAAGACAAAGCTGTGTTCTGTTTGTTAAGAGATACTGACTTTTTTACATTATATTTTGGAAAAAGTATGACTCTGGATTTTGATTTGAATTCAAACTGGCAAACTTATAAAGGAGTGATTTAATCACCTGCACATATTGGTAAAGCAAAAACAGAGTAGGGAAAACAATACTCCACAACTGGTATTATAGCACAACTATTTTTCTAATTTACATAATGATGTCATTCCTATACCAATTCCTGTTCAAAATGTGACAGCTAGTTAATAGTTACATTTTTAATTCACATCATCAATTTGAGAGGGAAAGCAATCAAAGAAAACAAAGTGATAGAAAACAAATATTTTTGTGATTCAATAATTTTTATCAATAACATTTAAAGCAGGATTAGAATCTGATCCTTTAAGATAAACCTAGTGTTTATTTTTGAATGAAATCAAGACTAGTTTTTTTTCCTGCAAAAATGTACATAATCCTATTTCTTCCTTCAATCCGCATGCCCTGTCTCATAATGAGTGTAGAGATGTCTTTTTATAGAGCAAGATAAGGAGCAACTGAATCATTGTATTCATGGGAATAAAATTAACTATTTTCAGAATAATTCCAAAAATGTATTTTGAATCTCTTAAATTCTATGAAGTAAACTAAATAAATCAAATTTGAGTTAGCCACTTTAATAGGAAGATCATTTATAAAAATTTTCTTCTGGTGACAATCAGTATCAATTGGGCTCAAGATATATTTGTCCTATATGCACAGGCAAGAAGTAGATAAGGGAAAGAGAAAAAGGTCCAAGGATCTGGTGGTCCACAGGGAAAAAATCTGAAATTACCTTTCCTAGTGTTGACAACTCAACTCAGCACTTGCTGTCTCAACAGGTGCACATTTAAGCCCACAAACTATTAGCTATTTGTAAAAGCAAAGCAAAGGATAGTCCCCACACAGCTGTGCCTCTGGCTGCCACTACAAAAGAATGAAGCATGGCTATTTTTAGGTTTGTGGTAGGCAATCAGCCAGAGCGCAGCAGTACCACAAGAGCATGTGCAGAGATAATGTAGACTTTAGCGTTGTACCATATAGAATCACCAGTAGCCCAACTGTTTGCCTGAACTCCTTGAACCTCTGCTGTGTTTCCTGTGGTCAACAAACCATCACTCTTCTCAAAGTTCTACATTTATATGTCTTTCTATGCCCTTCCGCTGTTCCACCTTTATAGCTCAGTTATGTCTATAGCTTAAACCTGTGCAACTTTCATTTTCAGCTTTCATTTTCCTACATTGAAGGAAAAGAAGAAGGAAGAGGAGGAGGAGGAGGAGGAGGAGGAGGAGGAGGAGGAGGAGGAGGAGGAGGACGACGACGACGACGACGACGACGACCACGACGACCACGACGACCACGACGACGACGAGGACAACAACGACGACGAGGACGAGGAGGAAGAAACCAGAAACTGCATTGTTTTCACAAAGAAAACAGTGGGATTAATTTGTTCATGATCTGTCTTTGATTCCATGAAACATGTATGCCATGGAGATTGTTACTGCTGCGCTGGAATACAGAAAGATAGCAAAAGCTTAAATGGTAAAGAGCAGCAGGTAAACCTATTGATACACAGAGAGCGAAAGAAAAATTACTGTGTTTGGACAGTTGAAAGGGCATCCTGAGGGTAAGGGAGTCTGATAGTCAATGGTGTGCTATAGTTTTATTTTGATAAATGCTGACCCTGAAGGCTAACATATTTTGGAGTGTACCTCTGGGAAGTTCTACTCTGGACAAGTATAATCTTACTGGGTTTCTGCCATTTACCGGTAGAAAGTCATGTGTTAATGAAATAAACTATTCTTTATCAAATCTTGTGTGCTCTTCATAGCTCTTTGTACTTTGTATACTAAAAATGTGTACACATTCACATTATACTCTTGTTTTGCTATGATAATAGTAAAAAATGACACATTGTTTCCTTTTTAAAATATTTTGTTGTGAATTGGCAGAACTTCTAATATATGAAATATAATTTTTAATTATAAAGTGCTTTTGTTACAAAATTAATAAGGAATCTAGGTCGAACAAAATAAAGTCGAACCTTAATTTTATAGAACTGCTTTATCTCTGCAAGATCACATTTGAAATAATAGCTTACATTATGTGGTATAATTATCTGAAAACATTTTAACGTGTCCTTTTTTATTTTTATTTGTTTATTTATTTATTTATTTATTTATTTAGTGGTACTGGGGATTGAACTCAGGACCCTGCGCTTACCAGGCAAACACTTATTCTCCTGAGCTATGTCCCTGGCCCATTAACGTGTCCTTATAAATGCAATGTTTAGGCCTAGGGTTAAACATGATAAATAATGAAATGATATCGATATATTATTTCCTATTTCTATTTTATCCTCAGTACGCTAAACCAAATTCAGGATGGCACTTGCAATTGCAAGGACTAATTCTCAGCAAGCCAATATTGTGCAGAGATAAGCTGGGTTAAAATGAAGTATCTCATGAACGAGGACACTATTTGCCAAAAATAATCTATTGTGCCTTCCTCTCGTGCCAATAATTGAAAACAGATTACACTGCAAACAAGAACATAAAGAAGGCAATCTTATAAAATTATATGGCTATTTTGCCTCTGTAAAATATATTTTAGCCAGGCCTGTGATATTAGGATTGCCACAAATTCACGGCCAATCTGTGTAACCTAGTGAGTATGAGGAAAACATGAACTACACAGGCCCTATCTGAAAAACACAACAAAAAATGTTTTCAAATTTTAAAAATGTATTTTATATATAAACATTTTATTTACAATATTTTGAAATACCTTTCATATAGACACTTTGAAATATTTATCCAAATTTTTAAAATTTCAAAAGTTATACACACATACAAATATTCAAACTCAGTATCAAGATTTACAGTGTGGCTCAGCATTTTTTGTCTGTCATGGATTAATTATGCGGTCGTGAGACAGTTACTCAACTCCAGGACTTAAGTGTACTTTAGCTCTACAGTGCGTGTGACTGTTTTCTCATGACCTGATCATGGGAACTAAATGAGGTTCACTCATTGACATTCTCCTAGGTTCTCTAATCTTTTCATTGAAAGTTTATTTCCGACCTTTTAAATGTGGTTTTCTTCTATAATTTCAACTTTCATTTCCATGTACATGAGTCCCAGATATTTCTGATTTTTTAGCTTCAATAGTGGCATCAAAAGATCCTTTATTATATATCCACCTAGATATAACAATTCCAAATTAGTGTCTGAAATCACCCTCTTCACATTGTCCTTTCATTTTGATAATATTGCTGGTTTTTCTGCTTTGGTAACATTTTCCTTTCACAAATTTTCTAGATTGATCAGCTATTTATTTTTTTTAAATCTCAGAATACATTTTGTAACATGTTAGATAAGTGGGCCTTTATCCCTTATATGTCAATGAGCTTCCTGTGAATACGTCTAGGAAACAGGGTTAAAAATTAATAAAATACTTTTACTGCAGAATTAAAATCTTAACCATTTCTCTATGAAACTGTTAAAAGAGAATGTAGTAAGCATCATTTTCTTAAATTATATGACTAAAGCCATCATTTTTAGAGTGTGAAGAGAAACAGAAAGGTCCCACTGAGGTAAAAATTTTTAAGAGCACTCTTTGGAAATTATTGTCTTGCATATTCTGTAACTTTCCTTTTCTTGATCTTCCATGTTTGACAGTCATTTAATTATTTCAAAATTTTAATTCTCCTTGAATTTTTGGTTCATCTTGAGCTCCTTCCTCTATATTGCAGGCCTGGAGTACAGTGCAATATTTAAAAATATTTGTCTACACTGAAAGCTATATTCTCATTTTAAAATAAAAATCAAATTAAAGCAAAATAAACATTTTTGGAACAAATATATAGGAGAAAACACGTTAGAAAATATATGAATATACTATGAAGAATAGCTGACTATTCCAGATTATAATCTCTCCCTGGATACATCCAATAGTAATGATACATGAAACTTTACTTTCACTCATAGATCTGTGTGAAGACTTGGCTTTCAGAACTAAAGTATTTTAAGAATAGTGCTGATCAAGTATTCTGAAAGCCCAATAAAAAATGTGATGACTAACTTTTAAGAATGTTATCACATCCTGCTCACATTTAGCTTTTCATTTCCATGTATCTTAGACAAGCACATGAAAGCTATATGAGTGCTGTATGTCACAAAACTGATCTTAACTAAGTACAATTTATGAAGGGCAAAACTTATTAACATGGAATCTGTTTAATTTACTAATCATCTCTTTGAACTGACCTCTTGTTTAATATCACTCAATATTGAATCCTCATACACACATTAGAATATGTCTATGATTTATATTACATATAACAGGCCATCTATTGGTATTTTTGAGTATAGCGATATGATTCAAAAACATATATATTTATTCTCATATGGGTAAAGTTCTATTTTAACCAGAATAGCCATTCTATATACATTCTTGCACAATACTACACAAATGCTTCTTACCATGCATGAGTTTATACTTTTTATTTTGCAGCTAAAGCATGATAGTAAATTATAATAAAAGTTAACCATGAATACCGATTCATTCTATCATGGGATAACTTCTGTTATAAAGAATTGTATAAGTCTCCAACTTCATTACACTCACCATTGTCCAAGTCTTCCAAAAAGGTTAAAGGGATAGTACAAACAGATGAGGAGGATGGCATTTATTAGGCAAAGAAATGGGAGTTTAGCATAGCTGAACTAGGTGGCATATAACTGGGCAAAAAAGACAATGTAGCAATAAAAAAAAATCAGTTTGAGTCCTAAATGACTTCTGAAATTTATTTTAGAGTTTGAGTGATCAGTTTGACTTCAATTGCTTTGCTACTGTTTTCCAATACTCTTGTTGATATATATA
>NW_004524617.1:773040-787156 GCF_000260255.1 Octodon degus | reverse complement strand
CCCTATAGCTCAACATAACAGCATGGCTTTACTTCTTATACTTCGTTTTTATACTTTTCTGCTGGATGGTTAAGACCAAGGTAAAGCAACACCTACGAGATGCTTCTTACAATTTCTTTTTTTTTGGGGGGGGCGTGTACTAGGGATTGAACTCAGGACCCTGAGCTTGCCAGGCAAACTCTGTACTAAATAGATATTTCTATAAATATTCCTGTATCATATGCATCAGTTCATCACTAAAGCCATTTACATGTACAGTTTCTTACACCCATATATAAATGGTAAATAAGCCTCAGTCACATGAATTATCATTCCTCATGATGCTGTAGAGATACACGTGTATTATAAGATACAGGTGTATTATAAGATACTAACTTGTCCACCTTGTCCCACAGAATTTTTCTATTCCTGTACATTGACAGGATAATCTCCTGATGGTAACCCCAAAGTCTCAGATTTGTATCTATCTATGAGGACTAGAGTTTTTCATTTTCCACATCTGTAGGATGAGAGACTGGAAAACATCTCCAGCTTCTTAGCAGATGTGATGCTGTATATCCTTGCTATTCATCACAGTGTGTCTCTGTCTGATGAAACACTAAAACTATAGGCCCAAATCTCGGTTTTCTTTAAGCATATAAATCTTCTCTTAAAATCTTCACTTCTCTTAAATCACCTCTTAACTTCTTTTTTTTAACCCCTCATCCAGCCCTTTGTTCTTTTCTAATCGCCTGTGTTTTACTTTCCCAACAGTTCTTTTGCCCTCTGGTGCACTAGGGGTGGAAATGTCTATTGTACCTGCCACAAAGGATCAATTTACACTTCAGTCACACTATCAGCAGTCCTTATTAACTCAGGCAAAAACAACCTCTCTAGCAACTGAATTCTAGTTGCAGTGACCTTTGAAAAACTTTTTCCCAGGGATTCAGTTGGTGCAGAGCAAGAGTGGAAACAGAATAGCAAAACCTTGAAGCCTTTTTGCTTAGGAACTGAAACTCAGTCAACATTTCCACCAGCTAATACCACTAATCAAGGCAGAGTGCCTTATTTTACCTAACAAAGGATAGGCCTTCAGAAAGGAATTGTGAATGTCACTTATAACAATTATCCTAATTGCTCTTTCCAATTGGAGGACACTCCCTATTATAAGTTTAACTATGACAAGCAAATTATGGTACCCTATTCCTTTAGTTCAGGAAGGACACAGACTATTTTATCGAAATAAAATAAATATTAGTATTATACAGTCATACTTGCTTCCAAACCAAGCCTTCAGACAGGATTTATTACGGGAGCCCCCATACTGAATATTACACTATGATGAAGTGTGTATGTGTGCATATTTCTCTGAGCTCAATTATAATCTGAAGCATAACCCTTGATATATCAAAATGGTTAAACTTTTTGGGTCTAGTGCTTATTTCTAAATTTAAATTATAGATTTAGATTATTAAGCTTTGTTTACTTCAATAATAGACTGGCCATCTGAAAAATGTTGCTGTTTCTTATACATGTAATCATTCTGCTCAATTTCTAAAATGAAGCAAGCACAAACATATTCTATACTGTATACGGAATCAAACTACACCTGCCCTAATCAGACATCAGTCATCACTGTCGGTATTTCTCTTCACTCTCCTTTTCTTTTTTAACTGTCCAAACATTCCATCATGCCAGGCTCCTTTCCATTGGTTCTCTCAGTGTGCTTCTCTGGGCCAGCTAGTTGGCACTTCAGTTGAACTCATCTCTTATTAAACCTCAGATCAATTCATTCACTCTTTTAAAATTTTCTTAAATCTCTCTAAACATTATGGTATCCCTTCTTTCACGCTGTCACCGTAACTTGCATAAACTTACTATATGATAACAAACTCTATATAGTAATGGACTTGTTATTTGTGTAATGTTATTCTCTTTCTTGGGTGCAAAAATTATATTTATTTCAACTTTTTACCTTAACATTAGCTTTGATATCTAGAACTCAGTATTTGTGAATATAGGTATGAATGAATGAAGATGGCCCTGAAATATTTTAGAAAAATTTGTGTTTTTCTTCTAAGTGAGTGATTTGGACCACATACAGCATCACAAATCTGAACCAACCAGGCAATGAGCCTGTTTTTATAAAAATCCCTTCCACTGTCATAATATGCTATTATAACTAGCAAGACATTTCACAGGTATTATAAACCACCTATAAAGAGTTCTGAATCTAAAGAACAGGAGACCCAAAAATGTTCTTTGAAAATATATCTTGTGTTTTCTCATTTCACCTACCTCACTGTTTGAGCTAATATTACATAGAGAGTAAATGACGAAAAACTATTTTGAATACACTGCTCAAATCTTCCCACTTCTTTGGCTTAAAAACAATACCAAACCTAACAAGTTTCTGCAATATCAAACCTAGTCACCACTTTTTAAGCATCATTCACTAGGGAATTGCCACACTTAGCATGGTACACAAATAAGAGCGGATACTGCAAATAAATTATGACATTTTGTAAGAAAGAAACTTATGAACTAATATATACGAGGCAAGAATTACATGCAATCAGACAAAAACAGAGGCAATTCTTTGAGAGTTAAGTGCAAGAAATGCCAAACTCTCTAGCTTGCTTACGTGCAAAGAAAGCTTGCTTTCCTGTTCAAAACAGTACCTGTGTTGGAACTAGCATGAAAGATGTTATGTCACCCTCTTTTTTCTTTTGTATAAAAAAAGATTTTTGATCCTCAAAGTGTAACAGACATGTTTGATTTCATTCTACTAGCAAATTCATTAAGAATGTGAAAGTACACACATTCATTCCAATTAACATTAAATGACACTTTCCCAATGACTAAGATGTCAAAATTCATGCTAGTAATTGCAGTCAATGAAATGAATGCTCTGCTTTGAGGCAGCACGCATATTTGTCCTCATCAATTTAGCACTAATAAAAATACACACCTCAGAACAGAGAAAATAGGAGATGCTTTAAGATAATATGGCTGGCTAATGCTTAACACATGGCAATTTAATTTCAGATAATGAACTTTTTGTCTCTGTAAATTAAATATACAGGTTTTACACTTAGAGGAGCATAGCAAACATTTTAAGTACTCTAAAATTTAAAACTTGATCAGTTTCCAAATTTAAACTCTAGAGGGGAAATATATTCTAATGATTTGAAAATTTTCCAGTTAAATACTGATTAAATAGCAATGATCTTGCTTTAAAGTTACTTCTCAGCAACAAATTATTTTTCGATACAGATATTACACCAATTTCAAGGTAACATTGCAATCATACACTGTGACAAAATGTAATGCATTGTTTCAAAGTGAACTATTCTATTTATACAATACTCTTACAAGTCTCACTATTGGACTCCTCTTTCATTCTATATTTACAAATATACAAGTACTCACACTTAGAATCACATTGACATACACATATTATGATGGCTGAATTTCATCTTATATGTTTCTTTTTGTTTGTTTGTTTGTTTTTGTATTTTAGGGAAGGATCTACAGGGTGTTGAGGGTCTCAGTACTAGATCAGACTCATAATGATCTGCCTGTTTACAGCCTCCCAAGAGCTGGGATTACAGGCACACACCACCACACCCAGTCTCCATTGCCATCTCAGCATGCCCTGGGGGTGGGGCCAGCACAGCAGCCCTGGGGATCCAACCCCAAACAGGTCCCTGTACCCGGTTGTAGTATGTTTCTTATTTTTTTTTTCAGAATCTAATAAAGTTTATTTCTGAAATGAGAGAATGCTTAACATAACGACTCAGATTGATAACTTCTTTTTTTCCTTGTCTCTTTTTCATTTTGCCTTATACTTTTTCTTAATAAGTGAACCTTTAGCATTCTCCCCTTGTTACCATTCATTTACAGATATGTTAAGAGTTTTGGCATATCCAAGAGAGCATCTTTTGATAGGAGATCTTTGGAATTTTAGATCTTTGGTTTTAACTATTTTCATTCTTATTTTAAACACATTTATTTGAGGAGTGAAGCCATACTGTTATGTTGAGCTGTTTCTATAAGGTGTTTGTATATGTAATCTGAGTAATTACAATTACATTGAAAACAGCAATGTGAAATACAACGACCACTGTTGAATACCTATCAGTCTTTTTTATTCTGTATCATTTCTAATCTCTTATCTATTATTTTTCTATTTTCTTTAAAAAATAGAAGAAATTTGATATTGGGAATATATTTTACTGTGAGACATAATAATACATAAATTTTAATTATATTATATAATTGGCCTATAGGCTGAATTTATAACATATATCAGATTATATTTCTCACTGTCTATATGAATAATTATATATCTGAACATTACCTAAGGTGATTTCTACTCTGTATTAACTGTAAAAATGAGATGCCATTATGAAAGTTAAAAACCGAAGATTTTATTTGTTGATGACTTTTAAACACTAACGAGTTCAACATAAAATTATAGCAGTTTTTCATAGTATAAAGTAATAGATTATGTGAAAATAATGACTCATCTAAGCTTTGATATTTATATCAAATAGGGCGTAATTTTATAATAGAAATAACATAGTTAAGAAAATTATGTTTCAAATCACAAACTGACAGTTACTGTATCTGTCAAGTGGGATTAGTTGTGTAGTGTGTTGCAACAGAATTTGTAAGAAAAAGTATATGCATAAAATTGTTTTCATTATAATAATTTATCATAAAATATAATGGACACACACAACTTAGTTGTTCAATAGCAGAAGTTGATTTCCACATGCCACAGTTTAAAATTCAACTCGGGGGTGGGGGCCGGGGAGATGGCTCAGTAGAATAAGCTCTTCCCTGGCAAGCACAAGGGTCTGAGTTCAATCTCTGGTTCCGCCAAAAAATAAAAATAAAATAAAAAATAAATAAATAAAATAAAATTCGACCCCATACTATTTCTGAGTCTATATTTTCCATTTTAAAAATTGTGCATCATAGTACTACTATGTGAATCCCATCAAAAGAATACCTGTAACTTTAATCTAGGCACAATGTACAATTTTATGCAAAGTCTAGATTTTCTCCTTGCTGGATAGTGGCTTATTTTTGTCACATAAATATCAAAAATTGTTATTTCATATTTTAGTTGAATATAATGCAATAATATAAGCTTCCATTTAGACCAAATCAATTATGGTGCTATCGCTGTAACAAATACTATAGGTAAAATCAATCAGGATATAATCATGAGGTTTCTTTGTATAAAATTTACCAAGTAAAAACAGATTATCACAATGTCACACAAAGACTTGTAATAAATGTATGCAAAACAAAGTATTTAAAAAGTTACTTAAGCCAGGTATGATGGTTCATTCCTGTAATCCCAGAACTCATGAGGCTAAGCCAGGATAATCATTGTGAGTTTGAGGCCAGCCTAACTACAAAGTTAGCTCAAGGCCAACTTGAACTGCATAGCAAGATCCTGTCTCAAAAAGATAAAATAAAAGTTACTGAATTTATAGCTACCCAAGTTTATTTCAAAATTGGATCAAAAGAGCCAAGAAATTCAGCAACTCAATATTATCACAAAATCTACTTTTTCCTGTGAAATACCTAATACAACAGACCTATAATTCTCTTGTAAGGCTCTGTAAATTTCAGAAGTTTTAAGATTGAAATACTTGAAAGTTCATTACTATATAAAAATGCAAGCATAATATACAAAACATAGTATATACTCATTGGTAACCTAGTATGAAAACAATATTAAATATGAATAAGCTGTGTGCAAATTTTTTTTTCTGTCCTTTCGTCTGTCCGTCTGTCCTTCCTTCCTTTCTCTTTCTTTTTCTTTCTCTCTTTCTCTTTCTTTCTTTCTTTCTTTCTTTCTTTCTTTCTTTCTTTCTTTCTTTCTTTCTTTCTTTCTTTCTTTCTTTGTATTAGGGCTTGAATCTGTGGCCTTCCCCCTGAGCTAAATTTCCAATCCTTTTTCTTTTTTAATTTTTATTTTGAGACAAAGTCTTACTAAGTTGCTAATTTGCCTGGCTGGAGCTTAAATTTATGACCCTCTTGCCTCAGCTTCCCAGAGTACTGGGATTACAGGCATGCAGGCATGTGTCACTATGCCCGGCAGTACATCCTATTTTTAAGAGACCTTTCAATGACCACTGTGAGTAATTTAATAAATATTTCTCACCTTAAGTTTGGGCATATATGGAATAGGGCTCCATACTTGGGCATACATATTTACAAAGCAATTAACTTTCCTTTTATAAGTGAGTTCTATCCCAGTTTAACACAGATGAAAGATTTCCAAACATTGTAGCCAGGCTTTAGGATGGAAAATGATCTAAGGAAAGTAGCTGTCTGAAATGGAATACTCTCTGGAATGAACATTCTGTTCTAAGTCTCCTTTAGGAAACCTCCAACAATAACTCAAACACAAGTGATCTCTTGCCTTTAAGACAGACCAAGCTAACCGGTCACTTTCTTGGAAAGCTGCCCTCAGATACTTAACGTGGTAACCTTTGAGTCCACATCAAAGAAAGTAGTTCTGGCATGCATGAACAGAACAGAGTCTTCCAATTTCTACCTTTACTGCCTCTCTATCCCTTCATGATGCTTTGACATCTCCAAAGCTATTTCATCTTTTTAACGCATTAGAGAAATCAGCACAAATAGGGATTCTTTCCATAATTCAGACATTTACATTGAGATTAAGGGGAAAAACAGAAAACAAATGTGTAAATAAAATAATGCACACAACACTAAGTATTAGAAATAACTCTTTTTCAGTCTGGATGATGACCCAGCTTCAAATACATAATGCTGTGACAATGGAATAAGTCAGATGTTGGTGCTTTTAATCTTCCATTTGTGTGCCTACAAGCTGTTGATCACAAGATACCTACTAAGACAAACACAAGCCTGCACCCTGCAACAGGTAAGGCTGTGAGTGCAAAGCAGTGGAGCAGCCTGAAAATGACAACAGCAGAGAATAGAATTCTTTCCAAAGGATTAGCTACAACGAACTTGCAATCAAAACTGTTATTAAAGGGCTGGCCAAATAGCTCAGCCAATTAAAGTGCCCGCTTAGGCAGAGTGCAGAGGCCAGGGTTCGATCCCTGGCATGTTGTGCAGGCCCCATCCCTGGGGGTGCACTGAGACAACAATTGAGACTGGGTGTGGTGGTGCACGCCAGTAACCCCAGATCTTGGGATGCTGAAACCAGGAAACACACTACAAGTCAGATTTAAGTAGTGAGACCCTGTAGACCCTGTCCTAAAATACAATAAATAAATATATAAATAAATAAACTAAACCATTATCAAGAGAACCATATTCTGACCTTAAATAGCCAGCTCTGCTTTTAAATAATATTCTATAAACAAATATTAAAATAGTGAATAGATGTCTTTGGTAGAAGATATCTGGTGATAGTGGTTTTATTAAAACATTGTTAGAAGTAGGAATGAGTCATAGATATGAAACTAAGATATTTATATTTGAAATCACAAGTAGTGCAATTTTATGTATATAGCAAAGTGTCCATGGTAACAAAAGAAGATAAAGAAGTGAGAAACACAAGTATGGCATATTATAATGGACCTTGTATATTACAGACTAACTTTATCTAGAAGCTGTATGCTTCTTTAGAATACAGTAAATTAGAGACACAATCTGATTTATGCTTCAGAAGCATGACTGGTACTGCAATTACAAGAGTAGATTTTTGGGGCCAGCAAGATAGCTCAGCAGTCTAAAGTACCTGCTTAGGTAAGCTTAGGCAGGCCCACCCTCAAGGCAGACTATGTCACCAAAAAGAAAAAAAAAAGAAATACATTTGTTTAAAGCCACATTAAAAGGAATGAAACTATTCATACCCACATACAGACAACTAAGTAGATATTAACTCCTGATCTATATGTCTCATTTAAAACTTGTTATCTAAATGTATATTTATATTTTGGAGTTAGATAAATTAACTTTTTATTGATAATAATGTTATAAGAGTATAAGCAAGAAAAATTGTTTTTGACACTTTCCAATCACTGTGGAACACCATCTAAATGTCCCTCCTTGAAATAAGAGCATTTGGACCTCCCTTGATGAATTGATATGTATAGGGCTGCCTAGCATATTTATTCATCCCCTCATTTGGCTTTAAACAATACAAATAAGTAGCAGAGATGCTGATGTGTAGTATTTGGAGAATGGACAGGTCAGTGATGCCTCTTCTGTAGCTCCCAACTAGTATATGTGTGCTAGGGTGAGTAACATCCCCCTGTCTACTAAGATTGAACTCACAGACAAAGTTGTGACACCTCAGGGCATGACAATTACACATTAAAATTGAAGCACTGACCTCAAAACACTAGATACTGCCTGCTCTGTGTTATGCAGATGACTCCACATATCCTTCTCTGTGTTTATTGCAGAGGTGATTTCTGGTCTTATAACTAGCTCAGCTGATGGTAGTTGTGTACTTCCTGCCACTCTCGCATTTATTCTCAAGCCACCCCCTCTTCAAATATTAATAAAACCTCGGTTTGGTGCTTGGTAGAGGACTTTGTTGTAGTCATTAGTCTAGCTGGGCTTAGGATCCCCTTGGCTCCCACAAGTACAAATATGCCTTACTGTCTTTATTCTTGCCATGGAATACACTGTAGCTAGAATAAAATTATTTATTGGAATTCCAACAACTTTTCCCAGGGATTACAAAAATGAGGGCTCTTGCAGACTGTGATGAGGTCCTAAAGGACTTTCTACAAGTCACCAAGCAGTTTCTTATATCCCCATTTAAGGCGAAAGATAAGTAACATTCTAAGTAGCATTATTTTTCCTAAACTCTCTTGGACGACAGCAACAGATATAGTCAGTGAAAAGCCAGACATAAAGTGGACACTCAATGAATAGTGTATTAGCTTGTGCAGGATTACTTGGCCTAGAATGTGATATCAGGTTTAAAACCCAACTTAATTTCAGATTTGTCCAGTTACCTGTGGACCACCATAATTTCTGCAACACTTGCTTTTCCCTCAGAGGCTTTTTGGTCATAAACAACTTAAAACATAGTACATTATAAAGTAGAACATATGAACATAGCCTACATCATTTTGACATTTTGCTCAATAAGTGATACATGCTTCCATATAATAGCTATGGATTGCTATTTAGTGCACTGACACTAAACAGTCCTTTGACCTGAGTAATGAACTCTCAATTTATCAGACTTATCTATTGATTAGGTCTGATAGGAAGACACTCGTTTTCAAGACCTGGAGGACTTGTCAAGTGTATTATGGTGGCATTGATACTTTTGGCATAATTATAGATTTGTAGGAAGTTGCAAAGAAATGTACAAGGGCAAGTTGTGAAGACTTCAGCTTACCATGTTAAGTGTTGCCTCTGTGTATAACTAACTATATTTCAGTAACAAAATTTGACTATTATCAGTATGGTCCAGAGTTTATACAGATCTTATTAGACACACTTGTGCTCAGGTGCCCCTGTGCCTGTGTATAGTTCAGTGCAACTATATCAACTGTAGTTTTATGTAACATATAACAAATTAAGATACAGAACCAGACTTTCTTTGTGGTACTACTATATAAAACATTGGCTTCTCCATTTCTAACTCCTGTGAACCAATAATTTGTTCATAATATGTGTAATTTTACTATATAATATGCATATATATATATATATATATTTAGGAGAGGGTCTACAGGGTCTCAAAACATAGATCGGACTCATACTGATCATCCTGTGTTCAGTCTCCCAAGTGCTGGGATTACAGATGTGCCCCACCATGCCCAGTCTCATTCACGGACTCAGTGCACCCCAGGGGTGGGGCTGGCATGGCATACAGGGTATTGAACCCCAGCCACTGCGCTCTGCCTAAGCAGGCACTTTAGTCCACTGAGCTATCTAGCCAGCCCTTTAAAATTAATATTAGTGTCGGGCTGGGGGATGGCTTAGTAGAATAAGTGCTTCCCTGGCAAGCACAAGGATCTGAGTTCAATCCCTGGTTCCACCAAAAAAAATAATAATTAAATAAATAAAATTAATATTAGTGTGTGGCATTGAGTGTTTTTCACTCAACATGGTATCATTAGATACAATAGAGTCATAAATAGTATCAGTAGTTTATTCACTTTTATTGCTAAGTAGTATTTCATGACTTTCAGACATCACAGCTTTTTAAAAAAAGTTTCCCATTATAAACATTTGAGCCATTTGAAAGATCTGACCATGACATTTATAACTAGCTTTTTGTGTTAGTAAATTTCCATTTTCTTGGACAAATGACCAAGAGTACATATATTATATCATAAGGGAACTGAATGATTAATTTAATTTTAGAAAAAATTTCCAAATTTTTTTCTAGAATGGCTTGACTACTTTACATTTCCACTAGGAACATATTAAGAGACCGAAATTCTCCCTCTCCCTATCAATATATATATATATATATATATATATATATATGCAACAAATATATATACACACAAAATTTGTATATACATATATTACAAAATATTGAGATTTAATATGTTTTCATACATGCATATATTTTTATCATAACCATCTCCCTTACTGCCCTCCCTTTACCCCCTCTTTGTTTTTAAAAACCATTCTGTAGACATATAATGAAAACTCTTTTTTAACTTGCATTCATTCAATAACTGGCATTTTTCCCCTTCTTTTTGTTTTTCGAAACAAGGTCTTGCTATGTACCCCAGGCTAGTGTCAAATTTATAATCTTCCTGCATCAACATACCAAGTTCTGGGATTATAGGTGTGCACCATCACGTGCAGCTCCAAGGATAATAATAGTGAGCATTATTTTGCATACTACTTTGCCACCCTTATGTCCTGTTTCAGTGATGTGTCCATTTAGGTCTTTCCTCATTTTGTAATTAGGTTTTTCTTCTTAATCCTTGTTTTCAAGGATCATTGTATATTCTACATACTAACCCATTGAGACTTTGGAAAAAATAATGAAGGAAAGAAAAAATTCTTTGGGTAAAAATAGTACAAAACCAAAAAGATTAGGGTGAACAGGCATATGATAAATTAAAGATGGAAAAAAACCTTCATGGAAAACAAATCTTCATTGTTTATTGATATACTTTAAGCTTAAACCAGAACTAAGGAACTTTTGTTGTCATAGGAAATATTCACAAATGCAAAAAATAAGTATTGTAAATATTAGCATATGTAAATAGTTCATATTATTTCCCTCATTATAATTTTAAAAACTAGCAAATTGTGAACATTTATTAAGAAGCCAAATATATGCCTGATTCTGACAAAACAATGGTGAAAATAACAACCTTGGGACTCTGGATTCCTGGAAATTGCAATAGCTGCTTAGTAACAAGAATCAATTTCTCATGCATATACATATGTGTTATGGAGGGGTATTACATATGTAAATTTGATCTACTTAAGGAATTCTGACATACACCAATATTAAACCAATATTAAACTTGTGAGTGTAAATGGTATTATCATGGCAAAAACAGAAGGGTAGGGAAGTTCTAGGCAACTAGAAGACGCTGTGCAAAAGTCCTGAGCCTCAAAGAACCATGTTCTTTTGAAGCAATAGTAAAACAGGCAGCAAGGTGATGCAGCAGAAGAAGCATGGATGGGCAGAAGACAGGAGTGACAGGGCCTTTAAAAATATTTGTGTGTTTTCTTATACTTCATATTAGCCAATAGAAGGTACTAAAGTGGTTACTTGGGTGGATGGTGTAACACTCAAAGTGATGGAATATATTTTACATAGCAGATTAGAGGAAATAGAAGGAAAAACATACAGAGATGCTACAACAGAAATGACTACTAAATTCCTAGTGAAGAAAGCTAGATTGGATTAGGGTAACAGAGAAGACAAGGAGATGAACAAATATTGGAAGACAAAACCTACAATTATTGGAAGGAAAAAAGATAAGAGTTCAAGGAAGAAATAAGTTATTGATTTGAAAAACTGTATGGCATATAAAAGCATTCAGCGACAAGGGGAACTATGGACACTAATTAGGCTTAATGAGTTGGAGAGAAAATTCTGGCATGAACATTCACATGGAGGTGTCTTTCTCACATAGAAATGAAAATTTCACTGTTTCTATTTTTTTCATCTATTCTCTTCTCTTTTTCCTTTCTTCACTTCCCTTTGCCCCATCACTTGTTCCCCTTTTAATTTGAACATTTTTTTGCTATTTCTCAGAAAATATTTAGAGACGTGTCCAATTTATTTCACTTAAAGAGTATGGCTGCAAGTTAAAGGCAGAGGAGGGGAATGAAGGAAAAAAAGAATCAAGATGTACTATTTGCAGGAACAAATTTTCTGCCAAATGAATGGGTGTGTATATATCAAAGTATGCCAAATGAATGTGTGTGTGTGTATATATATATATATCAAAATTGCAGTATTGCAATTCATTGGAGAAAACTGAGCAAGAGGTTAAACTTTCATTATATATCTGCATTTAGATATTAATTAAGCCATGGATCTCAGAAAAATAGCCAAGGAATAGAGGAGGGAATCATGCTAGGACTGACTCCCAAGTAGTTGAAATATTTTCCCCCAACAATGGGAACTGAAATCAGGAATGCACTCTGTCCTGACCTCCATCTAATGCTCCTGAGAAAGGAGAGGGGTTGGTCTTAACTATAGATGAAAACTGATGAATAGATAAAAAGATGTGTGTTTTTTTTTAAAAATACAGTGGAGTATTAGCCACAAAAAAGGATAAATTTGAGAAATTTCTAGTGAAATAGAGGGACTTGATATCATAGTTTTCAGTAAACTAATTGAACACGTGTAAACATCACAGTTTCTCTGGTTTGAAAAACAGAAAGTGTAAATAAGGACCAGAACATATATTAGACATTACAAAATAGGAAGAAAGTGTTCAATTAGGAGGAAGAAATGGTGAGGGGGCTAGAGTGAAATGAAGGAAGAGAGAAAAAATATGAGAAAAGAGGGAAAAAGGGAAATGCAGCTTTTGTAAATAAGAAAGGTGAGAGTGATTGAAGGGAGGATAAGGAAATGGGAAACAAAAAAGAGGAATTGAAATAATCACATACAGATACAGAGTGCCTATGATCAAAATGATCATTATGTTTATTTATTACTTTTTTTTGTATTTTAGGGAAGCATCTACAGGGTGTTCAAGGTCTCACTGCTAGATACACCTGTTTACAGCCTCCCAAGAGCTGGGATTGCTAGTCCACACCACCACGCCCAGTCTCAACTGCTGTCTCAGCACGCCCCAGGGGCGGGGTGACATGGCAGGCTCAGGGTTTAAATCCCTGGCCCCTGCACCTACTTGCAAGTGCTTTAATCTGCTGAGCTGTTTGGCCGGCCCTGTATATTTAAATTGTACTGATAAACTACATTTTAAATAAGAAAGGCAAAAAGATATACTACTAATTGGTTTTACTGACTTGAAGTTTTTCTACCTCACTTGAACTCAGAAGGGTGAAGCTTTAAAAGAATGCATTATATTTTAAGGGGAAAAAAAGAGAGAATCTCAATATTTCTTCTATGTGATGTGTGTAAATAGATTAGTATACTTTGCTTTATTGTGATAGAATTTATAATCACATTTTCTTTCTTTCTTTCTTTCTTTCTTTCTTTCTTTCTTTCTTTCTTTCTTTCTTTCTTTCTTTCTTTCTTTTTTTGGTGGAACCAGGGATGGAACTCAGGCCCTTGCGCTTGCCAGGCAAGTGCATATTCCACTGAGCTATCTCTCTGGCCCCATAATCATATTTTCTTAAAAAAATACAAAAACCAGAGACAACTAAAATTGTCACCAATAATACTTAATTACCAATAATATTTAATATGACTAATAAATAGAATAATATATTGAACTCAAATTGGCTACTATAATTGGAGAAAGATATTTGAATATAACAACATGTCATGGTTTTTCTCATAAGTGTGTTGTATTGTTCTTCATATTTTCTCAATGGAAGAATTGATTTCTGTGTCTTTTAACACACATATTTTATAAACTTTATGTATTTAAATAAGTCCAAATAAATTTAAATGTATATCAGTTAATTTCTAAGTAATATGTGCATGTATTTGAAATATGAACATGCTTTTATTGACAAAGAGAAAGCTATG